>NC_057718.1:62542310-62597013 GCF_004010195.1 Chiloscyllium plagiosum
GCTGAAAATGTGTTGCTGGAAAAGCGCAGCAGGTCAGGCAGCATCCAGGGAACAGGAGAATCGACGTTTCGGGCATAAGCCCGAAGAATTCCTGAAGAAGGGCTTATGCCCGAAACATCGATTCTCCTGTTCCCTGGATGCTGCCTGACCTGCTGCACTTTTGCAGCAACACATTTTCAGATCAGTGACGATAGTTCTCTTAATTTTAAATTACTATTGGAGAGGGACAAAACTGGTTCACAGGTTCAAGTTCTAAATTGGGGGAAAGGTGAATTTTGATGGAATTAGACAGGAGCTTGCAGAGATTGATTGGAGTAGTTTGTTTGCAGGCAAAGGGACATTTGACAAGTAGAAGGCCTTTAAAAGCTAGCTAGAATTAACGGTTTTTATGTTCATGAGAGGGTGAAGGACAAAGTTGGCAGGGGGAGGGAACCCTGAATGACAGGAGAAAATGAGGCTTTGACCAGAAAAAAATGGGTCCAGTACAGGCAGTTGGTATTAAGGAAATCCCTGGAGGTATATAGGGGATATAGGAGTTTACTGAAGAAGAAAATCAGGAGGGTAAAAAGGGGACACAAGATAGCTTTGACTGAGAAGATTAGGGGGTGAATCCAATGAGATTCCTTAAATATATTAAAAGGAAAAGAATTAGTAAGAGTGAATAGAATCAAGGACCAAAGTGGGCCTGTATGTATGGAACCACAGGAGATGGGCGAGGTCTTCAATGAATAGTTCTCCTCTGTGTTTACCATGGAGAAAGACATGAAAACTTGGGAATTTGGGGAAGTTAGTGGTGATATCTTGGGGAGAGCTCGTATCACTGTAGAGGACGTGTTGTACATATTAGAATGCATGAAGGATCTCTTGGTCCTGACCAGATATATCCAAGAACCTTGCAAGAGGCTAGAGAAGAAATTATGGGGCCCCTGGCTGATATAATGATGAGGTCTTGGAAGACTTACGTAGAGGATAGCGAATATTGTGCCGTTATTCAAGAAGGGCTGCAAAAAATCCCACTATAGACCAGTAAGCCCAACATCTGTGGTCGGTTCGTTATTTGAAAAGATTCTGAGGGATAAGATGTACATGCATTTGTAAAGACAGGGTTTGATTAGGAGTAGTCAGCATGGGAGATCATGCCTCACAAATTTGTTAGCTTTTTTTTGATGACGTGACCAGGAAGGTTGACGAGAACAGGGCAATAGACATAGTCTATATGAATTTGAGTAAGGCCTTTGATAAGTTTTGACATGGTAGGGTGCCCTGTATGGTTAGATCACATGGAATCCAGAGAGAGCTGGCAAACTGTATACACAGTTGGCTTAATGGTAGGGAGCAGAGGGTTATAGTGAGAGGAAGCTTGTTGGACAGGAGGCCTGTGACTCATGGTATGCCTCGAGTCAGTGCTGGGCCCCTAGCAATCTATATCAATGACTTGGATGAGAATGTACAAGGCATGATTTAGTAAAGTTGCAGATAACACTAAAATAGGCAGTATCATAGTGAGGAAGGTTATCAGAAATTGCAGCAGGATTTTCATCAGCTGGAGAAGTGGACTGAGAAATGGCATATGGAGTTTAATATAGACAAGTGTGAGATCTTGCATTTTGGAAAGTCAAATCAAGGTAGGAGCTTCATGGTGAATGGTAGGGTTTAAAGGAATGTAGTGGAACAGAGGGACCTAGGAGTTCAGGTTCACAGTTCTCTAAAAGTGGAGTCATAGGTAGACAAGGCAGTGAAGAAGGCTTTTGGCACAGTGGCCTTCATAGTCAGGGCATGGAATATAGAAGCTGGGGAGTTATGTTGCAGTTATACAGGACATTGGTGAGGCCGCATTGTGGAGTATTGTGTTCAGTTTAAATTCCAGAAAATATAGATATAATTGACTCAGCCTCAACATTTGCTTACACTTCCTGATTTATATTTAATTAGTCTTTTACTGAAACAAGTCTGTTTAATATATTAATTAATTCACTGTGGAATTACAATTGAAGTAAATTAAAATGATGAGCGAATATGTGTGAAACCAAAATAACCAGCCTCCAAAGGTTATTTTTCAAATCAGTGTGATACAAAAAAATTAAAATTGATATTGCTATTGCTACCATTTCAATTTGTTTCAGGTTTTCCAATGCACTGAACTCTCCCACTGCCAGTATCACCCAGAACAAGTGATGTATCCTTCGATAAACAATCAGTTGACCACTCCAGGAATTGGGTACTATCCTTGCTGTAAGCAGAAGGTCCTACGGTTTGATCCTCTTCAAACAAATACTGTAAGTATGAAAGTAGACAAAAAGTTAGATATACACTATTAATGCAATACTAGAAATATATTAAGCCGGAGATGTTCACAACCCAGAAGGAGGTTAGATTGCCTGTGTTGACAGCTGTAGTTCTAGTCTCCTTGTATTTAAACCTGTTTTCAATTTGTACTCCATTCTGTTTCTGCATGAAATTGGTCTGTGGCAGTTCCATGAGTCACTATCTGCAACCTATTTGGACCTGTTTCCATGGAGAGAGAGTCTCATTTATTTAATTGTAATGTTGGTCTGAACAGGGCCTGTACTGCTAGCTGTCTGAGCACTCAACAAGGGCCAAGCAGCATAAGAACGTAGCAATTGCTGCAGCTAGCTTGGCTCATTTTAAGGGTATTCTGTTTCTCTTAAAAGAGAACTGCATTTACTGAGCTGGGCTGCTGCTGGATGCTATTTCTGCAGTTCTGAGAAAGAAAAATGGAACGCTTGGGAAGAGAGAGGGCTTCCAGGTATATGAATGTGTTGCTAAAATCCTTAGACATCAAAATGGATTTGAGGAGGACACTATGGTTGTTTCTGCAGGATAAAGAGCTCTCGAGGACCACCCTCTGAAGGGGTTGGAACAGGTGGCCAGCTAGCTCCATTCTCAGTCTGGGGCCAAGAGTTTGTCATTCCACAAGATGCCTAACAACATTAATGGTCAAGGTCAGCGTGTACGTCTCCACTTGACATCTCCTCTCACCACACCACCAGCATCTAAAGGTGATCAATACCCAACACCTATATCACTCACCCTTTAGCAGTCCTTGACACTCAGAACTCATGTTGAACATCCAGATACTTCATTTCACCCTTACACATTTCAATAAAGCCAGTATCAAATCAGCTATCACTGCTTCCATCCACCTCCAGCTATTCAATTGTGATAGCCATATCACCTGAATACAGTGCATCACAATTATTGACCTTCTGCCCTCTCTTGCAGGTGGCACAAAAAGAAAGAGAGCAAAGCAGAACCAGTGGGAGCCAAGAATGTTTCCACCTCCTGAGATCTATGGAGGTAATGGTTTTCTGCATTATTGGTCTGGCTATGACAAACCCCATGGCATCTGATTTTGTTGAGAACATTCAGGATGGCAGTACCACTGTTGAACTCTCAGCTCACCCTCATCCTACTATCTGGTATGATGAGTAAGCTGCAGGTGGTGTGACCATGGACCTTTGCCTCTCGCCTCACCCAACCTTTCTTTTCTGAATTCCTGCTTTCAAGCATTCAGTAGCTGCCACCTTTCAGCCACACCAGCACTCCCTGGAGAAGAGAGAGCAACAGCATGCACAGCAGTTATGAAGAGGTTTCATCACTTGACCTGACGCAGATAGCGTTACAGTTGACAATGGAGGAATGCATCTTTTCACTAGTCCAACTACATAATGAGTCATAATATAAAATAAAAAATCTTTTTCTACTTATCAAGATGAACAATTAAATATTTTATGTAGCATTTTAAACAACAGGATCCATCAACCAGGTTTCTTAAACACACCAAAAGGATTATTATCAAAACCAATTACTACAACATACACAGTGGTCATAAATATCACACACACACACACACACACACACACACAGTCTCTCTTCAAGAAAAGAGAAAATACTGATTTCTCTGAGAGATTTGGCTTTCTGAAAAATATCACTAGCCAGTGGGTTAAGCTTGAAGGATGAAACATAGAATATTGCTAGGCAGATGTGGGTACTGCAGATGCAGGAAATTAGACTCAAGATTAGAGTGGTGCTGGAAAAGCATAGCAGGTCAGGTAGCATCCGAAGAGCAGGAAAATTGACGTTTCGGGCAAAAGCCCTTCATTAGGAATGTCTATTGCTCTGACTGGTGTGTTCTAGTCAGTAAATATGGGCAGGAAATGCAAACACATTTCTACAAACATATTTTCAAAAGAATAAATAGGTTTCACTGTGAACTCTGATTTTGTTCTCAGAAATGAGAGATCACCTAGCAAATCATTCTTAATAAGCTCCCCTTCAATTCTGCTTTTTCTCAGCAGGCCTCCATCCAGTTTAGCTAGATTAAAGAAAAGCACACCTCCAAGCCTATTATTGTTCCAAATGAACCACAATAGGAGTCTACAGTGAAGCATACATTTATCACCAGTTGCATCATTTACGGAAGTCTTGTTTTTAAAAAAAGGTTCCAGTGTTCACAGGGAAATTTCAATGACTTGTTTCAAAGAAACCACCGCAGGCATTTTCACAAAATCTGAAATAAATCCCTCAAAATTTAATCCTCCAAGAAATATCAAACATGAAATGTCTTCATAATAGTAGCTACAAGCTCAGACACTGGTAGCACTTAGAGTCAAGCGTAGAATTGGGGTCAGCAGATATTTTCTAGTCAGTAGGCTGTATATCTGGGGGAAAAAACTAGTATATGTGGCAAAATGTGGCGCCAGAAAAGCACAGCCAGTCAGGCAGTATCTGAGGAGTAGGAGAGTTGACGTTTTGAGTATAAGCTCTTCACCAGAAATGTGAGGGGGAGCCCATGGGGGCTGAGAGATAAATGGGAGGGGGATGGGACTGAAACTGAGGGCAAGGTAGCTCGGAACACAATAGGTAGATGGAGTGTAGGGGTGATGGTGATAGGTCAGAGCGGATATGTGGGAAGGAAATGGACAGGTAGGACAGTTCAAGAGGGCAGTGCCCAATTGGAGGGTTGGACCTGGGTTAAGATGGGGGGAGGGAAGATGAGCAAACTAGTGAAATCGACATTGATTTATGGTTAGAGGGTCCCAAGGTGAAAGATGAGGCGTTCTTCCTCTTGTTGTCAGGTGGCTAGGATTTGGCACTGGAGGGCGCCCAGGAATTGCATGTCTTTGGTTGAGTGGGAGGGGGAGTTGAAGTGGTTGGCCACAGGGTGGTGGGGTTGTTCAGTGCATGCGTACTAGAGATGTTCTCTGAAATGTTCTGTGACTTGGCATCCTGTCTCCCCAATGTAGAGGAGATCACATCAAGTGCAGCAGACACAGTAGATGAGGTGTTTGGATGTGCAAGAAAATCTCCGCCAAATGTGGAAGGATCCTTTGGGGCCTTCAATGGAGGTGAAGGGAGAGGTGTGGGCACAGGTTTTACACATCTTGGGGTGGCAAGGGAAGATGCTGGGAGAGGAGGGTGGGTTGGTGGGGAGGCGTGGACCTAACGATGGAGTTGCAGAGGAATGGTCTCTGCCGAATGCTGAAAGGCATGGAGAGGCAAACATATCTCTGGTGGTGGGGTCTGACTGTCGGTGGCGGAAATGGCAGAAGATGATGTGTTGTCTCTGGAGTTTGGTGGGGTGGAAAGTGAGGAGCAGGGGGTTTCTACTCTTGTTGTGGTTGGATCGGTGGGGTTCAAGGGTGGAGGTGCAAGAAGTGGAGGAGATGCACTGAAGAACATTGTTGATCATGTGGGAGGGGAAATTGCAGTCCTTGAAGTAGAAGGCCATCTGGGATGTTATGGAGTTGAATTGACCCTCCTGGGAGCAGATGTGGCAGAGACGGATGAATTGGTAGTAAGGGATGGCATTTTTACAGGAGGTAGGTGGGAGGAGGTGTAGTCCAGGTAGCTGTGGGAGCCGGGTTTGAAGTAGATGTCCATGTTGAGTCAATCGCAAGAAATGGAGATGGAGAGGTCCAGGAATGGGAGGGAGGTGTCCAAGATGGTCCAGGTGAACTTGAGGTCAGGGTGGAAGATGTTTGTGAAGTTGACAAACTGTTCAACCTCCTCGTGGGAGCACAAGGTGGCGTGATTACAGTCATCAATGTGGCGGAGGAAAAGGTGGGGAATGGTGCCAGCATAACTGCGGAAGATGGACTGTTCCACATACCCAACGAAGAGGCAGGCATAGCTGGGGCCCATGAGGGTGCCCATGGCTACTCCTTTGGTGTGAAGGAAGTGGGAGGATTCGAAGGAGAAATTGTTGAGGGTGAGGACCACTTCAGGCAATCGGATGAGTGTGTTCGTGGTGGAAGTGTACAGATTGGGTAAGTGGGAGAGGAAGAAACCAAGTGCTTAGAGGCCTTCGTTATGGCGAATGCCGCGATATTGACTGCCTCAACCTGTCCACTCGTCTCCAATCCCTCTGCTCCAACCTCAACCTCACCATTAACCAGCTGACAAGGGGGAGCACAGTGGTAGTTTGGCACACTGACCTGTACACTGCTGAAGCTAGGCGCCAACCCATGGACACCTCCTGCCCCCTCGGCCACAACCTCACTTCCCCTCACTAAGCTATCATCTCCCAGACCATCCACAACACCTTCCACTCCACCCTCCACTCCGAACTGTCACCATCAGCCCCCACCTTCATCTATCTACCTATCACATTCTTAACTACCTTTCCCTAGATCTAACCCCATCACATTTATCTCTTAGCCCCCTTGCCCTCTCCCCATTTCTGACAGAGAGCTTATGCTTGAAACATGAACTCTCCTGTTCCTCAGATGCTGCTTTACTGTCTGTGCTTTTCCAGCCTCTCAATTTTGACTCTAATCTCTAGCATCTGCAGTCCTCACTTTCTCCAAGTATATGTGGCAGCTTTACATTACTTACAGTGTGGAAACAGGCCCTTCGGCCCAACAAGTCCACACCGACCCGCCGAAGCGCAACCCACCCAGACCCATTCCCCTACATTTACCCCTTAACCTAACACTACGGGCAATTTAGCATGGCCAATTCACCTAACCTGTACATTTTTGGACTGTAGGAGGAAACCGGAGCACCCGGAGGAAACCCACGCAGACAGAGGTGCAGAAAAGTTCTGCTGCAGGAAACTCCAAAATGTACTAGGACTGGTTGAGGGACAGTGCTGATAAGGGTATATCCCAAGAAACTGCAAGGATTAGTTAGGCTACCAGTCAGCCCCCAGACCAGGCTGCAAAAGTCCTCTGCCCTTCCTGTATTTGGATGATGGGATGGTAAGTAGCAAGTGAAATTCACACCAAATAGGATCAAAGTAATGATCTGCAACAAAACAATCTCACTACCCCCCCCTAACATACAATGGCAGTAGCATTGCGGATTTCCTCCAGGACCGGCATCCTATGGCTCACCATTGACCAGCTACGTCAATAGTGTGAAAAGAGTCAAAGGCTGGAAATTCTATGGTAAGTAACTCAATTCCCAAGTTCCCAAACTCTGTCCTCTGGCTGAGTACAATATTTTCAATAGAAATATGGGAAGAGCAACAAACAATGACCTTGCCAGTAATACTCCTGATCAAAAACAAAACTAATGGAAAAGACATCTGCAGTACTTGAGTTTACAATGGCAGAAATTATTCTACATTGTCTTACCTGCATTCTTGGTGCTTGGATCTTTATTAAGGTTAGTGCTGAGTATCTTGCAGTTGTATTTCAGTAAGTGATGAGTGAATATATTGAATGGACCCACAGAATCTAAGTTTGCAAATAAAGTCTCTAGTCTACTAAGAGAGCTGAGTGATATCAAGCCAGAGTCAATTTTGATTCTTCAAATGCAATCAGAATGCCCACACTAATGCTTTTTCCAGTATGGAAAGCTGTATTCAGATTATGTTGCTGATCTCTTTACATGATTTTTATTTGTCCGAAGTCAATCAGAACTGTTGGTAATTTTAAGGTGCTGTTGATTAAATCTTCCCTTATACCTGCCAACTATATCTGCAAAGTGGCTGGAAGTGTAAATGATAATGGTGCAGGGAAACTAGGCACCACGGTTCTTAGTGAACAATAAACGTGTATATCCTTAACCAATCAGAGTTTAGGGTTATGAAATAAGCAGTGGAAAAACTAAAAGGAAAGTAAAAGGTCAAGCTGTTGAATTCAGGGGCAAATCAGACACCAAAAGAGGGGAGAAAAGATTGAATGAGAGAAAGATTGAATGAATAAGGAACAGCAAAATAAAATTAAATACACAAGTTATTTTTAAAGCCTGTTTAAATACCTGGAAGCTGAAACTTCAGACTAATCATCAAATCATGGAATAGTTACAGGACGGAATGAGGCCTTTCAACCCATCGTGTCTTTTCTGGCCCTTTGCAGGAACAAGTGTGTAATACAGTCGGTTCTGTTATATGTAACGTGGTAGTTCCGTTCTCATGCAATTCCATGTATACGAAAATCGCGTAGTAGCAGCACCATTTAAACTAATGGTGCCAGACTCGCATTATAAGCAGTACCCATTTTAAAAGTTGGTGGTTTAGAAACTGTATCCCAATTCGTCAATCGCACTATAGCGAATTTGCATTAACGAAACAAGCGTTACAGCAGAACGACCAGTGTTTAAAATGTGTGATTCTCTGGCATCACACCAAGCCCAAGGTTGGAAAATTATGTCATATGCTTCTGCAATATCTAGGTCCAGTACTTGATGAGTTGTTGGAGAATGCATTGATGCTGATATTGGCTGCTCTGCAACACTTTGAAGTTTGCATCACATATGAACAGGATAGTTAAAAAGATGTTTGGCAAGCTTGCCTTCATTGCTTAGTCCTTTGAGTACAGGTATAGGGAATTGGGAAGTCATGTTGAGGTTGTACAGGTCGTTGGTGAGGCATCTAAGCTGGAGAAGGTTCAGAAGAGATTTACCAGGATGTTGTGAGGTATGGAAGGTTTCAGTTATAAAGAAAGACTGGATATGTTGGGACTTTATTCACTGGAGCATAGGAGGTTGAAAGGCAATCTTGTAGAGGTTTATAAAATAATGAGAAGTATAGACAGAGTTAATGATCGTTGCCTTTACCCTAAGATGAGGATTTCAAGACTAGCAGGCATGTTTTCAAGGTGAAAGGAGAAAGATTTAAAAAAAAAAGATATGTGGGGCAAATTTTTTTAGAGGGTGGTTCGCATGTGGAATGAACTTCCTGAGCAAGTGGTGGATGTGGGTACAATTACAACATTTAAAAGACATTTGGATAAGTACATGAATAAGACAGGTTTGGAGCAAAGCAACTCGTTTCACAAGACACAAAAATATACATTCAAGAGCAAAAATCCAATGAATAATTTATACCAAATGCTATTATAGAAATATTGGGCCATATTTTGTTAAAATAATTGAAAAGTTAGTGGCTACACTGTTATTAACACATAAATTGTGTAAGATCTCAGGTGAGAAACAGATACACCATGGAAAACCAAGATTGAAAAATTGTAGGCAGGTGTGACTAGTTTAGTTTGGGATTATGTTCGGCATGGACTCATTGAACCTGGTCTGTTTCCGTGCTCTATGACATTATAATTTAATTTTCCACATGACCTCAGTTGTTGAAGATGGGAATTCTGAGAACTGCCAGTCAATCTGATTGGATAGCAGTTCTGTAGTCCCAGCAGCACCAGAAATTGTGGTCAACAGGAATGGGACAGCAAGCCGTTTCCGAAGACTGATTTCCAGCGTCAAGGAACAAGTAACTATGGGGATCTCTGGGACCTGAGGCCTGTGTGTGGACAAAAATAGGGATGTTATTAAAAAGGCCAAGAAGCAGGGAGCACCCATGAGAACAAACCAAATAAAGTAGCACCATATGCTAAAAGGAGGCCATTGATAGAGGTACTGTTCCCCCTTTTCTGCCTGAAGCCTGAGAAAGGTCACTGTCTGGTCCTTTGAGTAATGTACCTTGAATAAGTCATCCATGTCACTAAATAAAATGCCAATTATCAAGCACAACCTACCAAGAACAGTGCAGCAATAACAGAAGGGATGGCGAATGAAAGTGGGAGGGAATTAAATAAAAATGGGCTTCTGAGGAGGGAGTCACTTTTTATATCCAGAAGTGCTATGACACATAACTGTTTTATTGTTCCCTATCATCGAATCACCCACACTTCCTGGTCAAAGATATTTTCCAAATCAACCTGTTCAGAGACGTTATTATAAACTACTGGAGCAGGTGAGATTTGAGCCTGGTCTGTCTGACTCACAGATAGGGGTACTACTGTTGCAACACTTTCTGGCCTTTTTCCCTGCTGCTAGATCCTGCCATCTTTTTGTGGGAAAGATTAAGGTTGTGTGTGAAACAGATTTTAAGTGGTCATTAACTGACCAATTAGAGCAAGGAAAGGTGAGTTGGTCTAGGCTTTCCCTTGATTAGATTAGATTAGATTATTTTACAGTGTGGAAACAGGCCCTTCGGCCCAACAAGTCCACACCGCCCCGCCGAAGCGCAACCCACCCATACCCCTACATTTACCCCTTACCTAACACTACGGGCAATTTAGCATGGCCAATTCACCTGACCTGCACATCTTTGGACTGTGGGAGGAAACCGGAGCACCCGGAGGAAACCCACGCAGACACGGGGAGAATGTGCAAACTCCATACGTCCACATTAAATGGTGAGGAGTTTGGGCGCTGCTGGAAAGACTATTTGAGGAATTTAATGGTCATTGTTTCCCCACCCACCAGCAAGCTTACCAGTGATCCCTTAAGTAACTCCATGAAGGACGATATCCTGTCACTAAGTCACCCTTTATATACAATTCAAGTGTAAATTACACTGACCTAGCTAGATGAGCCAGTTCCTGGAGTGAACAGAGCCCCAACACTCCTGTGTCAGCTAGGACTCCCTGATTGGGACTATTAACTTGGTCCAATCAAGGGACTGATACTCTACCTAGCTGACTTTTCTCTAATCACTACAGTCCCTTGTGAAATTGTGCACAAAATCTATCCATTGTCAGCAAAGTAACTTCTCAGTAAGACGACTAGGGCCCATTTCTGTAGCCTGTAACAACTAAACTGCCCAAGCTTCATGTTGGGCAAAATTCAGAACAGGTCACATGACTGTTACATTCTTCTATTTTACTATTTTAATCCAAAATTCAATTTGTGAATTTAATTTTTGTGACTGTATCAATGGTGATATTAACAGCAAGATGTCTTGCAATGCTAAAAGGAGATCAATGAAGCTAAAACTAGTTTTTCAATCTTGGCTTTTAATTGTGTGACTATTTGTTTCTCACCTGAGGTCTTGCACAATTTATGTGCTAATACCAGTGTGGCCACTAACCTTGCAATAATTTTAACAAAACATGGCCCAATATTTCTATAATAATATTTTGTATACATTTTTCACTATTTTTGGTGTTGAATGTATATTCTTGTATCTTGTCAAACTAATTGGAATATTGTGTGCAATTCTGGTCTCCCTGTTATAGGAAGGATGTTGTCGAACTTGAAAGGGTTCAGAAACGATTGACAAGGATGTTGTCACAGTTGGAGAGTTTGAGCTATAGGTAGGGGCTGAATTGACTGGGAAAAGGGGCTGTTTTCCCTGGATTGCCAGAGGCTGAGGGGTGACCTTCTAGAGATTTATAAAATCATGAGGGGCATGGATAGTGTAAATAGACGATGTCTTTTCCCTGGGTCGGGCAAGTCCAAAACTAGAGGGCATAGGTTGAGGGTGAGAGGTGAAAAATTTAAAAGGGACATAAGGGGCAACTTTTTCAGCAAAGGGTGGTGCGTGTATGGAGTAAGCTGCTGGAGGAAATGGTGGAGGGTGGTACAATTACAATATTTAAAAGACATCTAGATGGGTACATGAATATGCAGTTTTTGTGTCTAACCATAGTTCTGTATCCTTCTGTGATATATCTAAATACTCAAAATTGCTGTTTGTTAAATAAACAAACATTTTCTCAATACTTTCATTCTCTGGAGTCAGACTTGCTCTTTCACTTTGAAATGATTCCATGCACTTTTTAGTCTTTCACTTTATTAGATGCTTTCAGAAGTTCTACTTCTAATATTAAGGCAGTTATTAATATTTTCTTGTTTCCCTTCTGATCTCTCTCTTTTCATCTCCCTGTTAACATTTTCATGAACTGAAAAAAGCAACTATAAAGTTGGTACCAATAGCATTCATTTTTATTTTAATCTCTATTTATCCATTGTATATTAAACCTCTATAAATCAATGCCCTCCTTTTAACCTTATTTTATACATTTCTTTCTTGAAGGTAGCTTACTGATCTGATCTTTCAACCTTTTTGCTAACTTTTCTTCCTAATTAATTTGGACCAAATCTATTCTCATCTTGATGAACTTTTCTTTCCCTGCCCATTATTTTTTTTTCTTCTTTCTTATCCTAACCATGTTGTGTTCACTGTTTCCCAACATTTTCTAATATTTACAGATCAGTTATTTACCCATCAATATTTCTCAGAACAATGCTTTGCTTCATACTGGTCAATGAAACACTTTTGGATGCATTCTTTAAAAGTGGAATATGCTATGACTACATGTATGACTTTTATTCCATCATGTATTTGGTTAGTTAAAATTGCGTAATGTTGCTTTTTTTTTTCTGGCATATCCTTCTGTTTTACTCTTCAAAACAGCTTGATGGCCTGTAATGCTCACCTGGAATATATTATGTCTTCATTGCATCTATTATAACACAACCCTCTGGATATTCCTCTGTGATCACGCCGTGCTCGATTGTTCAGTAATCCTGCCACCCACCCTTTTGTGTCCTTCCTAATCCTCAGAAGGTGTTATAACCGTGCATATTAAGTTTCCAGAATTGTTCAAACTTATTTCTGTCTATGTTTTAGCTGTTATGTTACATCAATTTGCAACAAATAATATTCTAGCTGTCCAATTTAACTGTGAGTGCTTTATGAATTCATTTATATCCCTTTAATCATGACTCCATTATTTTTGACATTGATCCTTATTCTTTTTCCCAGTTTTCTCATTTTTCAGATCGTCTTACCTCTTCCGCAATGTTTTTGTCTCACTACCTTTTATCTTATGATATTTTGTCATTGTTTATTTCTGCTATACATTCTGATAGCTTTGTTAATTTCTCTCCTGCCCCTTACCAAGTCATTCCTCAACTCTTAATACATTACATTTAATTGATTCAATCACTTCTCAAGGATACTATGTATAGGCAAAATTAGTGATGTTCGGATCCCATGAACAAATTGTCAAAACCTGCCATTTACTATACTTTAGGTAACTCATACACAATGTTGATGCAGCAACTAATAGTTCTATCCATATTTCTACTTTAAAAAGAAGCTTGGTAATTACTTTTATGTTTTAATTGACGGCACATAATTCACCAGTTTACCTAGCACGGCACAGTCCTTGTGAACTGCCTGTGAGTTTACTACTTCCAGTAAAACAAACGTTTGGGATTATGACGAGATTTGCATCTCTTGTATCGGTTACTGTCACCACACTTAATTATTTCTGGAGACTAAATTTCCAAAAGGGCAATCAGTAATAATTCATCAGGAGCTTGACAGGAGACTACTATGTTCGTATACATAAGATAGTCAAATGTATTTCATTTTATTACTTTACCCATGGCAGAAACATGGGCAACTGTTTGCAGCAGTAGGCATATTTTCAACAAACATTGCTGATCATTGAACAAAATGATAGTATGCTGGGGCAAATTGCTTAAAAGAGCAATATACTCTCGGATGTTTTCACATCATTCTGCATAAAGTAAATATTTATGAAAGGAGCTTGAATTTTTGAAAGTCAGAATGGTAAGGCATACCATAATTTATTTAACAAACTGTCCTATGTTTTGTTTTTTCCAGGGTTGTAAAGTGCAGGATCATGTTGTCAAGTTACCCAGTCAGCTTCAAAATGGTAAACTTACTTCAGGATCAGTCAGCCAAGTGTACTATGATGTCCTTCAGCACAAAGACGTTGTCTGTGTGCCATTCAGTAAAACAGAGGAGAGGTAACTTATAAAAAACGTAATCTCCAATTTGTACACTTAAACTTGGCATTTTTGTTTTATTTTTATACATTTTTAAAGTAATGAATTTTTGAATGCTGGTTCTTGTTTTGAAAAATTGGTTTTGAGGAAGAAGGAACAGGGGAGGTTCATGAGTCCTGACCAACAAGTCATTGGTGCATTTTGCTGTATGCTAACTTTTTAATTTTTTTGCTTATATACATATGCATTTATTAATGTTGCTGTCACATCTATATTTACATTTATCTAAATATATATTTATATAATTCTATATACATCCATATAAAGTGTATATTTATATTTTATAGATATGTGATTTATTTTATTATGTTTCTCGATATCAAAACAATTAAAATCGGTAGATCCTTGCATGAATTTACTACAATTCAGATGAAAATCAAAATGTCCAGAGATTTCAAAAATCTGAAAACCAGAATAAATAATTTCTACAGACCTAATTTTTAATATCTTATCCAAATTTAGTACTTAGTTGTGTTGTGTTGATAGTTTTGTTTTTATTCACACATTCATACTAACGATCAGACACATAGCTACAAAAATAGCAAAAATTTTAACTTTGCCGAAGGCTTATACTTCATTGTAAAACAGCAAGTTAAATTATTTAACAAATTCTGTGATTTTGGAAAGAGCAAAGAGCCTTGCCATTGTTCCAGTTTTACTGGCAACGAGATGCAGTATCAAACTGAAAGCTTAATCAATGGACACGTATGGTGGTGACTGCAGCTGAATTCCTGGGAGACGTAAAAATAACTGAAAGCTTGCATTTGTCTATTGCCTTTCAGAATGTCAGCACTACAGCTAAGGAAGTACTTGTGAATTGTCGTCTCTGGTATCATGTTGCAGAATTTTGCTGTTAGAATGAGAAGATATTTGGAGGGAATAGAGGATGGAGAGGTCTCTATGAACAACATTCATTACTCTGTTGAGGGAATGGGAAATATAGTTCATCTCAATGCCGTTTAGTTGGGCATTTCCTTTTACAAGATGCAGTTAAAATAGTTTGAGCGTATTCATGCAATACGATACTGATGACTGGTTGAAGCGTGCTTGATTGTGTCTACTAAATGTTAGCTCAAGATGGTGAGGAACACCATTGACGGAAAATGCCTCTGGAACTTTGTTCAGTTGCAGCAAATAGAATTACTAAAGAATAGTAACCAAGTAAGTAAAAGAAAAATAATAGACTTGTTGGTCAAAAGTGCAAGTGATGAACATCAGAAATATTATATTTTGTTATCTTCACTAAGGTCTCTGGTACATCATTATGTAAAGATAATGGCTAGACGTTGTCATCAGAAATCGAAAAGAGATTAAAGAAAACAAAGAGTTTTGATATCAAGATGGTGGCAGAGTAGCAGGGTTGTGTGCAGGCTCTTGAGCTCGAGGCTCAACCGCTCCTACCTGCTTTCTTTCTTTTTACTTCTGTTTTTTTCCTTTTAATTTTTCTTTGTTTGATTTTCTTTTGCGACGGGTTAATCAATGGTATCGGCACAGCAGCTTCCCAGTGGTCGGAAGCAGCAGCAGATGCAAGTCCTCCCAGTGATTGGAAGCAGTGACGGCAGCAGGGGCAGCAAGGATATCCTTTCAGTGTTTGGGGCCGGCAGTAGTGGCAAAGCTCCTTCATTGATTGGAAGCAATGTTGGCAGGGGATGTTTCAAGATGACAGCACCAGCAAGGTGATATCTTGGCAAGGCAGTGATGGCTTGGCCTGGCAGTGGAGCTAGGAATTTCTGATTGCAATTGCAAGGACTTTTGGCATTATCAAAGCAGCAGCAGAACCAGGGACTCCTGGTTTTGAGGCGAGTGTGGGTTCAGCACAGGACCTGGCCTCAGCAGCAAGGTGGGCCCAGTGACAATAAGATGGCACCTAAAGAGTACGACTCCTACAATGGTGGGTATGCCACAGGCAGCAGCGAGGCAGTGTCATTGGTGAGCTGACTCAGGGCTCATGGCGGAGGGGGCAGGCCGAAAATAGACTCTGTTTCAGTTATATCTTTTATTCTTAAACTATTCAAAATGGTGCTGGATTGTTGAAGCTTTTCACTGTATTTTGCTGTATTAGAGTTATAGAGATGTACACCATGGAAACAGACCCTTCAATCCAACCCGTCCATGCCGATTAGATATCCCAACCCAGTTTAGTCCCACCTGCCAGCACCCAGCCCATATCCCTCCAAACCCTTTCTATTCATATACCCATCCAAATGCCTCTTAAATGTTGCGGCAACATCCTTGTAAATCTTTTCTGAACCCTTTCAAGTTTCACAACATCTTTCCGATAGGAAGGAGACCAGAATTGCATGCAATATTCCAACAGTGGCCTAACCAATGTCCTGTACAGCCGCAACATGACCTCCCAACTCCTGTACTCAATACTCTGACCAATAAAGGAAAGCATACCAAACGCCTTCATCACTATCCTATCTACCTTCGACTCCACTTTCAAGGAGCCATGAACCTGCACTCCAAGGTCTCTTTGTTCAGAACAGTCCCTAGGACCTTACCATTAAGTGTATAAGTCCTGCTAAGATTTGCTTTCCCAAAATGCAGCACCTCGCATTTAGCTGAATTAAACTCCATCTGCCACTTCTCAGCCCATTGGCCCATTTGGTCAAGATCCTGTTGTAATCTGAGGTAACCCTTTTCGCTGTCCACTACACCTCCAATTTTGCAAACTTACTAACTGTACCTCTTATGCTCGCATCCAAATTGACAAAAAGTAGAGGGCCCAGCACCGATCCTTGTGGCACTCCACTGGTCACAGGCCTCCAGTCTGAAAAACAACCCTCCACCACCACCCTCTGTCTTCTACCATTGAGCCAGTTCTGTATCCAAATGGCTAGTTCTCCCTGTATTGTACAATGCAAGTGACTGCAAGTGTCTGCAGACCTCACTTTCTCCCCAATGCAAGTGACAATAAATCATTCAATTCAATTCAAGAACTTGCACTTTTACAGCAGCTTTTACAATCTCGAGATATTCCAAAGTACTTTACAGACTATGAAGTGTGTGATCATTGTTGTAATATAGGAGATGCAGCAGTCAATTTGTGCATAGCAAGGTCCATATACAGTATTAAAATAGAACATGCCATCCATATTCAGTTGATGGTTGAAGAGCAAATACCTGATGGATGCTGATAGATTTTTTTTTAGAACTCCCTAAATTGGTGCATGGGACCTCAATTTAATGCCTCACGTAAAGGTACTGCATTGAAGTGGCAACCTAGTTTATGGGATTTCAACTGTCCAGCTTCTGATTCTAAGACAAAAGAGCTACCACTGTGACAGGGTTGTACCAATTGTTAATTGATAATTATGTTGTTCTTTCCATCATCAGTGGCAATAGCAAGATCCTTTCAGTGTTGCCTACAGGATAATGAGGAAATGTTTAAGGCCATAAGAAATAGGAACAGGTGTAGGCAATTCAGCCCCTCGAGTCTGCTCTGCCATTCAGTAGGATCATGGCTCATTTGACATTCCTCCCATCTGCTTTCCTGCCTTCTCCCACTAATCCTTGATTCCCCAACTGATTAAAAATCTACCTATCTCAGCCTTAAATATACACAATGACTCTGCCCGTGCAGTTCTCTATGGCCAGGAGTTTCAAAGATTTCACAATCCTCTGAGAGAAGAAATTCCTTTGTATCTCAGTCTTCAATTGGCATTTCTTTATTCTGGGACTATGTCCTCTGGTCCGAGATTCTCCGGGGGGGGACATCTTCTCAACATTTATACAGTCAAGCCCTGTAAGAATCCTAAATGTTCCAATAAGATCACCTCTCACTCTTCTAAACTCCAGTGAGTAGCGTCCTAACCTGAAAAACGTTTGCTCATAAGACATTCCTCCATACTGGGGATCAGTGAACCTTCTCTGAACTGCCTCCAATGAAACAATATCTTTCCTTAAATATAAGAACCAAACTGCTCTCAGTACTCAAAATGTGATCTCACCAGTACATGTAGAACTGCAGTAAGACATCCCTGCTCTATGCTCCAACCCTTTCTTAAATAAGGACCAACTTCCATTAGCCTTCTTGATTACCTGTTGCACCTGTGTACTAGCTTTTTTGTGTTTTGTGCACAAGTACCCTCAAGTCCGTCCATGTTACAGCTTTCTGCATTTTTTCTCCACTTAAATAATACTCTGTTCTTTTATTCTCCTTCCCAAAATGAACAACTTCACATTTTCCCACATTGTATGCTATTTTCCAACTTTTTACCTACTTAATAAACCTATCAGTATCTCTCTGTAAACCTTATTCCCCTTGCAACTTGCTTTTCCACTTACTTACTTTTGTGTCATCTGCAAACTTCACTATGTGCATTTGATTCCTTCCTCCAAGATATTAATATATATTGTAAACAGTTCCAATCCCAGCACTGATCACTGTGGAATCCCACTAGTTAAAGTTTGCCAACTTGAAAAAGAACCCCTTATCCCTACTCAGTTTCTTGCTCATAAGCCAATTCTATATCCGTGACAACATACTACCTCCAGTGCCATGGGCTGTTACCTTTTGACTTAACCTTATGTGAAGAACCTTGTCGAGCAATTCAGAAATCTAATTGCAACACACTTACTGGTTGCATTGTATCTGTTCTAGTTGAGATTGAACTGGAAAATGTCTAATAAACACTCCTTTCATGAAGCCATGCTGACTCAGCTTGGTTAGATTATGATTATCCATGTACTGTCTAATCGATCTATAGTTACCCGCTTTTTGCTCCCCTCCTTTTTTGAATAGGGGTGCCATAATTGCAGTTTTCCAATCCCCCAGTACTTCTCTGGAATCCATGGATTTTTGGAAAATTATGAACAACATATCAGTACCTCTGTAACTGCTTCTTTTTAGAATTCTTGGATGCAAGCCATCATGGCCAGGGGATATATCTGCTTTTAGCCCATAAGTTTGTTTAATACTACTACTTAGTGATGATACTTAATTTAATCCCTATGTTCTTTAGTATTAATAGAATGTTCAAAGTAGGTTCCACTATAAAGACTGTTGCAAAATATTTGTTTATTTGTTTCCTCTGCTATTTCCTTGTTCCTCATAACTATCTCATCAGATTCATTTTCTAAGGTGCCTATATTCTCTTTAACCTCTGTTTTTCTTTAACCTCTGTTTTTCTTTTTATGTTGAGAGTTTTATGTTCCTCACTAGTTGCCCTCATAGTTTATTTTCTTTACCTTTATTATCTGCTTAGTCCATCTTTGCTGGATTCTGAATTTATCCCAGTTTTCAGGGCTATCACTAGCTTGTGCCTGTTTTTATGCTTTTGTTAAACATTATACTCTCATGAACCTCCTTGGTTAGCCAGGGTTGATTTATCTCTCTCTTAGGATCTTACCTCGTCACTAGGATTTATTGTTGCAGAGGGTCATAAATGACTCCCTTAAATGTCTGTCACTGTTTGCTAATTCTACTTCCTGGTAATCTATCTGCTCAGTCTACTTTAACTAACCCTATCATTATAATGCCCTTTGTTTAAGTTAAATTTAACTTTGTGTGAATGGTGGAAGAAATGAGGAAAGAGTAAAATGAGAAGAAAGTCAGGTGGATGAGTGCAGAAAAAGATTCACTGAAAACATGTGGAGGAAGCTAATCAGGAAACAGCAAATGACATTTAAAGTTCACAGAGGGAGTTCATAGGGCCAGAGAGGAATGCAGCGAGGGTTCATCAGACTTGGTCCCAGGATAATGGGACTGTCCTATGAAGAGAGATTGCACAAATTGGACCTGTATTCTCTCAAGTCTCAAAGAATGAGAGTGATCACATTGAAACTTACAACATGTTTAAAAGGATAGATAGGATAGATGCAGATAAAATGCATACCATAGTTGTGGAGTCGATACCTAAGACACGCAATTTAAAAATAAGAAGGATGTCACTTGCCTCTGAGATGAGATTTTTTTTAACTCAAAGGTTGTGAAGCTTTGGCTTTTTAAACCACAGAAAGCTGTGTTTTGAGTATGCTTTAGGTAGAGATTGATAGATTTTTGATTACCTTTGGGTTATGGGAATGGGCTGGGAAAAAGGTATTGAAGTGTTTAATTAGCCACGATCCTATTGAATGGCCGGGTAAGCTCAATGGGCCGAAAACCTACAGCTGTTCATGTGTTCCTATATTTAGTCATGGTGCCCCAGACTAATATGTGTGGGTAGTAGAACATAACTTCTGATTCGCTTTGGTGGAGGAAGTAAGGAAACAATGTCATCTTTGTACTTTGTGTATGCAGATTTAGTTTTGATTGGGGGTCAGCAGATAAATAGTGAGATTTCTTTGTTTCCAATGGTAGCAGCATTTTTAGTCAGTGAAAGATGCTGACTTTTTTTATTCTTTCACTGGAACATGTGTGTCACTGACTACACCAGTATATATTGGCATATTTTTAATGGCCCTTAAAACAGTGAGCTGACTTTTTAAACTGCTAGTCTATGTGTTGAAGCTATACCCACAGAACTATTTCAAAGGGAGTTCTTGGATTTTGACCCAGTGACAGTGAACGAATGGTTTCAGATCCTATTCATATACCCATCCAGATGCCTTTTAAGTGTTGTAATTGTACCAGCCTCCACCACTTCCATACATGTACCCTTAGATCTCTTTTAAATCTTTCCCCTCTCACCCTAATCCTATGCCCTCTAGTTCTGGACTCCCCCATCCCAGGGGAAAGACATTGTCTATTTACCCTATCCATGCCCCTCATCATTTTATAAACTTCCATAAAGTCACCTCTCAGCCTTCAACGCTCCAGGGAAAACAGCCCCAGCCTATTCAGCCTCTCCCTTTGACTCTAACTCTCCAACCCTGGCAATATCCTTGTAAATCTTTTCTGAACTCTTTCAGGTTTCACAACATCCTTCCTATAGTTTTCTATGTTTCTATTTATGTAACCCTGATGAAGGGCTTTTGCCTGAAACATTGATTTTCCTGCTCTTCGGATGCTGCCTGACCTGCTGTGCTTTTCCAGCATCACTCTAATTTTGACTCTGATTTCCAGCATCTGCAGTCCTCACTTTCACCTAATGCTGAGAAGTGCCTACAGTGCAATCCATTACGATGATGTCACACAGCCTTGGTAGGAAACCATCTTAATACCAGCCAAGGCTTCCTCATAGCCACTGTAGCAGGCTATCTCATATGCCAGATTACTCATCTTTTTATGACTTACGTGAAGATTCATCTTATAATATGGTAGTCAAAGGTGTGGACTTAATTTAGCTACCTCTTGCGTGCTAGTAAGGCGAATATCTAAAGGACACAACTTTAAGAAGGTTGCTCATACAGACAGGATCAGGCCTCAGTAGACTGGGAAAGGATTTGGCTACAGTGGACTGGGAACAGCTCCTTGTAGCTAAGTTTACAATGCAGTAATGGGATGGGGGTGGAGGCATCGTGCATTCAAAAACTAGCTGGTGAGAGTATGGGTCTAACATGTACTCGTTAGAGGGAAATATAGGAGCAATAAGTTCAGAGAATCCTAGAAGCCCAGGGCAATTCAAGACTGGATGAGGAAGAGGAGCAGGGCTTTCAGCAAGTACAAACGGAGCAGTTTAGTTGCAGCTATAGAGGAATATAGGAAGTGCAGGAAGGAATTTAAGGAAGTCATTACAAGAGCAAAAAGGGGGCATGACAAAGTACTTGCGAATAGGATTAGGGAGAATCCTAAGTTATTAAAAACATGTTAAAGGGAAGAGGTTAACTGGAGAAAGAGTAGGGCCCATTAGGAACCAAGGAGGCAACCTGTGTATTAAGCTGCAGAATATTGGAAGGATTTTGAATGAATATTTCTGTTCGGTCTTCATTCTGGAAGAGGAAAATGTAATTAAGGAATTCAGGAAGAGATTGAAGAACTTCTACAGTTTGACATACGAAATTGTGACATATTGGGGGTTCTGTCAGACTAAAAATGGACAAATCCTCTTGCTTGGATGATTTCCATCTCAAGCTGCTGCCAAAGGAGAGGCAGGAAATTGCTGGGGCGTTGACACTGCTTTTTAATTCCTCTCTGGCCACAGAGGAACTGCCAGAGGATTGGAGGGCTGCTAATGTTGTTCCACCTTTTAAGAGGGCTAGTAGAGGTCAACCAGGAAATCACAGACCAGTGAGTCTCACCATAGTGGTAGGGAAACTATTGGAGAAAACTTTGAAGGAGGAAACTAATGCCCACTTGGGAGGCATAGCTTAGTTAAGGATAGTCAGCATGGCTTTGTCAGAGAAAGAGTCGAAGAGTGTGGTGCTGGAAAAGCATAGCTGGTCAGGCAACATTCAAGGAGCAGGAGAATCGACATTTCGAGCATAAGCAAATCTTAGCAAGACTTATACACTTAATGGTAAGGTCCTCAAGAGTGTTGCTGAACAAAGAGACCTTGGAGTGCAAGTTCATAGCTCCCTGAAAGTGGAGTCGCAGGTAGATAGGGTAGTGAAGAAGGCGTTTGGTATGCTTTCTTTTATTGGTTAGAGTATTGAGTACAGGAGTTGGGACATCATGTTGTAGCTGTACAGGACATTTGTTAGGCCACTGTTGGAATATTGTGTGCATTTCTGGTCTCCTTCCTATCGGAAAGGTGTTGTAAAACTTGAAAGAGTTCAGAAAAGATTTACAAGGATGTTGCCAGGGTTGGAGGATTTGAGCTATGGGGAGAGGCTGAACAGGCTGGGACTGTTTACCCTGGAGCGTCAGAGGCTGAGGGGTGACCTTATAATTTTGTAAACCGGCATGGATAGGGTAAATAGGCAAAGTCTTTTCCCTGGGATGGGGGAGTCCAGAACTAGAGGACATAGGTTTAGGGTGAGAGGGGAAAGATATAAAAGAGACCTAAGGGGACAACTTTTTCACGCAGAGGGCGGTACGTGTATGGAATGAGCTGCCAGAGGAAGTGGTGGAGGCTGGTACAATTGCATCATTTAAAAGGCATTTAGATGGGTATATGAATAGGAAGGGTTTGGAGGAATATGGACTGGGTGCTGGCAGGTGGGACTAGATTGGGTTGGGATATCTAGTCGGCATGGACGGGTTGGACTGAAGGGTCTGTTTCCATGCTGTACATCTCTGACTCTATAAGCTCTTCATCAGGAATGAGGGGGTGGCCCAAGGGGGCTGCGAGATAAGTGGGATGGGGGTGGTGTTGAGGTGAAGGTAGCTGAGAATGTGATAGGTAGATGAAGTTGTGGATGAAGATGATACATCGGAGAGGTGGATGGAGCGGATAGGTGGGCAGGAAGATGGACAAGTACAATAGTTCAAGAGGGCAGTGCCAAGTTTGAAGGTTGGGTCTGGGATAAGGTGGGGGGAGGGGAAATGAGGAAATTGGTGAAATCGGCATTGATTTAAACAATATAGATGAAAATGTGGGAGGAATGTTCAGCAAATATGCAGGCAACACTAGATTGGTCAGAAAGGATGTGCAAGAATGTGCCGGGGTGAAGGATTTGAGCTATAGAGAGAGGCTGAATAGGCTGGGACTATTTTCCCTGAGCATCAGAGGCTGAGGGATAGCCTTATAGAGGATTATACAATCATGAGGCACGGATAGGGTAAATAGACAAGGTCTTCTCCCTGGGATGGGGGAGTCCAGAACTATAGGGCATAGGTTTAGGGTGAGAGGGGAAAGATTTAGAAGAGGCCTAAAGGGTAATGTTTTTACGTAGAGGATGGTACATCAATGGAATGAGCTGCCAGAAGAAATGCTACAACATTTAAAAGACATTTGGATGGGTACATCAATAGGAAGGCTGAGAGGGATAGGCAAATGGGACTAGATTAATTTAGGCTATCTGGTGGACACAAATGAGTTGAACTGAAGGATATGTTTCAGTTGTGCTGTACACCTCTATGACTCGAAGTGGTTATTAGAGAAGAAGATGATTATAGGTTACAGGAAGATATAGGTGGGTGGTCAGATGGGGCAGACCAGTGGCAGATAATATATAACCCTGATAAGTGCAAGGTGATGCACTTTGGAAGAAGAAACAAGCTGCAGGAGCATTTAATGAATGGCAGGACACTGGGTAGCTTAGAGGAAGAGAGGGATCTTGGGGTATTTATTAACAGAGCTGAAAATGTGTTGCTGGAAAAGCGCAGCAGGTGAGGCAGCATCCAAGGAGCAGGAGAATCGACGTTTCGGGCATGAGCCCTTCTTCAGGACGTCGATTCTCCTGCTCCTTGGATGCTGCCTCACCTGCTGCGCTTTTTCAGCAACACATTTTCAGCTCTAATCTCCAGCATCTGCATCCTCACTTTCTCCTATTTATTAACAGATCCCTGTAGTCGGCAGAGCACATGAATAAGAAGGTTAAGGCATATGGGACACTTGCTTTCAGCTGTCCGGCATACAGTATAAGAGAAATTAGATAATATTTAACTTGTACAGAGTGTTGGTCAAGCCACAACTGGATTACTATGTGCAGTTCTGGTCACCTCACTACAGAAAAGATGTGATACTACTAGAAGGGGGTGCAGAGGAGGTTCACCAGGACGTTGCATGGAATGGAGAAATTGAGCTATAAAGAGAGACTAGATAGGCATGGATTGTTTTCTTTAGAGCAGGGAAGACTACGGCAGTGGGGATGGTCATGATTGAGGTATATAAGATTGAGAGATTTGGTCAAGGTGAATAAAGAACAGCTGATGTCCTTGGTTGACGGGTCAGTCATGAGAAGGCATAGTTTTAGGGTAAGTGGCAGGAGATTTAGAGGGAATTTAGGAAAATATGTTTTCACTCAGTGAATGGTGGGAATCTGGAATGCACTAACTGGGAATGTAGTGGAGGCTGGAAACTTTACAACCTTTATAATATTTGAAGTACTCATCCAAATATCCTTTTAATCAAGGATATGGGACCAGTGCAGGAAATTGGGATGATTGCACTTTCAGTGGTACTTATGTCTACAGACTCGATGGTCCAAAGGCCCTTTTCTGCGCTGTGTCAATCTTCGACAGTCAGTGGCTGGAAAAGCTGAATATTTGGGAACCCTACTGAAGAGCACTGGTGTTATGATTCAACAAGATAGAATCCACAGTTGATGGTAAATGCATTTCAAACCAGTAATAGAAGAACAGCAGCAAGGATGAGCTAGGAATTTCAAGGAGCTGGAGGATTGGTCAATCCAAGGCAGTTACAGATTACTTTGCGTGCTGATGATCTGTAGGACCAGTCCCAAATAAGATTTAGCTGGAGAGCAAATGGGTATCCAAGGTTGTGAGAGTAATTTTAAATCCCAGTTGAGCAAGGAGAACTTTTTTGAAAAAAACGAAAAGAACAAAAATCTGTAGATGCTGTAAATAAGAAACAAAAATACAAATTTCTGGAATGCTCAGCAGGTCTGGCATCATCTGTGGAGAGAAGTCAGATTTAACGTTTCAGGTTGCGTGACCCTTCCTCTGAACTGATGGTAGCTAGGAAAATGTTCCGTTTATATGCAAAAAGTGCAGAAGGTGACCTTACCTACCATCCACACCCAGAGGATCATCAGTTGTCATTTCCGCCACGTCCAGCAAGATGCTACCACCAGACATATATTCCCCTCCCCTCCCTTGTTAGCTTTCCACAGGGATCATTCCCTCCGGGACATCCTGGTCCACTCTTCCTTCATTTCCAACATCCCCCCAGCCACAGACTTACGATACCTTCCCCTATAACTGCAGAAGGTGAAACACTTGTCTATTTTTCCCTTCCTCCCTCAGTATCCAAGGGCCCAGACACATCTTTCAGGTGAAGCAGCCGTTAACCTGCACTTCACACAATCTGGTCCACTTCATTTGCTCCTCAAAATGTGGTCTCCTCTACATTGGGAAAATGAAGTGTAGACTGCATGACTGCTTCGCAGAACACTTAAGTACTGTCTGCAAAAACGATCCTGAGCTTCCAGTTCCCTACCACTTCAACAGACTACCTTAATCCCTAGCCAACATCACTGTCTCAAGCTTGCTGCAGTGCTACAGCGAAGCTCAGCGCAAACTGGAAGAATAGTACCTCATTTATGACTTGGGAACCCTGCAGCCCTCTGGACTCTATCGAGTTCAGTAACTTTAGGGCATGAACTCTCCCATGTCCTTATCCCAACTCCACTTATCAGGCCTTGTTAACACATAGTCAGCTTTTAGACGCAACCCATTGTTAGCCACTAACAGTTGCCATTAATAGCCAATCATCTGCCTAACCAGATCGTTATCCACTCCTTTGTCTGTCCAACTGTTCTTCTGTCTCTTTGGGCTGTATCCCTACGTAGTGTTTACTCCCCCCACATTTTCCCCCACCCCCAATTTTCCTAGCTTCAGTTCTGAGGAACGAGTGCTTGACCTGAAACGTTAACTCTCCACAGATGCTTTCAGACCTGCTGAGCTTTTCCAGAAATTTCTGTTTTTGCTTTTGTTTAAAAAAATAGGATCAGATTTCAGGCTGGGAAAACGAGAAGTAAGTGAAATACTTATAGTTCAGATAACGCTGTCATAGCTGGTGGATACCATGAGACATAGAGAAATTAAGGGCCACTAAATCAATTTAAAATAAGGCTGCTGAGCTGAGAAAGAGACAAAGCCAGAGTTGCAGTGATTTCGAAGCTTAAACAGACAACTTAAATTAGGAGATTATTGAGGTGGGACTCATCCAGAAAAATATTGCTAAAAAAATGGGGATTATTATTTATCACCATAGCCAATGGGGTTCATCTAGGAAAAAAATTATTAAAATAATTCAGAAACAGAGCTTACTGGGAAAACTCAACAGGTTTGGCAGCATCTGTGTAAAGAAAGCAGAGTTAACATTTCAGGTCTGGTGACCCTCCTTCAGAACTGATATGTACCTAGGAAAAGCTTGGTACATATGCTGAAGATGGGATGGGGGTGAGGGTTCTGAACTAAGTGATTGGGTACAGATGAAGCCCAGAGAGAGAGACGCAACAGTTGGACGGGTTTTCTTTTATTAAAATAGGTCACCTGGAAAAGCAGAAAACCAAAAGGACCGCAAATGCTGGGAATCTGAAACAAACACATTAATTTCTGGAAAATCTCAACAGGTCTGGCATCATTTGTGGAGAAGAATCAGTGTTAATGTTTTGGGTTCAGTCTTCTGAAGGATCATTAGACCCAAAATGTTAACTCTGATTTATCTCCATCAATGCTGCCAGGCCTGCTGAGATTTTCCAGCAATTTTTGTTTTTGTTATTAAAGCAGATACTCTGATTCAGTCATTAAAGCTTTTAAGGAAATGGGTATTTTTGACTAGAGACACCACTTAAAGGCAATAATTCTCAATTTTGACAGTAAATGTTCAGAGGTTCCCCGACAGCAGTATATGGTAATAGCATAATTTTACTGATGAATTGGAAGCACTCAAAGCAAAGAAAATAATCTCAATTATTTGAATGATTTCACAATCATCAAATATTGTACAGCCAGGAAGACATGTTCTCACATGGTGGGCCAAACAGAATATGGAATTGGACATCTTGGGGAACTCATTCTTAAGATACAGAATTGCTTCTAAACTAGATGCTGGACAAGAAGCTGAACACTTTAATGCAGTTATGTATGCAGTGGAATATACTGCCTTTTAAATGTTGTAACTGTACCAGCGTCCACCACTTCCTTTGACTGCTTTTCCATACACACACCACCCTCTGTGTGAAAAAGTTGCCCCTAAGGTCCCTTTCATATCTTTCCCTTCTCAGTTTAATGTCGTTGCAGACAGTAGAAAAGAACATGAAAGAGTTGCCCTTTAGGGTCCAACTTTAAATTTTTCCCCTCTTGCCTTAAACCTATGCCATCTAGTTTTGGACTTACCTAGCCTGGGAAAAAAACCTTGGCTATTCACCCTCTCCATGCCTCAAATGATTTTACAAACCTCTATAAGGACACCCCTCAGCCCAGCAACGTCTTTGTAAATCTTTTCTGAATCCTTTCAAGTTTCACAACATCTTTCCTATAGTAGGGAGACCAGAGTTGAACACTATTCCAAAAGTGGCCTAAGCAATGTCCTGTACAGCTGCAAAATGACATCCCAGCTCCCGTACTCAATACGCTAACAAATAAAGGCAAGTGTACCAAACACCTTCTCTCTATCCTGTCTACCTGCAACTCTGCTTTCAAGGAACTATAAACCTGCACCCCAAGGTCTCTTTGTTTGGCAACACTCCCCATGGCCTTATTGTTAAGTATATGGGTCCTGCCCTGATTAGCCTTACCAAAATGCCTCACATTTATCTAAATTAAATTCCATTTGTCACTCCTTAGCCCATCTGATCAAGGTCCTGTTACAGCAAAAGGTGAATGAAGCAGAAATCCAGAAGAAGCACAAGTTAGTTCTAAAGCAGACAGTCAAATTATCACATGAGATCGAGAGAATCTTTTCAGTTGTCCAGGTACAATACCCAAAATGATACACATGAAAAAGGACAGACAGCAGATGCTAACAATGATTGTGGACCAAGGAAACCTCAAGCACAAACAGTGCGCACCTATTTTTTTAAAAAAAGGATTTGTCTGTTAAATAAGTCCCTTTCAGAACATGTGATGAGCAGGACACAGTCAGAGAACAGCAAGAACTCAAATAGCTACTCACAAAAAAGTTTGAGGTAGGACAGGCTATAGTAGAAAAGAAAGCTGAAGGTGTTCAGAGAGGACTTAGCATTTTGGCAAAAAGATGCTTATAATAATTGTGATAATGCTACTCTTTTAACAAGGTTATGTTGTCCTTGGCTTTTTTTCAGAGAGGTTGTAAAAGACACAGACTCCGAAAACTCGAAGTTGGATGGGTTTTAGGGCCAATTTAATTATAGCTAACAGTGCTTCAGGCAAAAGGTTTTTAAGTTTTAAAACAAAATTGTACAATGAAAGGGGAGCGGCTAGTTCTCCTATCTCAACTTTTCTCTGGTTTGATTTGGTTTTGGCAGTCTGGCTATTCACTGAAAACAGTCAGGCAGTTTGAGGCTGCTGGTCCAAGAAACAGCCACATGGAAGAGGGTGTTCCATGCTGCCACCTCCCCCTCTCCTGTAAGGCCCTGTGTTTGATTTTACCTTTTGTGCCAAGGTATGTTTATGGGGATTGTTGAAAGTACTTGGAGCAGCATCAGTAAGTTTGGATAATCTTTTGGTATTTCGGATAGGTGAAGTTATTAAGTATTCTGTTCTGTTTTGTTTTTGTTTCATTCGGTAATCTTGTAAATAAAGTTTGTTTTGTTTTAAACAAAGTGGTTTGCCCAGCTGCATCACTCATGGAATATCTGCATTACACCTGCTTAAACAATTAGAAAGGTTAGGGTCTGGGCTACTTTCTTGAAATGTTTTGAGGGGGTCTGGCCAGGCCCATAACGCATTGACATCTCAAACTTTCAAGCTCAATACAGGGGCAAGTCAGTATGTTATCAGTTAGAGCACCACGGGTGAAGAAACTTGTGAAGCAACCTACTATGGTGTAAATGCATAGTCACTTAAGATCAAAGGGCACAACACTGGGGCAGGTGGGACATGAACTTTGACCTCCTGAGAGATAGGGATATTACCACTGCCATAAGCGCCTTGGGTAGATTAATGGTATGGTAAAAGCAACAGTGCCACATAAGTTGTGTCAGACTGTAGAGAACTGTACATATTTCAGGCGTCGAGAATTCTCACTCTTGAGCATGAATGCATGTTTTGATGTGACTCATTCTTGAAATGATGGAAGAAGACAAATTCATTAAAATCAGGAAACCACTGGTCAAGTGACAGCAGGTCAAAAAACATTTGGATATTATACAGCCAGTTGTGGAACAAACAGTGAGAGGATAGTTGGGAGAAAATTTTATCTGGTTCCAAAGACTCATCACAGAACCTAAACAGAAGTCAGAATTTTTGAGATGAGCTACGTTGACATAAGAAATTTGTTTTTATACCGTCAGCAAGATGGTAACCTGTAACATCTTGAGTTGTCAGAAATGTTTTCCATTTTTATCAGGATGAAGGAGAGTTCAAGGTTAATGAGAAATCACAAGCAAGCAGATAACCAATGAGCAGCACACTTCACAATTGCGGAATCCTTAACTGATTAAACTCTGATTACAAACAGCTTCATGAACAAACAGTGATGACAAATTTAAGGATGATGCCAAATGCTGAGAAGCCACAGTTTGAAGCACAACATTTTACTTGTTTCGAAAGCAACTTATTATTTTACAGATATTTTATTTCCTTCCCAGAAATAAGTCTCAATGTTGAAAGTTATGTGAAGCAAGATGCAACCCTGAAACAGCGTGACTGAGAGGTTCTGACCTGAAACATTGACACACCTCCTCTGATGCTGCTCAATATGCTGTGCTTTTTTCAGCTCAACTCTCTATCCACTCTGACTGAGAAAGTGAACATTTTGGTTTCACCAGTACTTCTATCATCAAGAAATAAATAAAGTGTTAAAGTAAAGGCTGTACACATTTCAGCACAGAATTACAAATTTCATTAAAATGCTGCTCACACAGATTGAAGATGTGATGCAACTCCATGGAAGCTACCATTGAGAAGGGATGACCATGGCCCAAATATTCAAGACACCAAGATGAAATTGCCAAGTTCAGAGGTCCAGAATATCACCAAGGTGAAATTACCTAGTTTAGTGTTCCAGGATGCGAAAAAATAAAAGTGCTTGTTTCAGCAGGAAGCCTTCCTTCGTGAATGAAATTCAAACGAAGAAGATCCTCCAATTTAAAAGCATGCTCAAATCTCACTAAAGATTAGAATGGTGCTAGAAAAGCACAGCAGGTCAGGCAGCATCCAAGGACCAGGAAATTTGACGTTTTGGGCAAAAGCCTTTCATCAAGAATGAGGCCTCATTCCTGATGAAGGGCTTTTGCCCGAAATGTCGATTTTCCTGGTCCTCGGATGCTGCCTAACCTGCTGTGCTTTTCTAGCACCATTCTAATCTTTACTCTGATCTCCAGCATCTGCAGTCCTCACTTTCGCCTCAGATCTCTCACTGTCAACTGTCGTTGACCCAGAGATCTACCAATTCTGGTGAGAGCATATTCTGGGAGAATACTGAAACTTTCAGACGGCTTGAATTTATGAGATGGGAGAGTGGTGCAGGAAAGAGGGGCTGGCTTAATGGACCAGCGTTAAAAGTAATTATCTACTCAAAAATATAAATATAATGAAGGGGGGAAGCTTTGGGGAGATGTTGTTCAAGGATGTTAGAGTCCGAAGGGATTAATGTATTAACTATCACCCATTCTGATGATGTCACATAGATTTGGTGAGAGAATACCTTAAGGTCTCAAACAAGTAAGACCTTCCATTTAGTTCTTCTCCTTAGTATCTGTAACAGTGGTTTTCTCATCAGTGTAACTTATACATAGTTGCCACATATATACTCGTGTAAGAGTTAAATTTCTTAGTCTATGTTTTAAGGTTAAATTTATGGGGTCAACTATTACATGGATACTACTTTCGAAGGGCTGAAATTCACGTCCGTCAAAGTTCATACTGTATCATTAGAAGCCCAGTTGATCTCTATAAACGAATAAAGAAAAAGACGCATGAATTACAGTAATTACCGGATAAAGAGAATAGAAAATAAAATGAATTAGTAATTATTCCATCCACCATATTTTTTATTTTAAAAAAATTACGTTGAAGCGGCAATGACATCATCGGGCGAGACTGGAATACCGGACCGGAGCCAGATGGCCAGAGGTCCGGAGTCCCAGAATGGAGCAGGACGGCCGGCAGAACAGAGAGGGATGGCTGGCAGACTGGATTCCCAGAATGGAGCAGGACAGCTGGCAAACTGGAATCCCGGAACGGAGCGGGATGGCTGCCACGGAGCAGAACAGCTGTACAAAATGTGAATACTAATTATAGTGCTCGTTCAATAATGAACTTAAGAAATCTGAAGCCTAACTTTGGTGAAGAGCTAGGATCAACCTTTACACGAGATACATGGAAAATTCCAGATTTTTTTGGCCAAAGATAGGAGGTTGACGTGCATGAGATTGACTTGTACTCAAGTATATATGGTACATCTTGTTTAAGAAAAAAAGTGTTTTCTCATGGGATAACCAAGCGGTTTTTATCTACCTCACTAAATCAAGTAGGCCGTATAGATTCCGAGCAAGAAAAGGGATGGTGGCAGCATTCTATCAAATAGCTGATACAGTATGATGAGCAATGATGAGGATTCACCTCACAATAGACACTACATGGAGGAACCCCTGCGGTGACATTCTGGAGCTGAGATAATTTATCTCCAACGACCACAGCCATCTTCCTTTTGTGGTAAATGTGCCTCCAACCATTAGAGCATTTTGCACCTGATTCTAATTGACATCAGTTTTACTTGGGCTCCTTGATGCCACACTCAGGTAATGCTTGACTCAGACAATAATGAGGTCAGGAGTTGAATGGACCTAGCAGAACCAAACTGAGCATCAGTGAGCTGGTTATTCCTTTGCAAATGTCACTTGCTAGCACCTTCCTTCTCTCTGCTAATGATTCAGAGTAGACATTTGAGGTGGCAATTGGCTGGATGGAATTTGTTCTGTGTTTTGTGACAATTTGGTAATTTCCACATTGACAGCAATATGACACTGTTGTAACTGTACTTGAACAGCTTGGCTAATGCTGTGATCAGCTGTGGAGCACAAGTCTTCAGTACAATTGTCAAAATGTCATAAGGGCCCATAATCATTGGAGTGTCTTCAACCATTTCTTAGAATCACTTGGAGTAAATTCATTTGGTTGAAGATTGGCATCGTAGTGCTGAGAAACTGAAGAAATCCAAGCGGGATCATTCACTCAGCACCTCTGGTTGATAATGGTTGCAAATGATTCAACATTATTATTTTACACATGATTTCCCACATTGAGTTGTGTAATTTTCTATCACATCATTCGCAACTGGATGAGGTGGGACTGCTTGGCATGCAAGTAGCCTAATGTCATCCATAAGATCTTAAACACCTCTATTAGATGTCCCCTTGATCTGGACTGCTCAACAATGAGTAGACCTAGTTTCTCCAGTATATCTATATCTGTAATCCTTAATATAGAGTCATATAGCATGGAACCAGAACCTTCGGTCCAACCAATCCATGCTGAACACTTTCCCTAACTAAACCATTCCCACTTGACCCTTATCCCTCTAAATCTTTTCCTATTCAAATGTTTTTTAAATGTTTTAACTGTACCTGCATCTCCCACTTTCTCTGGCAGTTCATTCAACACATGAACCACCCTCTGTGTGAAAAAGGTTGGCTCTCAAGCCCCTTTTAAATCTTACTCCTATTACCTTAAAAATTTGCCCCCTAGTTTTGAACTTACCCACCCTAGTGAAAAGACCTTTGCTGTTCATTGTATTTATGCCCCTCATGATTTTATAAATCTCTGTAAGATCAACCCGCAACCTCCTACGCTTCAGTGGAAAAAGTCCCAGCTCATCTTTATAATTTAAATCCTCTAGTCCCAGCAACATCCTGGTAAATCTTTTCTCAACCTTTCCTGTAGCAGGATGACTAGATCTATATGCAGTACTGCAAAATCTGTTCTGTTCCTCTCAAAAATCTGCTTCATTTTTTTCTTAAAAAAACATTTATTCGTTTTATTTATTCAGAGGACTTAGGTTTTGCTGGTTGGGCCAACGTCTGTTGCCTATCCCTAGCTGTGTTTGAGAAGCTGGAGAGCTGCGTTTTTGAACTGCTACAGTCCATTGTGGTGTAGGTATATCTACAGTTATATTAGGGAGAAAGCTCTAGGATAATGTCCAAGTTAGCATAATGAATGACTTGCACATGAATTTGTAGGTGGTAATGTTCCCATGTACCTGCTGCCATTGTTGTTCTCAATGGTAGCGATTAAAGGTTTGGAAGACACTATATAAACGTTGATGCTACTGAGTGTGGTGGTTGTGGATATGGTACCAATCAAGTGAGCTGTTTTGACATGGATTGTGTTGAGCATCTTAACTGTTGGAGCTGCAGTCATCCAGGCAAGTGGGGTATATTCCATAAAGCCCCTAACATTTGTGTTTTGTAGGTGGTGAACAGGCTTTACAGAGTCAGGAGGTGAGCTACTGGCTGTAAGATTCCTGGCCTCTGACCTACTCTTGCAGCCACAGTCTTTATATGGATGAATGGTCAGAATTGGACACAATCTCAATGTATCTTCCCATGCACTGTCCCAATTAAACTTTTCCTGAACAACCTGTTCATCTCTAGTAATGGCTTCTCTTTCTTCCTTGGCTTTGCATAAATTGTTGTGCTTTTTATCTCACCTCTACTGGCATGATCTCCAAACCATTACCTCCTTTCTACATACAATTAGTTTCCTGTTAGTCTGTGATGTCAATTACCTCTATCAAGTATATGTGGTAGTATTATTGTTTCTCACTTTTTTTTTAAACATCCATTTTAGTCTTTGAGGTTTTCTGATATTAAATTCAGCTGATTGAAACCGATAATTATTAATCGATTTTTTACCACTATGATGACAACATCATGTTAGAAGTAGGGGCAGGTGTAGACAGTTTTACCCCTCAAGCCTTCTCTGTCATATAATAAGATCATGGCTGATGTGATAATGAGCTAATATTTGCATAGCCAAAGGGGTAAACTACAAGTGGTTCTTCTATAACGCTATGGTTCTGTTCTTGTGCAACCCCACATTGTAGAAAAATCGTGCTTTAGAGACCGCACTTAAAGTGTTGGCGATGCAATCACCTTACAGCCAACACATGTTTTAAAAGTTTATGCTTTAGAAACAGTGTCCCCAATTCATCAATCGCATTACAGCAAATTCACGTTAACAAAACAGGCATGATAGTAGAATTTAAAAATGTGTTGCTGGAAAAGCGCAGTAGGTCAGGCAGCATCAAAGGAACAGGAGAATCGACGTTTCGGGCATAAGCCAGCAGACCTGTATTTGCAATTTTTCTCAGTAAAAAGGTTAGAATAAAATAAGATGGTGAAAATTTTACTGTAAGTTAATTTGCGGATATGTTTTCCTGAAATAAAATGATTGGTTGTAGTTGAAAAATGTTTCTTTTCACATCGTAAAATTTCAATTGGAATTTTATTACAGCAACGCAGACACGCATCTTTCTGGCGAGCAAGACCTTGATTTTGATATCTTAGCAGAGCCTAATTCATCAAAAGGACAGAAAGTCGGTGATGTCACAACTGTGAGTCTTTGCATTTTTGTATGGCAGCGTTCTTCAAATGGGAGAAATTTAAGTCGAGTTATCTCAATGAATGTTTTATAACGGAAAATATCTGCACTGTTACTTGTGCATTTCGGGCAACCTCTAACATTTGTTATGACCAGGTGAAGAGGGATAAAGCAGATACCGGTTTTTAAAAAAGAAATACACAAGTACCACGGAAGCTGGAAATCTGAAAGAAAAATAGAAATTTCTAGAGAAGTTGAGGTCTACCAGCAACTATGGAGAGAAAGCAGAGTAAATGTTTCAGGTCCAGTGAACTTTTTTTCTGGGAACCCAAGACTTCTGATGAAGAATCACCAGACATGAAACATTAACTCTGTTTTATTCCCATGAATGCTGCCAGACCTGCCAAGCTTTACCAGCAATTTGTTTTTGTTTCAGATCATCAGCTTCTGCAGTTCTTTGTTTTATTTTCATGACAATTTTATTACTTGTTAACCCTGAGAATAAAATATTTAAGATGCAGTAACAAATGCATAGAGATATAATGTTTATAAAGAGTATCTAATATAAAGGGGAGATTGGAGAATATTCAGTTTAAATGACCTAAAGAATGTTGCTGACTGGTTACGTTTTAACCTGAGACCACATTAGTTTAATTAATATCTTACATCCTCAGAAGTAGTAAATATTGAAGAGATCTTTAAATTCTCCATGAATGGATTTTTCTCTAATTTGCTTTATCTCTGAGTGGGACTAAGAGAAAATGGGAAGAGAAAGAACAAACCTTCTCCAGTTACAGTTCCAGAACCATTTTTCTGTCTGCTGCTCTGCCAAACAGCTGCTTGAAATATAGCTCATTCACACAGTACATGGCTGGGCCTTTTGTTTTCTAAACTGGATAATTTGCAGATGATTCTTATCTTCAACAGGTGAAACTTATCTATCCACTTTAAAAATGTTATTCAAACAGGGGATGCAGATCTGAGTTTGATTCCCTTTTAAAAATATTAATTTTGTCTGAAGCTGTCTTTGCTTGTTTCACATTGATTTCATGAAGTTGGGCTAATCTTTGCTCAGCTGATTGTTACAATTATTGTTTCTCACTTTTTTTTTAAACATCCATTTTAGTCTTTGAGGTTTTCTGATATTAAAATCAGCTGATTGAAACCGATAATTATTAATCGATTTTTTACCACTATGATGACAACATCATGTTAGAAGTAGGGGCAGGTGTAGACAGTTTTACCCCTCAAGCCTTCTCTGTCATATAATAAGATCATGGCTGATGTGATAATGGGCTTAATTCCACTTTCCAGCATGTAGTCTATCACCTTTATAGATTAAAAGTCTGTCTAATTTAGCCTTCAGTTTCCGTTGTCTTTGGGATAGATAATTCCAAATATTAACTACCTCCTGAGAAAAGAAATTCCTCTTCATCTCTGTCTCAACTATTTCCACACAAGCAGAAACATTCATAAGCTTCCTCAAAATAGAACAAAGAAAATTTACAGCCCAGGAACAGGCCCTTCAGCCCGCCAAGCCTGAGTCGATCCAAATGTAATGTCTAAACCTGTCGGTCAACTCCTAAGCATCTGTATCCCTCTGCTCCCCACCTAATCATGCATTTGTCCAGACGCATCTTAAATGAATCTACCGTGCCTGCCTCTCCCACCTCTGCTGGCAACGCATTCCAAATGCCCACCACCTTCTATGTGAAGTACGTACCACATGTATCTCCCTTAAACTTTCCACCTCTCACCTTGAAAGTGTGACCTCTCATTATTAAATCCTTCACCCTGGGGAAAAAGCTTGTCTCTATCCACCCTGTCTATACCCTTCATGATTTTGTAAACCTCAAACAGGTCCCCCCTCAATCTCCTTTTTTCTAATGAAAATAAACCTAACCTACTCACCCTTTCTTCATAGCTAGCACCTTCCATACCAGGCAACCTCCTCATAAACCTTCTCTGCACCCTCTCCAAAGCGTCCACATCCTTTTGGTAATGTGGCGACTAGAAGTGTATACAGTATTCTAAATGCGGTCGAACCAATGTCTTGTACAATTTTAACATGACTTGCCAGTTCTTATACTCAATACTCTGTCCGATGAAGGCAAGCATACTATATGCCTTCTTGACCACTCTGTCCACCTGTGCAGCAACCTTCAGGGTACAATGCACCTGCACTCCCAGATCTCTCTGCCCATCAACTTTCCCAAGTCTCTTCCGTTCATTGTATAATTCGCTCTAGAATTAGTCTTGCCTAAATGCATCACCTCACATTTTTCTGGATTGAAAACCATCTGCCACTTTTCAGCCCAACTCTCCAGTCTACCTATATCCTCCTGTATTCTCTGACAGACACTTATGCTTCTATGTTTCCGTAAGGTCACCAGTCATTCTTCTAAACTTCAGTGAAGACAGGCCTGACTGCTTCAACCTTTTCTCATTTTGCAACCTGTTCATTTTTAGAACAAACTTGCTGAACCTTCTCTGAAGTGCGCTTCAGTGCAAATACATTCCTCCTTAAGTGGTGTAGTCTCACCAATCCCTTATACAATTGCAACAAAACTTCCTGACTTTTATAGTTCCTTCTCTTTCTAGTAAGGCTAAAATTCCTTTGGCTTCCCAGTTGCTTGCTGTACCTGGATGCTAACTTCAGTGATTAAAGTGCAAAGACACCCAGATCTCTCTGTGCCACAGCATTCGGTAGGTCTTTCTCCATTTGGAATAGAAAGTCGGAATATATTTGTTCTGTCAAAGTGGACAACTGCATATTTTCATTTATGTTGCACTCCACCTTCCCCCACTCACATAACATACTTTTATGCAGAATTTTTTTCTGTTGTCACACAACTTGCTTTCTTACCTATATTTCCATCAGTCTCAAATTTGGCTCCAGTATACTCGATCCCTTTATCCATGTCATTAATATTGTTTATAAATAGATGAGATCCCAGAACTGATCTGTGTGGCACTTTTGTTAGATTTATTATTTTACATTTGAGAATGAGTGTTTCACCAATTGCCCTTGAGAAGGGGCTGGTGAGTTGCCTCCTTAAATGAATGCAGTTCATTTGATAAGTACATCTACAAGGATATTAGGGAGGGAATTCCAGGATTTTGCCCCAGCATTAGTAAAGGAACATGGATATGTTTTAAAGTCATGATGATGAGTAGCATGGAGGGGAACTTGCAGGTGGTGGTGTCCCATATATTTGTAGCCCCTTGTCCTTTAAGATGATTGTGATTGTGAATTGTGTTGTCTCAGGAGTCTTGTTGAGTTTTTGCCATGCATCTTACAGATGGTACACATTAATGATACTGTGCATCCCTGTTGGAGAGAGTGAATGCTTGTGAATGAGCTGCCAATCAAGTGGACTGCTTTGTTCTGGATGGTGTCAAGTTTCTTAAGTGTTGTTGGAGCTGCAGAGATCTAATTACATGGGGAGTATTCCTTCACACTCTTGACCATGACCTGCTCTTATACTTACAGTAGTGCAGTTCAGTTCAGGTTGCAACCCAGGACATTGATAGTGGAGGATTTAGCAATGACATTGCCATTTACAATTACAGTTTATCATCCTGAAAATGACACAATTATTTAACTCTGTTTTCTGCTGGCTAACCAGCCCTCTGTCCATGCTGATCTATTTTCCCCTAATATTGTCAGTTCTTCTGAAGTCCTGTTGGAACTTCATTCACTCATTTTCTCAATGACAGATTGGCTGACTGGCCAATAGTTCCCTGATTTATGTCTCCCTCCCTTCTTGAACATAGATGTGGCATTTTCAGTTTTCCAGTCTTCTGGGATCTTTTCAGAAGCTGGGGAACTTTGATTTGTTACAATCAATGCATCTGCTGTCTGTGCTGCTATTTCCTTTAAGATCATAGGATGCTGCCGATCAGGGACGTATCAACCCTTAGTTCCCTTAGTTTTCTAAGTACTTTTTCTCAGATAATAATTACTGTTAAATTCCTCTCTTCCTTTGTATATTCCTTTTCTATTATATAGGGATGCTGTCCAATAAACAGATTTAGAAAGTACTTGTTCAAAACCTCTACCATTTCCTGTGTTTCCCATTATTAATTCTCCACTCTGATCTTCTAAGAGGCCAATGCTGAATTTGACTGCTTTCTTCCTTTTTATATACTTGTGGAAGCTCTTCCTCATTTATTTTCGTACTTTAATTTTTCTCTCTTTAGGTCCTTTGCTGATTCTCTAGATCTTTTGTCCAAACACAATTTTCACAACTTTGTATGCCCTATCTTTCAGTTTGATGCTATCGTTAACCTTTTAGCCACCAATAGTAATCCTTCTCATAGAGACTATCTCAATGTAATTTATGTTTGTTGGAAATTATTAAATATCTCCTTGAATGTCTGCCACCACTTTTTCACCATCTTACCTCAACCTATTTTCCCAGTCTCAGTTCCTAGTTCCTGACCCACAGACCACAATCAGTGAAGATTAGGGACAGTATTTCATCCTCACTAACACTCAACACTGGAGTCCCCCAGGGATGCGTACTCCGCTCCATACTGTATCCGCTGTATACCTATGACTGCAACGCCAAATACCAGACTAATGCAATTTACAAGTTCACAGATGACACCACCATACTCAATCGAATCTCAGATGGTGACAAAACAGGCTACAGACAGGAGGTGGAAAACCTGGAAAAATGATGCACTGAGAACAACCTAACTCTCAATGCTGGCAAAACCAAGGAACTCATTATTGATTTTGGGTGGGATGTTACTCATGGCCCCCTACACATTAACAGCACAGTGGTGGAACAAATGGAGAGTGTCAAGCTCCTGCGAGTGGTCAACAACAACAAGCTTTCTCGGATTCTTCATGTGGACGCATCAGTTACAAAGGCCCAACAATGTCTCCTCTTCTTCAGGCAGCTGAGAAAATTTGGCAGGATGGCGAATACCCTTGCCAACTTCTTTAGGTGTTCCATTGAGAGCATTCTGTCTGGATGTATCACTACCTGGTATGTACCATTCAAGATCTGAGATGGTTACAGAGAATGCTGAACTCGGCCCAGGTAATCACAAAGGCCAGTCTCCCATCTGTAGAATCCATCTAGCAGGCCTGATGTTGAGGAAAAGCCACCAGTATTCTCAAAGATCCATCCCACCAATGCTTTTCTACAACCTCCACCAACAGGGAGAAGGTACAGAAGCCTGAACATGTGCACCAGCCAGTTTCGAAACCGTTTGTACCCTACTATTGTTAGAATACTGAATAGACTCAAACTCTTAACATTCCCCTGTACCTGTGTTTTTGTTTTGCTGCTGTTTACCTATTATTTATTTATCTATGCTATGTAACTCTATGATCTACCTGTATTGCTCGAAAGACAAAGCTTTTCACTGTGCCTCGGTACACGTGACAATAAATTCAATTCCATTCAATTCAGTCAATTGTAGCAAACTCTGTCATGCCCTTGAAGTTAAAGACACCAGTTTCTAGTCTACATTTTTCACTTTCAAACTGAATGTGAAATTCTATCATGCTCTGATCACTCTTGCCTAGACAACCTTTACAATGAGATAATTAATTATCCTAATTCAAGACAGGCTATCAGATCTAAAAAAAGCCTATTCCTTTTTTAGTTGCAGAAACTGTGCCAAGTATATTCTATGATCTTTGTCAAACAAGCTTGCCAACTTGATTTGTCAAATCTCTATAAATATTAAAATCACCCACAATTACAGCAGTATCTTTTTCACAAGCCCTACATTACATCTTATTTTATACTCTATCCAAAATGTAGGTATAATTGAGAGTCTATATTGCCACCAGTGCACTCTTTTCCTCATTTCAACTTAAATTGATGCCACATCTTGATGTTCCAAGTGAAGGTAATTTCTCAGTACTAGACTGGTCTTATCCTTTATTGACCAAGTTCCCTACTACTTTTTCCCTTCTTCCTATCTTTCTAAAGTGTCAGATATCTTTGTGTATTCAGTTCCCAGCTTTTGTCTTGCAAACAACCATGTCTATGCAATGACTAAGTTAAAAATCACACAACACCAGGTTATAGTCCAACAGGTTTAATTGGAAGCTTTAGCTTTTGGAGCACTGCTCCTTCATCAGGTAGTTGTGATACAATGATGGCACAAACTGAAACTAATATTTATGAAAGTCTAGTCATTGCATAATTTGGAGGTACCGGTGTTGGACTGGTGTGTACAAAATTAAAAAAATACCTCAGGTGGGACTAAATTGGGTTGGGATAACTGGTTGGCACGGTTGCGTTGGACCGAAGGGTCTGTTTCCATGCTGTACATCTCTATGACTCTATAACTGCCCAACCTATATGTGATGCAAACTTCAAAGCATTATGAACCTGAACTCCTCAGTATCTGTTCTTCAACACTCCCAAGGCCTACTTTTAATTGTATAATTCTTGACTTTATTTGTCTTACCAAAATGCAATAACTCCATCTGGCACTCTTCAGTCCATTGACTTAATTGATCAAAATCTCTTTTTAATCTTTGAAAACATTTTTCATTGCCCACTATATCACCAATCTTGATGTCATCTACAAGCTTACTAACCATGCCTTCTATATTGTCATCCAAATCATTTATATAAATGACAAACAAAAGTGGGCCCAGCATCAATCCATGTGGAACACCATTGGTCACAGGCCTCCAGACCAAAGAACAACTCTCTACCATCACTCTTTGTCTCCTGCCATTAAGTAAATTTTGTATCCACTTGGCAAATTCACTCTGAATTCCACGTTATCTAATTTTACTAATTAGTCCACCATGCGGAACCTAATCAAAGGCTGTACTAAAGTCCAAGAAAACAATGTCTACCACTCTGCATTCATCAATCTTGTTGGTTACTTCCTCAAAAAATTCAAACAAGTTTGTGAGATACAATTTACCTTGCACAAAACCATGCTGATTATTCCTAATTATTCTTTGCCTCTCCAACTGTGAATAAATTCCTATCTTTAAGAATCACTTCCAACAACTTACTCATCACCAAAGTCAGATCCAAGGTCTATAGCTCCCAGGCTTCTCGTTACATCCCTTCTTAAACAAAGGCACAACATCAACCAGTCTCCAGTCATTCAGCATCTTACCATATTAGATGATACAAATATTCTGCAAGGGGCCCCGTAATTTTCTCCCTAACTTCCCACAACATCCTGGGATACACTAGATCAAATGTCGGAGATTTATCCACCTTTTCAATTTTGTAAGACCTTCTGCACTTCCTCATCTGTAATGTGTACTGTTTTAGAAACATCAATATTTATTTATCTGAGTTCTCCATTTATTTCTCCACGGTAAAAACTGACATGAAATATTCTTTTATATCTGTCCCATCTCCTGAGGTTCAACATAGAGACAATCTTCTTGATCTTTAAGAAATGTGTCAGCCATGATTGAATGGCAGAGCAGACTTGATGAGCTGAATGGCCTAATTTCTGCCTTATGTCTTATGGTCACTCCTGTCAAGGGCACAGACAGGAAATTCTGTCTCTGTCTCTAGGTGTTCTCTTGCTCTTAATGTACCTGCAGAACCTCATTGGATTATTCTTAATCTTATTTGCCAAGGCCCTCACACATCTTCTGTATGCTTTCCTGATTCCCTCTTAAGAATGCCCCTACAATTTTTATTCTGTTCATGACATTCGTTTGAACCCAGTTGTTTAAAGAATAATAATATTTTGTGTATATTCTAGATTAGAGCCTCAATACCTTTATTCACCAATTGTTCTCTAATACTGGCAGCCTTATCTTTTCACTCTAACAGGAACACAATGACTCTGAACTCTTGTTATCACACTTTTGAAAGCCTCCCATTTATTAGATTCCATTTACCTGTGAACAGTCTCCTGCAATCAATTTTTGAAAGTTCTTGCCCAGTAAAATTTGCCTTTCTCCAATTAAAACCTTTATTATGGAAGACTTTTTCTTTTCCATAACTATTTTAAATCAAATAGAATAATGATCACTGGACCCAAAGTGTTCCCCTACTATCACTTCAGTCACTTCTCCTGTTTTATTCTCCTGTTTTGCTCTTTCTCTAGTCTACATATCAATAAAGAAAATGTTCTTGAATACATTAAACAGATTCTTCACCATCCAAACATTTAACACCATGGTAGTCCCAGTCAATGTTTGGAAAATGAAAATCACCTATTATTACAAGGTTATTATTCTTACATATATCTGAGATCTCTTCGCATATTTGACTCCCAATTTCCCTATTTACTGGAGGGGGTGTATAGCTCAGTCCCATCAAAGTGATGATTCTTTTTTATTTCTAATTTTAACTAAATGATTTTTCAGAAATCTTTTTAGTTACAGCAGTAATGTTTTCCTTAATCAAAAACGCCACACCCCATCCTCTTTTGCTTCTTTTTCTATCCTTCCTGTAGCACCTGAAACCCAGAACGTTGAGCTGCCAGTCCTGTTCATCCCTCAGTCAAGTTTCTGTAATAGCTATGATGTCCCAATCCATGTTTTTAAACGTGCACTGAGTTCATCAGCCTTATTTGCAAGACCTCTTGCATTGAAATAAATGCAGTTTAATTCTTCAGAGTTGCATTGTTCCCTGACTTGCTCCTGTCTGCCTTTTCTAATTAACTTGTTCTTTCCGATTCAAAACCATCCTCATTTATCATCCTACCTACTCTGCTATTTAGAATTCCATCACTCCCTCTCTAACAGTCTACCGTCTCCCTTGTGGGGGGCACGGTGGCACAGTGGTTAGCACTGCTGCCTCACAGCGCTAGAGACCCGGGTTCAAATCCTGCCTCAGGCGACTGACTGTGTGGAGTTTGCATATTCTCCCTGTGTCTGCATGGGTTTCCTCCGGGTGCTCCGGTTTCCTCCAACAGTCCAAAGATGTGCAGGTCAGGTGAATTGGCCATGCTAAATTGCCCGTAGTGTTAGGTGAAGGGGTAAGTGTAGGGGTATGGGTGAGTTGCGCTTCGGCAGGTCGGTGGGGACTTGTTGGGCAGAAGGTAATCTAATCTAATCGAATCTAATGGAATTTACAAATCTTCCTACTAGGATATTGGTTCGTCCCCAGTACAGATGAAACCCATCCTTTTTGAACAGATCCGAATGATCCAAGAACCTGAATCCCTGAACAATATGCCAGCTGTTTATCTCCTTTATCCTTTTATTAGTTCCCTGTTTTGAGCTTTGCACCGGGAGTAAACCAGAGATTACTACTTTTGATGTTCTGTTTTTTAATCTTCTACCTAACCTCTTTTATTCACTCTGTAAAGCCTTCATCTTTCCCTGACTATGTCTTTCCTACCAATGTGTATAATAACTTCTGGCTTCTAACTTTCTCCTTTAACAACATGCTTAAAATGTTATGAGACATCCTTAATTCTGTCACCAGGAAAGCAACATATTATCCTACATTCATACTCTCTGCCACAGAATTTCCTGTCTGTGCCCTTGACAGGAGAGATCATAAGATATAGGAACAGAAATTAGGCCATTCAGCCCATCGAGTCTGCTCTGGCATTCAATCATGGCTGACAACTTTCTCAACCCCATTCTCCCCATAACCCTTGATCCCTTTGATAATCAAGAACCTATCTATTTCCATCTTAAATATACTTAATGACCTGGCTTCCACAGCCTTCTGTGGCAATGAATTCCATAGATTCATCCCTCTCTGGCTGAAGAAGTTTCTCCTTATCTCTGTTCTAAAAGGTGTTCCCTTTACTCTGAGGCTGTGCCCTCGGATCCTAGTCTCTCCTACCAATGGAAACATCTTCCCGATACCCACTCTGTCCAGGTCATTCAGTATTCTGAGGGTTTCAATTAGATTCCCCCTTATATTTCTAAATTCTGAGTATAGGGCCACACTCCTCAATGCTACCTATAGTGTTGCTTTCTCATTAATATTATAAATCTTAACTCCATTGAATCCTCCCCCACACTATTTAATTTCAAGCTATTTCTTCAGCCTGGTTCTGCAATTTGCCAGCGCACTGGCCCTAGCAAAGTTCAAGTGAAGGCTGTTCAAATATGACAAATCTCTCTCTTTCCCAAATTCCATTTGTTCCACACCATTCTGAGCAACACATTCAATTAATTGATCTATTTTACCTTATGCTGAGTCTCAGGTAATTATCCAGTGATTATTACCTTTGTGGTTTTAATGGTTTTTGGTTATTTGTTTTAGTCCCTAGCTGTTCATTATCCTTCAGCAGGAGTTCTTTGTTAGTTATATCTATGTCATTGGTATTCACACAGATCATGACAGTTAAATCCATTCCAGTCACCTCCCAATCCAAATTCCTTTCCAGCCCAAGGAGATGTCCTTAACCTTGGCACTGGGCAGACAATCAGGAGAGGCAGCTGAGTGGCTCAGTGGTTAGCACTGCTGCCTCAAAGTAGGGATCCAAACTTGGGTGACTGGCTGTATGGAGTCATACAGCATAGAAATGGACCCTTTGGTCCAACCAGTCCATGTTGAACATAATCCCAAACTAAACTAGTCACACCTGCCTGCTCCTGGCCCATGTCCCTCCAATTGCCTATTGATATACTTATCCAAATGTCTTTTAAATGTTGTAATTGTGCCCACATCCACCACTTCCTCAGGAAGTGCATTCCACAAGCGAACCACCCTCTGTGTAAATAGTTTGTCTCATGTCTTTTTTAAATCTCTTTCTTCAAAAATGTGCCCCTTATTCTCAAAATCCCTCATTTTAGGGAAAAAAATAACTGCCATTTAACCATATCTTTTCCTCATTATTTTATAAAATTCTATCAGATCACCTCTCAACTTCCTATACTCCATTGAAAAATTCCCAGCCTATTCAGCCTTTCTTCATAACTCAAACCTTCCATACCTGGCAACATCCTGGTAAATCTCTCCTGAACCCTCTGTAGCTTAATAATATGCTTCCTATAACTGGACGAGCATAACTGGATACAGTATTCCAGAAGAGGCCTCATCAATATCCTGCATAATCTGCACATTACTTCCAAACTCCTATACTCAAAGGACTGAGTGCTCTCTTCACATTCAGAATCTTCCCCATCAATTCTTTCATTTACACTGCTACTTAGAATTCTTTCTATCATTATAAAGTCTCCCTTAATGGACTGAGCAAAGTTCTCAGTAATGATTGCCATTGCTGACCCATTACAGTGACTTATCACTCAGACTCTAGCACATAAAATTTAGTCTGGATTTCCTCATGATGCAGACACTTTGGGAGTATTTTGTGCTTCAAAGTGAAAATTGAACAGCACAGTATAAATTCCCAACTTTTAAAAAGCATGTTATAGCACAGAATTACTGAAGGGTTGGCATTGTTAATAAAGGATGGCATTTGTGCAACAGATTTGTGAAACTGACCTTTGTTCAGGATATAGAATTGCTTTGGGTGGAGATGAAGAAAGAAATCAGGACATAGAGTGATCTGCAGCCTCCACAAACAGTAACGACAATGTAGGACAAAACAAACAAGAAGAAATATTGGGTCTGAAAAAAAAATGTAATAATCGGAAGTGGCATCTAACAGCAAACGGAAAAAAAAGTAGATAATGCAAACTATCAGCTGGAAAAATCACATTGGCATTCGTAGAACAGGAGTACATAGAATGCATTCAAGGTAGTTTCTATAGCAGAACATTCTACAACTGACTAAAGAGCAGAATATGTTAGATTTGGTATTGTGTAATGCGACAAGAGTAATTAATTAACTAGGATAAAGGTTCCCCTAGGTAGTGATGACTGCAATATGATTGAAGTTTTCATCTAATTCCAAAGGGAGGGGATTAGATTTGGTATCTTAACCTAACTAAGAGTAATTATTTCCACGTGAAAGCTGAGCTAGCTGAAGTAAACTGGGATACTAGGCTAGGCGATGGGTCAATAGAGTCGCAGAGGTAGATATTCAAGAGGATAATTCCGAATGCCCAGAATCAGTATAATCCTATTATAAAGTAAAGAAGTTTAAAAGAAATGCCTACCATCTGTAGTTAAAGAAGTTAAGCAAAGCATTAACCTCAGGAAAAACGTGCAGCTGTGTAAAAGTGCTCTATTCCTAATGAAGGGCTTTTGCCTGAAACGTTGATTTTCCTGCTCTTAGGATGCTGCCTGACCTGCTGTGCTTTTCCAGCACCACTCTAATCTGGACTCTGGTTTCCAGTATCTGCAGTGCTTGTTTTAAACCTGTGTAAAAGTAAGTGTCAGGTCAGATAATTGTTAGAATGTAAAAAAATTACAGAGAGTGACTAAAAGCTTAATTAGGAGGAAGAAATTAGAGTATAAGAGGAAACTATGTAAAATAGGTAGCCAGAGTTTCTACAGTATTTAAAAAAGAAAGAAGTACGTAAAGTGAATGATGATACTTTAGGGAGTGAAGATGGGGAATGACAGATTACGTGAACAAATAGTTTGCTTCAGTTCTCACTGTAGAGGACACAAAAATAGTTCCTGTACCCGCTGCTAATCAGAAGGTGGAAGGGACAGAGTAACTTCATGGAATTGTGATCATGGGGCAGCAATACTAAGCAAACTTGTGGAGCTGTGGCGGACAAATCTGCAGGTCCAGATGTAAGACTATAAGACAAGGGAGCAGTATTAGGAGGAAATGAGGACGGCAAGTGCTGAAAAGGTCAGAGTCGAAAAGGGTGGTGCTGGAAAAGAACAGCAAGTCAGGAGGAGCAGGAGAATCAACGTTTCAGGCATGAGCCCTTTATAAGGAATGTGGAGGGGGAATGTGGATGAGAGGTGAATGGGGGGGGTGGGGTAGGGTTGGGGCTGGAGGGAAGCTAGGTGGCAAGGCAATAGGTGGGGAGTAATATTAGGCCATTCGGCCTATCAGGTCTGCTCTACCATTCAATAGTGGCTGTTATTTCATCCTCTGTTTACAAAAGTAGCTAATGAGCTAGCAGATATATTACTGTTCATTTTAGCCACAGAAAATGTTAATAAAGGAACTATAAAAAACAAAGAATGAACTGGCTTTGACTGTTTTTCATGTAGAGACAACCTTGCTTTGGAAGGCGTTGGACTGGGCCTGTATTTGGTTTTGCTCCCTCTAGTTATTGACTTTTTATAATTTCTGAAAAAAGAATCCCAGTCTGTAAGAAATAAGAAGTCCCCAGAGATCTGTGGAAGCCATTTGCATTTACTGGTGATTTCAGCATTCAAAGCCCCCCCAGGATAAACAGTCCTCTAGGCCATAACACATTCCATCATTGAAGGATTTCATGAAGGTCTGGTATTCACCATTTAAATGGTTATCGATCTGAAAAATTACAATTCTCTTCTTAAATTATCTCTGAATTATGTCTGTCTGTTGGTGTATGAGTGGGGCTTCATATTCAAAGAAAATCGGGCTTAGATCATAATCTTGATCAGATAGGCCAATGGGACTAGGAGTGGCAGATGGAGTTTAATGTGGGTGAGGTGCTGCATTTTGGAAAGGCAATTCAGGGCAGAACTTATACACTTAATGGTAAGGTCCTGGAGAGTGTTGCTGAACAAAGAGACCTTGGAGTGCAGGTTCATAGTGCCTTGAAAGTGGAGTCGCAAGTAGAAAGGATAGTGAAGGCAGCATTTGGTATGCTTTCCTTTATTGGTCAGTGCATTGACTATAGGGGTTGGGAGGTCATGATGCGGCTGTGCAGGACATTGGTTAGGTCACTTTTGGAATACTGCATGCAATTCTGGTCATCCTGCTATTGGAAGGATGTTAGAAAACTTGAGAGAGTTCAGAAAAGATTGGCAAGGATGTTGCCGGGAATGGAGGGCTTGAGCTATAAGAGAAAAGGCTGAGTGAGCTGGGCTATTCTCCCTGGAGGATTTGAAGCTGTGGGGTGGCTTTTTAGAGGTTTACCAAATCATGCGGGATGTGGGTAAAATGAAAAGACAAGGTCTTTTTCCTGGGTAGGTGAGTCCAAACCTATAGAGGGTCCAGGTTTAAAGGACAAGGGGAAAGATTTACAAGGGACCTAAGGAGCAACCTTTTTATGCAGAGGGTGCTGCACTTAAAATTTGTGGTCCCTCGATGTGAGTATGGCAGTCTGAATTATGAAACTGGCAGTTTAGATTAGATTACTTACAGTGTGGAAACAGGCCCTTCGGTCCAACAAGTCCACACCGACTCTCCGAAGAGCAACCCACCCAGACCCACTCCCCTACATTTACCCCTTCACCTAACACTACTGGCAATTTAGCATGGCCAACTCACCTGACCTGCACATCTTTGGGCTGTGGAAGGAAACCGGAGGAAACCCACGCAGACACGGGGAGAATGTGCAAACTCCACACAGAGTGTCCACACAGACAATTGCCTGAGACGGGAATTGAACCCAGATCTCTGGCGCTGTGAGGCAGCAGTGCTAACCGCTGTGCCACTGTGCAATTTTAGTTTTAGATTAGATTACATTACATTACAGTGTGGAAACAGGCCCTTCGGCCCAACAAGTCCACACCGACCCGCCGAAGTGCAACCCACCCATGACCCCTACATTTCTCCCTTACCCAACACTAAGAGCAATTTAGCATGGCCAATTCACCTGACCTGCACATCTTTGGACTGTGGGAGGAAACCGGAGCACCCGGAGGAAACCCACGCAGACACAGGGAGAACGTGCAAACTCCACACAGTCAGTAGTGTATAACTTTAAATGTAATCTCATGAAATTGACCAAAACAAACAAAAAGTTTTGCACTTTATGACTTGGTTTCTGAAACCTCAGGATTAAACTTTTTACAGTTGTGCAATAAATTTGGCCCTCCGTTTATTATTTAGTTGTTGAGGTTTGGTTATTTAACTATATACCAAAAGATGACAATGTGTAACGGCATGACTTAAGAGTAATTACATTGGAAGCACTTCAGGATATTAAATGTCTAATCACGCTTTACAAAGGCCTTATTTAAAGCTGTTAATTTGTCCATGCAAAATGACTTCTGAAAAACATTTGGCAGAGAATGAAACTGGTTATTAGTTTTCTGGATCGCTTGTGAAAATGTTTCCAGCTCTAATTTAGCTTTTGTTCTTTAAAAACGTTCATTAAAGATTTATAAATCTTTTGAATGGATTGATGACCAAGACAGTAAAATTAGCTTGAATGCAAATAAGATCTACCTATTACAGATTACATACACGTTTTGGATACCTTGTTGTTGTATTCCCTTATTTGATTTTTTTTGTTTGTTTCACGCTCTTTTTCTAACTATTTTGCAGTTTTCACTTTTGAAAAACTGGAACTTGCAGCTGGTATGTTGAATAATTAATGTTTAATATTTCAAAATTCTTCAATGTTAACATTTATCTATTCAAATAATGTAATTTGGTTAATGACAAAATGTTTTAATTTGTCTACAAGGGTGAATATTGACATCAATTGTGAATTACTCTCAAGACTCATGATTAAATTGTGCTTCTTCACACGAAATTTAAAGTTTCTTAAGGTTAACTTTTAGTTTTCTATACCAAGCATGAGTATAGGTAATGTTAATCAAAAGCCATCATAACAACAATTTGCATTTATATAGCATCTCTAATGCAGTTAAATGTCTTTTAGGGTACTATATGAGCCCTACAGTAGAAATGTTGATACTGAAGTTGAAAAAAAACAGCATTTTGATAAAGTTTTGTCAAAGAGAAGTGTCTTGAGAAGCAACTAAACAGCTGAAGACATGGCTGCTGATAAAGCAACAAAAGAAACTGAGAGTGGATAAGTGACTGGAATTAAATGAAAGCAATATGAGAATATAGGGCTTTAGGAAGTTCCAGACCAAAGAAGGACAGAACCTGTGGAGGGATTTGAAGGTGAATGAAAAGATGAGGATTTTTAAATCAGTGCGTTGCTGGAAGTTAATGCAATTTAGTGGGCATAGGAATGAGTATGAATGGGACTTGTATGAATTGTGAAACAGATAGCTGAGATTTAAGCTCAAGATAAGTGCAGTGGTATTCCATGGTAAAAGTCAGAAAATCTATTATAGATTACCTCAACTTTTATCAAGTGCTTAGTACATTTTATTAATAATAGGTCTCCTGAGAGCCATTTTATAAGCTGCTTTCTCCTTTAGTTTCACCAAAATGTGATACAGGGCTTCCCAAATTTACTTATTGTGTACCAATTTCCAGATCTATTAACTGTCCCTTTGCTTCTATCAGCATATCAAGATGGTTTTTGATGATCAAACTTGAAAATGCCCAAATTATAATTCTCATACAGTAAAGTCCCATAATCATGGGGTTGCAAAATTGTGAAGATTTCACTTTGGCAGGAAGAATTGTATTTAGATGTGTACACTTGTGATGCCAAGGTATATAAGGCTATGGGCCAAGTGCTAGAAAATGGGATTAGGACAGTTAGATGGTTGCTTTCGATTGGTGCAGACTTAATGGGCAGAAGGGCCTTTTCCTGTGCTGTCTGACGCTATGAAACAGAGCATTACTTTAAACGGAGAGCAGTTACGGAATTCTGAGGTGCAGTGTGATTTAGTAGTTTACTGCATGAGTCACAAAAATAAGTCACAGGCAGTAATTAAGAAGGCTAATAGAATGCTATCTTTTATTATGAGAGGAATTGAACGTAACAGTAAAGCTGTAAGGATATAATTGTTTAGGGGGCATTGATAAGCAACATCTTGAGTTCAATGAGCAATTTTGTTTTTCTTATTTATGGAAGAATGTAAATTCATTGAAGGCAGTTTGGAGAATTGATTTCTGGAATGTATGGGTTATCTTATGAGACCATAAAATGTAGGAGCATAAGTAGGCCATTTGGCCCATTAAGTTTACATCAAGCTGTTTGTTAAGATCATGGTTGATCAGAAAATATTCAACTCTACTTTCCTTTTCACCTTGATGATTAAAAACTGTTTAAAAATGTTTACCTCAGTCTTGAATATTCTTAAGGACCCAGCCTCAACAGCCCTTTGTGATAAAGAATTCCACAGGTTTACCATTCTTTGAGAAAAAGTATTCCTTCTTATCACTGTCTTAAATGGACAGTCCTTACATTAAGATTATGCCCTCTGGTCCTAGATTCTCCCACAAGGGGAAACAACCTATCTGCATCTACCTTGTTAAGCCCCCCTAAGATTCTTAGATAAAATCTCTTCTCGTTTTCCTGAACTCCAATGAGTACAAGCCCAATATTCTTGACTTCTCCTCATAAGAAAATCTCTCCATACCCAGGATCAACTCAGTGAACCTTATCCATTCTGCCCCCAATGCCAGTACATCTTTTCTGAGATAAGGGGACTAGAACTAATCACAGTATGCAAGCTGTGGGTCTGACCAATGTCTTCTATAGTTTTAGAAACAATAATTAAAGTTATGTCTTTTGATCTTTATACTCCATTCCCTTTGAAATCCTTTTCTTTTGCCTTCCCTGTCCAGGTGGATGGGGTGTGTTGGAGGCGGGAGAAGGATGCTAGCTTTATTTGATTCATGCATTAGGGCCCCCAAATCCCTCAGGGCTGCTGCTTTCTGCAGTATTTCTCCATTTAAATATTATTCAGCTCTTTATTTGATGAAAGATGGAAAGAGAATTTAAATGAGTGAGGGATGTCTTGATTGTAGTGTGTAAGATCCTGAATCGCCTTGATAAGCTGGATTTGAAAGTGATGTTTCCTCCTGTGGTTGAGTCCACCGATCTCCGTCCCCACGCCGAACCCCACCCCGCCCCGATCTCCATCCCCGCCCCTACGCCTAACCCCGCCCCCACTCCCAGCTCCAGCCCCACACCAGGTCCTAGCTCCCAGCCCTGCCGTGTTTTCACCATCCCTCCAGAACTACCCTCTCTGAGGATGAAAGATCACTCCTCGGCAGAGGCCTCACCTTCATTCCCCTACGCTCTCGGCTTAACGAGTTCAACACGCGGCGAGACATCAAACAATTCTTCCGCCGTCTTCGTCTCCGCGCCTACTTCTTCAACCAGGGTTCTCGCCCACCCTCTGACGACTCCTTCTCCCGCCTCCAACACACCCCATCCACTTGGACACCCCGTGCTGGCCCCTTACCTGCCCTTGATCTCTTCATAGCCAACTACCGCCGTGACATTAACCGCCTCAACCTCTCCACCCCTCTCACCCACTCCAACCTCTCACCCTCGGAACGTGCAGCCCTCCACTACCTCCATTCCAACCCCAACCTCACCATCAAACCGGCAGACAAGGGATTTGCGTTAGTAGTTTGGCGCACCAACCTTTGCACTGCTGAGGCTAAACGCCAGCTCGCGCACACCTCCTCCTACTGCTCCTTGACCATGATCCCACCTCCCACCATCAAACCATCATCTCCCAGACCATCCATAACCTCATCACCTCAGGGGATCTCCCATCCACCACTTCCAACCTCATAGTCCCACAACCCCGGACCACCCGTTTCTTCCTCCTGCCCAAAATCCACAAATCTGACTGCCCCGGCCGACCCCATTGTCTCAGCCTGCTCCTGCCCCACCGAACTCATCTCTGCATACCTCGACACGGTCCTGTCCCCCTTAGTCCAAGAACTCCCCACCTACATTCGGGACACCACCCACGCCCTCCACCTCCTCCCTGATTTTCGCTTCCCCGGTCCCCAACGCCTTATCTTCACCATGGACATCCAGTCCCTGTACACCTCCATCCCCCATCACGAAGGACTCAAAGCCCTCCGCTTCTTCCAGTGCCCTTCCACTGACACCCACCTTCGACTGACTGAACTGGTGCTCACTCTGAACAACTTCCCTTTCCAATCCTCCCACTTCCTCCAAACCAAAGGAGTAGCCATGGGCACCCGCATGGGCCCCAGCTATGCCTGCCTCTTCGTAGGATATGTGGAACAGTCCATATCCGCAGCTATACTGGCACCACCCCCACCTTTTCCTCCGCTACATCGATGACTGTATCGGCACTGCCTCGTGCTCCCACGAGGAGGTTGAACAGTTCATCCACCTTACCAACACCTTCCACACCGACCTCAAGTTCGCCTGGACCGTCTCAGACTCCTCCCTCCCCTTCCTAGACCTCTCCATTTCTATCTTGGGTGACCGAATCAACACGGACATTTACTATAAACCGACCGACTCCCACAGCTACCTAGACTACACCTCCTCCCACCTTGCCCCTGTAAAAACACCATACCATATTCCCAATTCCTTCGTCTCCGCCGCATCTGCTCCCTGGAGGACTAGTTCCAATACCGAACAACCCAGATGGCCTCCTTCTTCAAAGACTGCAATTTCCCCCCCGACGTGATCAACGATGCTCTCCACCGCATCTCCTCCACTTCCTGCACATCCACCCTTGAGCCCTGCCCCTCTAATCGCCACCAGGACAGAACCCCACTGGTCCTCACCTACCACCCCACCAACCTCCATATACATCGTATCATCCGTCGTCATTTCTGCCATCACCAAACGGACCCCACCACCAGGGATATATTTCTCTCCCCTCCCCTATCAGCGTTCCGAAAAGACCACTCTCTCCGTGACTCCCTCGTCAGGTCCACACCCCCCACCAACCCAACCTCCACTCCCGGCACCTTCCCCTGCAACTG
>NC_057718.1:62597175-62621626 GCF_004010195.1 Chiloscyllium plagiosum
CCCAACCCTCGAACTCAGCACCACCTTCCTAACCTGCAATCTTCTTCCTGACCTCTCCGCCCCCACCCCCACTCCGGCCTATCGCCCTCACTTTAACCTCCTTCCACCTATCGCATTTCCAACACCCCTCCCCCAAGTCCCTCCTCCCTACCTTTGATCTTAGCCTACTTGGCACACTTTCCTCATTCCTGAAGAAGGGCTCATGCCCGAAACGTCAATTCTCCTGCTCCTTGGATGCTGCCTGACTTACTTTGCTTTATATCCTTGTGCATTTAGCAATATTTTCTTTCATTGAAATCATTTAAATTTTTTTTGTGTTTGCTAGGTTTTTATCACTCTTTTTGAAAGTGTCTTCGATGCCAGCAGATGCAGCCCGTGTATTGTAGTCTAATATATCAGTGTTGATTCTCTAGACAAAGAGAATGATAACCATCAATACCTCCGAGAGATTTTACGCATTCTAGTTCCAATGGCCGTGCTGCAGCACAAACTTAAATTGACGAAAGAGGATCCATAATGTTGTTTGAATTCTGAATCCAAAACAAGGATATTGTCATGGGACAAGATAGTTAGGAAACAGTCTTCCTCAGTAATTAGTGCTGAAATTGAACTTGTAAATCTGTCTTTTCTAATTCGCAAAATACAATACCCAGTTAGACATTCAAATTTCAAAATCAGACTCTTGATAGATTTGATAGAAGTTTTGGTTCTATTCAAGTCTTTGGCAAGTGAATGACTAGAAATCTTCTATTTACAGACATACTGAGCAATTAAGATACTAATTTGAAGGCATTTGAATGTTTTGTGAGTCTTTGGTAACTCAGAACTCCTATCTCCTAGATGATCCTTCCAATTATAGCGAGTTTTTAATTTCCCTTCAGCAGAAAGTGGTACGGCCTCCATTGGTAGTTGTGGTTCTGTTCATTGCTCTCTCCCTATTCAATGTGTTTATAAACTATCACTTTTTAAAAATTGCTTAACATTGGTTATTTTTCTAATCAGCAAGTTGAAATAAGTGGTCCTTGTTTCTAAATAAAAATTGCAAAATTGTATTTGAAACTAAAATGTTAAATCAATGTGTTAAAGCTATCAGTAATTCTGTTTATATCTACAGTATAGCCACAAACATTAAAATGTAATTTCCTTTAGAAACAACAAATAATGTATTCTGAAGATGAAGAATATACCACAGGTTCAGAGGTAACTGAGGATGAAGTGGGAGATGAAGAAGAACTGACAAAGAAAAGAGGTTAAAAAAACATAAATATTGTATTTAAATATATATTTAAATTGATACATACTTTGGGTAGTAAGAGTGCATAACTACTATAATATGTTGTATGTCATTTGTGACCTACTGAAACTGCCTTTTGTATATGGCTACAATATTAATATATTTATATAACATCAATGAAGAAATTCATTTATTTTCTTAAAAAAACAAATCTTCTTTATTAAGTGAAAGGACTTTATTAATGTTCAGGAGCAGAATTTCTCTAAATATCACTGAATAGATTGCTCTGTCATTATCACATTGTTATTTTGTCTGCAAATTAGTTGCCTTGCTTCCTACTTTCAACATTAAGTGCATATCAAACATATTTATTTGGCTGTGAAGTGTTTCAGAACATCCTAATTTTGCAAAAATGGCTAAATAATTGCATGTTAAGTCTTTACATATTACAGAGGAACATCGATTAACTGAAGGACACGGATGGGGAGTATTTTGTTCAGATAATCGAATGCCGGATAACATACTTAAGCTGAGCATCGGGACCTTGCAATCTTGCCAGATAATCCGATATTCAGATAATCGAATGCCTGATAATCGAGGTTTCTCTTGGGAGGAGTCAGATAGGGCAGTAATTGGTCGGGTTAGATTTTCCTCTTTCTTTTTGTGGACATGGCATCATGGGATAATCTCTGATCCTCTGAGCAGTATGAAACCAATCAGCAAGCAGAGCAGCTGGTTACGGTGCACAGTCTTTTGATCTCACAGTTAGGATATTGTCAAGGTTCATAAACTGTAATGTGCCCAGTGCACTCTGCCCACTGTCCTCTTAATGACACATGGAATGAATCAAATTATTTGCACATTGACATTTTATGAGCAGTGTAGACCAACCGTATGCTTGGTCAATAGCATCATCCATTGAATGCACATAGTTGAAAACACTTGCAAATGATCCAGTTACATTTCATGGACTCATTGTGTGTCCAATATGCTTTAATATTCTGGAACATGTTGAATATATTATATAGTTGAATATAATTTTTGCCACCAGTTGATTTAGTTTTAGAATTTTTTTTACAAGCAGGTGTTTGTGATATTTTAAATCTTAAAAGCCTTCCAACTTATAGCAGTTAATTAGATTTATCAAAGTGTTGACACTTCAAATTGGTTATTGCAGTAAAATAATCTAAAATGCAAGCACCACCAGACAATATCCATGGTCACTAGGCTGAGAAGATTGCCACTGTTTCAGATCCATGGACAGACAGAGCATTCTGTTGCTAAGTACATTTTAATTGATTGCAAATTTATAAAAAGCAGGAATAAACATACAGATCTGTGTATGCTGGAAATCTGAAACAAGAACAGAGTGCTGAAGCAGGTAAGGCAACAACTATAGGGAGAAAGCAGAGTTAATGTTTTGAGTCCAGTGAATCTCGAGTGCTATATCTGCTAACAATGTCATGGTTGCTTAAAACCTCATTGTTTTACTTTTGCATGTTTTCTTAAAGTCTTTCTTACTCCTACTTTAGAGCTACCTATCTGGAGCATAATATTTTCATAGATGAAGACTAATATTAGCAAAATAAGCAAATTGGTTATTCCAACAAAAACAATCGGTATATATGTAGTCTGTGTAGCATTAGCATTCTGCGTTAAGATGCACTTGTTCCCACAGTATTTTAAACCTCATAACTCGCTATTTTTTTCCTTCACAGGTACAAAAAAGATTAAGAAAATTGCCAACCAGACAAAGAAGTCAGCAGCATCTCCTACTGCACAGAAAAAAGAGAAAGTATGCAATAAATAAAGAACTTGCAAGGGATAGGAAAGTATAAAGTGGCCATGACAAAATCAGCACAAGCAAACATTACTTACTTACAAAGAATATTTTTAAATTACAGTACCTTTATTGTTGAGTTTTTTTTCTTTTCCATTGAGTACAGGTGGTAAACAATCATACCTTTGATAGGAGCGTCGGAAATACAGTGTGATGTAAAAGTTCAAACTAAGATTTAGGAGTGTAAACAGAAAACAATTTTCACAAAGAATTATGGAAATCTGCTACCCTCTCCTGTATGCTGAGTAAATTGAAATTTTCAATACTTGAAATTATTAATCATTTATTAAATAGAGATATTAAGGGATATGTGAAAGTAAAAAAAATGGATAAATGGAGTTTGCATGGGGTCTAAGCATACGGTAGAACAGTCTTGAGTATCGGTGATCCACGTTCTTAAGTAAATGTTAGGTCTGCGAAAATGAGATTCTTTTTACAGCTTTTGCTCATATTGAATTTTTTTTGTCACATCAGGGATCTCTCCGAGATCTATCTCCTTTCACGTAAGTTGTTGTTTTTGTGTCTTGCAATTTAATGTATTTTTCTGTACTCTAACTTCAATAATTGGAAGAAAAGCTTCTGTGGGCTAAATTCATAAAGTTGTATTAGGTTGTCAGATTTAGTAGAGTTTCATTGGTCTTGTGCAATAATTTGAAATCAATAATATCACTTTTTTTTTCAAAATCTTATGCCTGCTTGATGTTTAGCTCAGTGCTCTTATTTACTTGTTCATAGAGGAGGGCTTTTTTTGGGTAGACCAACATTTATTGCCTATCTGTAACTTCTGAGGAGAAAGTAAGGTCTGCAGATGCTGGAGATCAGAGCTGGAAATGTGTTGCTGGAAAAGCGCAGCAGGTCAGGCAGCATCCAGGGAACAGGAGAATCGACGTTACTTTCCTGAAGAAGGGCTTATGCCCGAAACGTTGATTCTCCTGTTCCCTGGATGCTGCCTGACCTGCTGCACTTTTCCAGCAACACATTTCCAGCCCGTATCTGTAACTTCTGCAGACCATATGGTGTAGGTACACCATACAGTGCTATAAGGAAGAGAGTTCTGGGATTTTGTCAGCAACAGTGAAGAATCTTCAGTGGGAAAATGTTATGACAGGATCTCCAATTCATACTATATAATCCCACTGTAAAGCTATTGCATTAGACACACTGACTTTCACATACCATAAACTTTTTATAATTTGTAGTCTGTAAAGCTCAACAAAACAGAAGGGAAGGGATGGGAGTTGGTTCACATTCTGAAGGTGTTGAATTCAGTGTTTAGTCCAGAAGGCTGAAGCATTCCAACACCTTCAAATTGTGAACCAACTCCCATTCCTTCGCTTTCTTTTAGCTTTACAGAGGAACCATGATTATCCGGCATTCAATTATCTGAATATTAGATTATTTGATAAGATCGCAAGGTCCCGATGCTTGGCTAAACAATGTTATCTGGCATTCGATTATCTGGAATTCGATTAACCAAACTAAATACTCCCTGCCCTTGTCCTTTGGATAATCCAGGTTCCTCTGTACCTGTTACATTCTCTGTCACCATGTACTCTCTCCCTTCCCCTCACCCCAGTGGGACTGTCTCTTCTTTTAAATCTGGCAGTTAGACACATCATTGTTCTACCTTTCTCATATTTCTATCACTTAATCTGAACTTTCAACATCTTTTCTCCTGCAGTACTCTACACTCCAACCACCCCGCCCCCACGACAGCATAAATGCTGCCCCCCTCCCCCCCCACTTCACTCTGAAGTCATCTAGACTCGAAACTTGAGGTTGCTGTCTCTCCATGAATGCTGCCTGACCCGCTGACCCAATTTCCAGAATTTGTTGTTTTATATACAATAGTGCTTGCTTGAAACCTTTCTGGAAATCCATGAACATCACATTCACTGATACCAGTTGCTTCGTCATAAAATTCTATCTATTCTATCAACCATATCTTTGGCCACCATTATAGAACATAGAGCAGCACAGCCCAGGAACAAGCCGTTTGGCTCATGATGCGGTGCCAAGCAAGATCAAAAATTAACCTCATTCCTTCTGCCTGCCCTTGGCCCATATCCCTCCATTCCTTGTATATTCATTATCTAAAAGTCCCTTAAAAGCCCCTATTGTATCTGCCCCCACCACCACCCCTAGCAGCACATTCCAGACTCCTACCATTCTCTGTGTAAAAAACTTGCCCTTTACATCTCTTTGAACTTTCCCCCCTCATCTTAACGGCATGTCCCTGAGTATTAGTCATTTTCACTCTGGGAAAGATGTTCTAACTATCACCCTATCTCTACATCTAATAATTTTATAGGCTTCTATCAAGTCTTCCCCCCAGCTTCTGCCACTCCAGAGAAAGCAACCAGAGTTTTTTTTGCCTCTCCTTTTAGCTCATATCCTTTAATCCAAGCAGCATCTTGGTAAACTTCTTCTGAACCCTCTCCAAAACCTTCACATCATTCCTGTAATGTGTTGACCGGAATTGGACGCAATGCTGTAAGTTGTGATGTATCCAAAGTCTCATAAAGCTGCAACATGATATCCTGACTCTTGTATTTAATTCCCTGACCAATAAAGGCAAGCATGCCATACGTCGTCTTTACCACCCTATCCACTTATGTGACCATCTTCAGGGAGTTATGGACTTGAACCCCATGATCCTTCTGTACATCAGTGCTGTTCAGGGGCTTGTCATTAACTGTATACTTTTCCTTAACAATTGATCTCCCAAAGTGCAGCAACTCACATTTAACAGGATTCATCTCCATTTGCCATTTCTCCGGTCATATCTACAACTATGTCCCTTGACAACTTTCTGTACTATCCACAACTCCACTGATCTTTGTGTTGTCTGAAAACTTACTAACCTACCCATCTACATTTTCATTCAATGAATTTATGTTTATCACATATAGCTGAGATCCCAGTACGGATCCCTGTGGAATACCACTAGTCACGGACCCCAAGCCAGAAAAACATGCTTCCATCACTACCCTCTGTATTCTATGGACAAGCCAATTCTGAAACCAAGCAGCCAGGTCACCACAGGTCCATGCATCTTAACCTTCTGGATGAGCCTACAATGGGGGTCCTTGATGCAACCCCTCATCGATCACTTTCAGCACTTCCTCAAAACATTCAATCAAGTTAGTAAGACATGACCTGCTCTGCACAAAGCCATACAGACTGTCCCTAATTACGCCATGCTTTTCGAAATGTATGTAAATCCTATACCCATCCCTAAAACTTCTTTCCGAAAGCTTTCCAACCATCATGTGAGACTCACCAGTCTATAGTTTCATCTGTTGATTGTCCAATGTCAATTTTGCATCTTTATGGAAAGACTAATCTGCTGTTTGCATATGTTAAGAAATCATGATCAGCAGTTTTCTAATGTGCATCACCAGTGAGTAAAACCTTTCATCAGGAACACTCATTCCCAAAATTCCCTCTTGAATACAAAGCAGGTTTCGAAAGGAACCACATGTTAAGTGCCACTTTTGTTCTTTAAATTGTCCTAATTAAGTCTGTATCATCCAACTTATTTATTTTAAGACCTTGATATTATTTTCTATGTGCAGGATCAATACATCAAAGAGAATGTTGTTTACATAGCTGCGCTGAGATCGAAATTACATTTACAAATAATAATAATCAATGACAAAACTCCCATTTCAGTTTATTTTTCTGAATTCATGTCTACGTTATACCTGCACTCAAATGAGTTTTCATATTCTTCTCTGAATTTGTCAAAGTTCTGTATGCATCACAATGTTTGGAAAAATCAATCAATTGACAAGATTACTGCCAAGAATCTTTAAAGAACACCATTCAATAAAAATGATAAAAGTCTATAGGTGATTTTGAGAATTTTAGGAAGAATTGACATTTTATTATCTGTTTATGATGAAAAGATGGAAGAAATATGTAGTGACATAACTCAATATCTCCTTATGTTAGTGTATGTTTTCAGAAAAGCAAGTGGGACAGTAGTCGCTCAATGCGATTTAACCAGGACGCTCAAAGAGAGGAAGGTATGTTAGCTCATGTTAAGACCTGTAAATTACAAAGTAACAATTTATAATGGCCTAGATTCTGATGTAAGTGACAAAAGATTAACTGTCACAGACATTTGGCAAGCTTTTAAATGCAGATTTCCTCCAATCTTGAGTCTTTTCCAGCAGGGCATCCATTTACAAGGGATTTGTGTTCAGGAACAGAAACAGCAAATAAAAACAAAGTACTGCAAGTGCTGGAGATCTGAAACAGCAAGCTTCTTCAACAAATCCAATTTATGTGGAGTGATTTGGTTAAATTCAAAATCAGTGTCTTAAGTTGAACAAAGCAACTACAAAGACATAAGAGACAAATTGACTAACTTTGGAAACTACATTTTAAAAATATGCCCATAGGCATACAGTTCCAAAAATGTAGTCAAATCATTCATATTACACCACAAATATATATTGACTTAGGGATAAAGACTCCATGAGAGAGGCACAGCTAATGAGAAATTAAGAATAGTGTTTGATGAAAGGAAGAGGCTTATCGTATTGCCAAAGAAAAGAATGAAAATTGCGGATTTGGAAAGAAGATAGATTTCAGAAATGGTCGACTAATAAAGTAAGAAAATGAGAATAAATTAGCAAGGGATATAAGCAAAAGCTTCTATAGGTGTGTAAAATTGAAGAGATTAGCAAAAGTAAATATGGGACCCTTTTTATTTTTGCTCACATTCGAAAATGTAAACACATGCCACAATTTGTGGGGAGATAAGGTTGTGGTGAGAAGAGGAGTTTAAAGAAATTAGCGTTCGTGAATAAAATAACACTAGAGTTTTTTTTAAATGTCAACAAAACTCCTGAGGCTGATGGCCTGTCTGGAGTTGTAAAAATTGTGGCTACAGTCATAATGAATTCATTAGTTTGATCTGTTAGAATTTTCTAGAAGTTTCTAGAATGATCTCAGTGAATTGAAATGTAGAAATAGAAAACCCTGCTATTCAAGAAAGAAGGGGAACAGGAAACAAGGAAATAAAGGGCAGCTAGTTAGGCAGGTGTAGTTGCAAAATTCGAAAATCTGTTATTAGAGATATAGTAACACGGCACTTGGAAAATTATCAATAGGAACAAATTACTGCAGATGCTGGAATCTGTAGTGGAAACAACAAATGCTGGAGGTCACAGCGGGTCAGGCAGCATCCACAGCGAGAGAGCAAGCTAATGTTTTAAGCTGGCAGCACTCATGAAGAGTCATCTAGAATTGAAATATTTGCTTGCTATCTCTCCATGGATGCAGTTTGACACCCTATGATCTCCGGCATTTGTTGTTTTCAGTCGGAAAATTTATATATGATTGGGCCTACTCAACATTGATTTGTGAAAAGGAAATTATGTTTAATACATCTGTTTGTAATGTGAAAATTAGGTAAAGCAGAACCAGTGGATAGATTGTACTGCATTTGGATTCAGAACCTAAACCTGAGCTATAAATCTTCTCACAACTCGCTAGATACACAAACAGGCAGAAAAACTATAAACCAGGCCTAACTTTTTAAACACCTTTTTAGATTGGAACTGGCGGGCACTCATTTCATTCCTGGTCTATCTGACCATAGTTGTGAAGAAGTTGGATTCACTGACAGCAGCTTCTGTACTTTTGCAGTCATGGCTACTGGACATTGATTTTGCCTGATTGTCTTGAATATATCCAAGTGCTGTGTTATAACATCTTTAATAATAGCATCCAGCATATCCCTTATGACAGATGTTAAGCTACCTGGCCTATAGTTTGCTGCATTCACCACCCACCCTTTTTGAATAAAGGAATTACATTAGCCATTTTCTAATTTAAAGGAACTTCCTCTGAATCAAATAGTTTTTGGAAAATTAAAACCAATGCATTAACTACTTCACCGGCTACTTGTTTTAAGACTCTAGGATGAAATCCATCAGGATCTTGGGACTTGTCAACTCCCAGTTCCAACAATTTACTCAGCACCCTACTTTCCCTGGCTAATTGTAATTTTTCTGAATTTCTTCCTTTCAATTCCTGATTTACAGCTATTTACAGGATGCTACATGTATCCCCTCTAGTGAAGACTGATGCCAAATATCTGATCAATTCATCTTCCATCTCTTTATCCTACAATACTAATTCCCCAAGCTCATTTTCTATATGATCAATACTTACTTTGTTAACTATTTTCTTTTATAAATATCTGAAGAAAATTTTCTTAGCAGTTTTATATTTCTGGCTAACTTTCTCTTATACTCTTAATTTTTTCCTCCTTATTAATCATTCAGTAATTTGCTTGCTTTTTAGTATTCTGCCCAATTCTCTATCCTGCCATCTATCTTTGGAGATTATATGTCTTTTCTTTGAGTTTGAGACTATCTTTGACTTTTTTAGTTAACCACTGATGCTAGCTCCATCCCATAGAATTTTTCTTATTTGTTGAAATGTATATATTCTGCACTTTCCAGAATATCTCCTTAAATGTTTGCCACTGCATCTCTATTGACCTATCCCTTAACCTAAATTGCTAAGTTCATATTCGTTAGTTCTGTTTTCATGCCCTCATAATTGCCCTTGTTTAAATTCAAAATGGTCATCTTGAACACACATTTCCTCCCTTAAGCTGTGTGTAAAATGCAATCATATTATGGTCATGCTACCCAGCGCTGCTTTCACTGAGGTCAGTAGTTAATTCTATTTTATTTGTCAAAAGCAGGCCTAAGTATAATCACGTTGGTGCCATGACATACTAGTCTAAGAAATTGTCCCAAAAGCATTCAAAGACTACTTTATCCTCATCTGATTTTTCTATCTATATGTGGGTTAAAATCTCCCATGACAATTGTTGTATCCTTTTGACAAGCTCTCGTTTTTTCTTCTTTGATATCCTGTTCTATCATGTGGTTACTGTTAGGAACCTGTACCACAACTCCAACAAGTGACCCCCCACCCCCGGCCAACTTCTATCATTCCTAAGGTTCCAATCTAGGTAATCTTGCAACCACATCTCAGTTACGGACACTAGATCGTACTCAATTATCTGAATTTGTTCAACTAATTCATCTGTTTTGTTTCGAATGTTATATTAAGATTTGTCCTTGTATTATTTTTGTAATCTCTGGTCATACCTGCTGATTTCCTCTTAGATTTGAATTCTCTGTTCTTGTCATTTTTTCCAGTTGCATTTATTGAACGTAATGTTGTATCAATGTATTTGTAATTAATGCAACTTTTAACTTTCAGATCAAAGAAGAATGGTTGAAATAATTGGACATCTGACAAAATTAAGGTTTGGAGAAAAAATTGATCGCACCAAGGGAAAAGAAGCAAAAGAGGTAAATTGGGATTCCATCAGTATTTTACAATATAATGCACTTTGGATTCTTACCTGAAGTGTTTAATATGTTAATCTACTTGTTAAAGTCTATGGAAAACATCCCTTGAAGAGTGTGACTTCATTGTGTTTCCCTGTGACAGGAATATTTCCTATTAATTTGATTTGAGGCAATCTGTATATGGGCTCACCTCATTCATAAGATGTACTTTTGGTGGGAAGAGAAGGAGAAAATAACTGAATAGTTGCAATCTACTGTTTAAACACTTGATGGAAATGCTTTCAAGTGCCTGTACAGACCCATTTGATGCTTCCATCTCAGTAACCCTTCGATATTCAGAGTACATATTTACTGAGAAGTTGCCTGAAATGCTTCAGAATCCTACAGGACAGCATTGAACCTGTGAGAGGCAGTGCTTTCTGTGTCTAAATGAAAAGAAACAGTAATAGGCCTTTCAGCGTGCTCTATTAGTTAATAAGAATATGGCTGATCTGTTGGGTTTCAAATTTCACATTGCCATCTATTCCCAATAACCACAGATTCTTGTTAAGCAAGAGAATCAATCAACTTCTGCTTTGAAAATTCAATGACTGCTTCCACTGCTGCCTGAGGCAGAGTTACAAAGTCACACAATCCTCTGAGAGAGGGCAGCACGGTGGCTGAATGGTTAGTACTTGCCTCACAGTGCCAGGGACCTGAGTTCAATTCCAGCCTCGGGCGACTGTCTGTGTGGAGTTTGCACATTCTCCTCTTGTCTGTGTAGGTTTTCTCCAGGTTAGGTGAATTGGCCATGCTAAGTTGTCCATAGTGTTCAGGAATGTGTAGGCTAGGTACATTAGCAAGGAGTAAATGTAGAGTAGTGGGTGGGGGAGTGGATCTTGGTGGGTTGCTCTTCGGTGGGTGTGTGGACTTGTTGGGCCAAAGGGCCTGTTTTCACACTGTAGGGATTCTATGATTCTATGAAAAAAACTTCATCATCTTCGTCCTAAAAGGTTTACCCCTTAATTTAAAATAGTGGTACCTCCTTCTGAACTCATCAAAAAGACAAACATCCTAAACAGGTCCACCTTTCAAGAGTATTCAGGATCTTATACACTTCAATCAAATCATAGAGTAGTACAGCATGGAAACAGACTCTTCAGTCGAACTCAACCATGCTGACCAGATATCCTAAACTGATCTAGTCCTGTTTACCAGCATTTGGTTCATATTCCTCTCAACCCTTCCTATTCATGTACCCATTCAGATGCCTTTTAAATATTATAATTGTACCCGCCTCCATCACTTCCTCTGGCAGCTCGTTCCATGCACCACCCGTTGTGTGAAAATTTGGTCCTTAGGTCTCTTTAAGTGTTTCCCCTCTCAGTTTAAACCTATACTCTCTAGTTTTGGGCTCCCCTACCCTGGGAAAAAAGACCTTGGCTATTCACCCTATCCATGACCCCATGTTTTTATAAACTTCTATCAGGTCACCCCTCAGCTTCAGATTCTCCATGGAATTCAGCCTCTCCTTATAGCTCAAACTCTCCAATCCTGGCAGCATCCTTGTTATTCTTTTCTGCACCCTTTCAAGTTTAACAACATCATTTCTACAACAGGGAAGTTAAGCGCAGTTAACTGTCCAAATTCTGCAACTGGGGTGGAGAGAGCATGCCTTGTAGTTGGCCCTCTTGGCATGGATGATTTAGGTGGTTATCCTTGGGACTGATTGGGCATACACGGGTTAGATGGGAGAGGCCACGCATTTGTCGAAGTGTCCTCAGGCAAATCGTTAGGGAATCCTCCACCAATTAATGCATGTTGGCATCACCCTTTCTCTGTGAGGGAAAAGTGCAATGGAGTGGGGTTGAAGTTTCTCATTCCTCCTCTGCCTTACCATCAAAGCTGAGCGCCAATTGCTACAGCGTGGAGTGCAGGACTGAACATGTGTCCAGCAGACAGTATGTACTCAACTTAGCTTTCCCTGGCTGCTGTGAACCACTCCAAAGAAATTACTAGATGCAAGCATACTGGAGTCAGCACAATACAGATAAGATTGACAGACTCCTTCATTCTTTGATCAAGCTTACCAACTGACTCTGAAAAAGCTGTTTTCTGCTCCTGATGCAGTCATCAATGTCCAAGACCATGGGATGGGCACAATGAACAGGTGCCTAGATATCTCCAGCAATCCTCTCAATTGAAGAAACATAAGGCATTTCTTCCTTGACCAGCTGCAGAAACATGCCTGTGGAGTGATCATCAAATTGGTTGCCCAAATTTAACGTGGGTAAGAGTTCCCATGAGGTGAAAATTAATGAGCTGGTGGAGAGGGCAGGTGAAAACATTGCTGGTGTATCCTCTAAGGCTTCAGTGGCTTCCCCCTCAGAATTGGAGGTGATATTGAGAGTCTCAGGTGTAGGCCTCTGCTTGACACTGAGAATCTGAAGAAGAAAGGAGAAGGAAGTGGTTGTGTAAATGACCATAAGACATAGGAGCAGAAATGAGGCCATTCGGCCCATCGAGTCTGCTCCACCATTCAATCATGGCTATGTTTCTAAATCCCATTCTCCTGCTTTCTCCCTGTAATCCTTAATCCCCTTAACGATCAATAATCTATCTATCTCCATCTTAAATATACTCAAACACCTAGCCTCCACGGCCTTCTATGGCAGTGAATTCCATAAATTCACCACTTTTTGGCTGAAGAAATTTCTCCTTATCTCCATTCTAAAAGGTCTTCCCTTTACTCTAAGGCTGTGCCCTCAGGTCCTAGCCTGTTCTACCAATGGAAACATCTTCCCAATATCCACTCTGTCCAGGCCATTCAGTATTCTGTAATTTTCAATCCGATCACCCCCTCACCCTTCTAAACTCCATCGAGTATAGTCCCAGAGTCCTTAAACGTTCCTCATATGTTAATCTTTTCATTCCTGGGACTATTCTCGTGAACCTCCTCTGAATGCGCCCCAGGGCCAGTACATCCTGCCTGTGATATGGGGCCAAAAACTGTGCACAGTACTCTAAATGTGGTCTGACCAGGGCCTTATAAAGCTTCAGAAGTACAAGTTCAAGTTCTCTCAAAATAAATGCCAACATTGCATTTGCTTTCCTAACTCCTAATTAAACCTGCAAGGTTGCCTTGAGAGAATCCTGGACTAGAATGTTCAAGTCTCTTTGCACTTCAGACTTCTGAATTTTCTCCCCATTTAGAAAATCGTCTATGCTTCTGTTTATCAAAGTGCATGACTTCACACTTTCCCACGTTGTACTCCACTTGCCACTTCTTTACCCACTCTCCTAACCTGTCCACATCCTTCTGCAGCCTCCCCGCCTCCTCAGTACTACCTGTCCCTCTACCTATCTTTGTGTCATCTGCAAACTTAGCCAGAATACCCTCAGTTCCTTCATCTAAATTGTTAATGTATAAAGTGAAAAGTTGTGCTCTGAACGCTGACACTTGCAGAACACCACTTGTCACCAGCTGCCTTCCTGAGAAAGACGCTTTTATCCCTACTCTCTGCTTTCTGCCAGGCAGCCAATCTTCAATCCATGCTTGCACTTTGCCTCTAACACCATGTGCCCTTTTCTTACACAGCTGCCTCCTGTGCGGCACCTTCTCAAAGGCCTTCTTGAAGTCCAAGTAGATAACAACCATTGGCTCACCTTGGTCTAACCTGCATGTTATTTCCTCAAAGAATTCTAGCTGATTTGTCAGGTATGACCTCCCCTTGATGAAACCATGCTTTGCCCTATTTAAAAGGCATAAATGCTTGTGTAGATTAAGAACGAACGAGTATTAACATTAATGAGAGAGCAGCATGAACCTTGCTGGATTGAGCAGCCATTGAGGTCTCACCATCCCCACGTGAACAGTCATGCTGCTGTCCAACTAAGTCCACTGTTTTCTCCTCAAGTGGGGTGAAGGGCCTAATGGCTGCTTGCCCCTTGCTAGTTCTCAACCTCTTGGCCCAGTTATGGGCCATTTCTTCCTATAATGAGACAATGGGAGGATTTGAATATAGTGGAAGTTGATGAAAGAACAGTTAGTGATAATACAGGATTGTGGGGGGGGAGCTGGTAAGGTGGACCCCAGTAAGTGTGTGGAGCGCAGATGGCAGGATGGGTTAGTCGTAGTTGGGAGTATAAGGTGGGTGAGAACCATTGAGTGGACATGATGCATACTATAGTGAGCTCTTTTTATTTGTTCATGGGAAGCGGGCCACATTTGCTTTGCCATCATTTATTGCGCATTCCTGATTGTTCAGAGGACAGTTAAGAATCAACCAGATTGTTGTGATGACAGGTGTGAGATTTATAAATTTATTTATGTTTTGTAGTTTGGATTTTAAACCAGTGGCATAGAGGTTTCAGTCTGTTTGTGTGAAGGCATTCAATAATTAACTAGGGTAGTCTGTCCAGAGCCATGATTTTAAACCAGTATGTGCCAGAAAACAGATGACTTAAGTCTTTCTGGAATGTTAATGAAAGATTAGATTAGATTACATTACATTACAGTGTGGAAATAGGCCCTTCGGCCCAACAAGTCCACACTGACCCGCCGAAGCGCAACCCACCCATACCCCTACATTTACCCCTTACCTAACACTACGGGCAATTTAGCATGGCCAATTCACCTGACCTGCACATCTTTGGACTGTGGGAGGAAACCGGAGCACCCAGAGGAAACCCACGCAGACACGGGGAGAACGTGCAAACTTCACACAATCAGTCGCCTGAGGCGGGAATTGAACCCGGGTCTCTGGCGCTGTGAGGCAGCAGTGCTAACCACTGTGCCACCGTGCCGCCCACAAGTTTGTTTATATTGTGGGGATTTATGACAGGGGCGCAAAAGCTTTGAAAGACATTAGCTTACTTTTGGGTTTAGAATCCTCAAAGATTTAATTTGGCTTTGAAAATTGGAAAGCTTGTGGATCAATTTTAAGTTAGATGCACGGAGATGCTCTTCTATAAAAAGGTGACTGTTCAAAGTGGTTAAGGAAGTAGGTAATTTGAAAGAGTGTAATTTGTGAAACAGTGTAGTTGAAACCAGGAGTGCTTGCTTTAAAATCTGCATTGGTTACTCAAAGTTGAAAAAGTCTCAGGAAAAGCTTTGCAGATCACAGGACAAGAACTGAGAAAATAGTAAAGTCAAATCTACACGTTGGATAGGAAAAGAAAACTTTTCTTCTGTTTTATTTATCTGTAAAGTGGCAGTGCTGGGGAATAGATAAAAGTTTGCATTACTGTGTAAATTGAAATCTTTCAAGTAATATTGTGTATATTGTTTGGCTTGTTTTGGTATGTTTTTATTTTTCTTTTGTTATAAGATTCTTTTTTTTAAATGTTGAAACCAAATCTGCAATCTGGCATGCTTATGTTTCAGTAGAAGACTACCATGTTAAACCTTAAAAAGAGCAAAATATGATTTGTCTCACCAGATTTTATTCTTGGTTCTGACATGTTGAGTAGTAACAAAAGCTGGGATTACAACAGTTTGGAATTGTATTTAGACCAGGCCAGTAGTTACAGTAGGTTTCCTTCCTTAAAAATTACACTAGAGTTGCAGTCCATCAACCTTGAGGTGCACTTGCAGTAGCAGAATTTAAATGAGTGCTGGACCTTGCAGGGTACATGTGATCATTCACCTTCTTCCTGATCTGCTGTGCATTCTGTCTAATCTTAGGCACAGCATTAACTTAGGCCACTATCTGTGTCCAGGCTGATTATGCCTGATGGCATGGCCTCTTTTTATAGTCTGCAGAAAAAATGATGGCTGTCCTCACATGCCTCCAGGTCCCAGTTTACAAAACAGGAAGTTAACTCACCTTCTTGGGCCATTTCCTCACTGATAATGGTCAAATGCCACAGTGTGAGGAGCAGTTCCTAGTTTATTTGAAGTTATCTGCAGCTGGGCTTTAAATACGATGGTGTGGTGTAAATATTGGAAGCAAGCGTCTCCACCTCTCCTGCCACGCAATTCTACACGAAGGGTGCCATCAGATCTGATTGCATAATTCAGAAGATTACATGAGAAAAGTTGTTCTGAGCCATAGTGGATAAAGTGCCATAAATCTTATTTAACTAAACATTGAGTATGGAAAAACTCCACCCATTGTTCTTTATAATCATCTTGCACTATTTTTATAGGTGACAGGTGCCATTTAACAAGCTGTTTCCTTAATTTCTAAGCATACAGATATTTTCACAATGTCACATTAGTCCACTATCCGGTTTTGTATCTTCTCAACAGCATCATCAGGATTGCAATAAATTTTAAGCGTGGATGACCAATTTATCTTTTGTTAGTTTCTTTATGCGTTATTTGACCCCCTCCTGCTTTTCCTAATCTAAATCTATCATAGGTCTGTATTCTGTTCTCCCTCATAAGCGTGTCTGGCTTCCTTTTAAATGCATTCAGATTATTTGTTTCAAACACTCTGTTTGTCACAAGTTGCACAATTCTTGAGTAAAGACATTTCGGCTTAATTCTCTATAGTTTTTCTAGGCACTTTCTCATAATTACGGAGAGTTATACTTTTCCCCACAAGTGGAAACCTTCTTTGCCCATCCATTCTATTAAAATCTTTTGTAGTTTTATTTACCTAATTAATTCATTACGTACTGTACTTTTTTTCAAGGAAACTGACATCGTTTTGCATGATTGAATGTAGATATCTTGGGGTTATGGGCCGAGACAAGGTTAGACTAATGGGGACTTCCTAAGATGTAGCAAGGATAGGCTATTTGGCCCATTGAACCTGTTTTATCATTCAGTGACATCTGGGCTGTCTCGAGAGTGACCTTACCTCCACATTCTTGATTGTTCCCTAATCCTCAACTGCTTTGTAGATCAAAAATCTAACCAACTCAACTTTGAATATTTTCAATGACCCAGCACCCACAACTCTGTGGAAAGAGAATTCCAAAGGCTAATGACCTTCTGAGAGAAGGAGTTTCTCTTAATTTCAATCTTAAATGGGAAACCCCTTCTATTTAAGCTATCCTCCCTAATTCTAGACTCCCCACGAGAAGAAAAATCCTCTCAGCATCTACTTTGTTAAGCACCCTCAGAAGCCTGTGTGTTTCAATGAGAAGAAAATGCTATAAAGCAATTTGTAAATAATTAAAACTTATTGCTTAGCCGAAGGAACAAGGATGATCAGTGAGCTGGACTTAACTTAAGCTAGGACATAAGCGGTACACTTTTTGATTTCTCAAGTTTACAGAGGGTAGGATAAAAGAGGATGGCCAAAAATAGTCAAGTCTGGAGATGGAATAAAATTTGGATGAAGGTTTCAGCAAGGCAGGGGTAGGGTTGAGCAATATACAATTCATAGTGAGGGTACAGATATATGTTTGAGGAGAAAGTGAGGTCTGCAGATGCTAGAGATCAGAGCTGAAAATGTGTTGCTGGAAAAGCGCAGCAGGTCAGGTAGCATCCAGGGAACAGGAGAATCGACGTTTCTGAAGAAGGGCTTATGCCCGAAACGTCGATTCTCCTGTTCCCTGGATGCTACCTGACCTGCTGCGCTTTTCCAGCAACACATTTTCAGCTACAGATATATGTTTGTAAATTCAACTTGAAGTCAACTTATGAACAATTGATATAGCTTCAAATGGTTGCTGCAAAAGAGGATAGAGTTTCTGGCTAAGCAATGTTTGTGGAGTGAATGGACAATAATGGTTTCAGTTTTCTTAGTATTTAGCTGGAGAAAATGTCTGCTTATACACTATTAGATGTTGGAAAAGCATTTTGACAAGTTTGAGACAGTGAAGCGGTTGAGATAAATGTTGGTGAGGTAGTGGCAGGTATTGCCAGTGTACTTTATAATTTCTCATATGTTTTTGGCTGATTTCACTGAGAGTCAATATAGAAATGAGAATTAGCAGGGAGCCAAATATAAATCCTTGGGTAAATCAGAGGCACCAATAGGAAAAAAAAGCTATTATGAGTAGATAGCTAAGAAAAAAACAGAACTCTGCATCCCCCCGCCAGCTGAACAATGATGAAGAGGCCTTCAACAAAAACAGAAGTTGCTAGAAAAGTTCAGCAGGTCTGGCACCATCTGTGAAAAAAAATCAGAACTAACGTTTCGTGTCTGGTGACCCTTTCTCTGGCCTTAGAGGTGGGAAGTGTTCTCAAGTGGAAGATGTTTCTTAAAGGTGACAGGTTATGAAGGACAAAGAGAGAGAATTTATCTTTTGTTTTATATAGACACTTAGCACATCATTTGTGCCTATGAAATGGGCCATTTTTGAACTGGGGCAGAGAAATTTAAGCATCGAGTTCTGGGAAAATGAGCATCATTTTCAGAATGAAAATATATTCAAGGATTTTGGAAAGAGATGATGAAAACAGATTTGAAGAAGATGAGGACGGTGCTTGTGGAGTAAGTACCATTAAAAGTATCAAGTAACATTAGAATCCCAAAAAGAATTTGGATCGTCAGCAGTTTTAGTGGGAATAGAGTGCAAAGAACAGGAAGTAAATCTATTGGACAAAGTGAACTCAGAGATGGAAAGGAAATATGGTCATAGGAGATGGAAAAGAAATCATAAAAAAAACAAGTTCAGGGTAGAGCAGAAGGAAATGTATACAGGAAACTTGGCCTGATTCTTTTCCCAAAAATATACTCCATTCATAAAATTTGTAAAAGCATTGGGACTTGAAAATTAGAGTGCAATAACATGCAACATTTCTCCATATAATATTCCACTTTTACCGTGCTTCAGCATGTTTGTAACAGTCTTCATATTTAAAATATACATTTCATGCCAAGCATAGAACCCAGGGCAAAAACAATTTAAATTGAAAACTGTAGAAAATGCAGTAGAAATAAACTTTTCTTGATGGAACATGTTCCATGCTGAGTTGCATCAATAGCACTTAGTGCTTTTGATGTTCACAATGTATATCCTTGCCAGGAATGGAACCCTGGCAAGCCCTTCATGGCCAAGGGGAAGAGGGGTAAATAGGAAAGGCAGATAAACGAATGGATTGAATGTTGGTGCCAAAGAAATCCATAGTGTCATTACGCTTGTTTGGAGGCAAGGATAAATGAGACAGGGCAGAGGATTTAAGAAGATGGTTTGCAGTCTTGGAGAAGCCAGGGTTATAAGGAAGATAATCCAAGGATTGTTATCTGTTTTGGCAGGTATTAACAGAACCTGATGGTCTTTATGATCCAACCTGACTTGGTGTTGATTGACTAAACCGTTTTTGCATGTCTTTTCTAATCAATTTTACATTCAGTGGACTTAAGGCGTTGGGGATGAGGCCCATATTTGGGAACTGGGGTCATGGGGGAGGTTTTTGTGTGTGAACCCTGAAGGTGGAAGGGGGGAAATTGTGGCTCATAGATCAACAGCTTTGGGGACATGTAACGTGGAAAAATGAAATGGCTTGCAAATTAAAGTGATGGACTCAGACCCAAAGTGGTTTCCAAAATGCGCACACAAATGGGCACAGACAAATTATATGTGCTTGGTTAGATAGCAATTATTGGAATGCCTGTGCCCTATGTATACCTAAAGTGGGCATGAGAGAAACAATTTTCGTTCCTGTTATCTGAAATCAAGAGGCAAGGTAAAATTCCTGACATTGAATTACTTGAAGTTAAATGCCAAGTCAACAAATGCTACTCTCACGAGGGTGTGTGGCTTGGTCACCAACTTCTGGTGTAGGGGGGACATAAACAAATAATTTCTTATATGGATGACTTTTGGATACTTCAAGACTACTACGATCATTTGTGCTCAAGTTAAAGAAAATGTTTCCAAAGAACTTGAAAACTTCGATAGTGCAGGCTGTGTTGAAGGATTACATTGCATCTTGGAGACCCAAGGAGGTTAAAGGCAAAAATAGAAAACAAATTCAGGGATCGATGCTAAATGATCCCATGATTTATACCTGCACCACTAATAGTAATAATTGTTGTTCAAGAATTGAATTCTTAAATCACTCATGATGCAGAATGGCAAAGTAAGTGAAATATTTTGATTTCTGCATCATTCATTGAGACAGTGAGCCAAGAGAAGCAAACATAGAACTGAAAAGCAGAGATATTTGTTTAAAATTGTATAGAATCTTAGTTAGGCTTGTTGTTCTTGTCTTCAGATTATGGAAAGGCTTTGAAACGCTGGAGGCAGTGCAAAAGGCAGGGATGCCACCAGAACTGTAAACATGTATCGAGCAAGAGAAATTCAACAGGGTTGGTACCTCTCTGTAGAAAAGACTGACTGGTGACAAGGTATTTAAGATTATGAAAGGTTTTAATACGGTAGATGTAAAGGTGCTGTTTTCACTAATGGGGGAGACCAGAACTAAAGACCATATATATAACAGTCACTAATAAATCCAAAGAAAAGTTAAGGAGAATTGTTTTAATCCACATAATAGTTAGAATGTGAAATGTACTATAGAATAGCCGAGGCCAAATACATTTAAGGGGAAGCTAAATGTTCTGCTTATTACTGATATTTCTTTGCCAACTGTCCACTGCGGATGCCATTTCCTTAGCACTGCATTCATCCCTGGAACATCTGGACAACAAGGACACCCACATCAGACTCCTGCTCATTGAGTACAGCTCCACCTTCAGAGGGTCAGCATGGATACCACCATTACACGTGGGGTCACCACCCACTATGTACGCAGCAGGTATTCATGTAACGCAGCCAACATTGTCTATAATGCGCTGCAGGCAAAGACACCCTGAGGTATGGTACATGGGTGAGACCAAGCAGAGGCTACAACAATGGATGAATGGACAGCGCACAACAATCAACAGGCAGGAATGTTCCCTCCCAGTCCGAAAACACTTCAGTGGTCTGGGACATTCGACCTCAGACCTTCAGGTGACCATCCTCCAAGGCAGACTTCGGGACAGGTAACAATGCAAAGTGGCTGAGCAGAGACTGATAGCCAAATTCGAAACTTATGGGAGTGGCCTCAACCGGGACCTTGGGTTCATGTAACACTACAGGTGACCCCACTGCATTGCACACACGCACATACACACACACCCCTTTACACTCACACATACATAGACACACACACTCTGACAGACTCACACACACAATTTTGTGGAGTGAATCTGTACTTGCAGAATTACATTTTATTTTGCTCTAAAACTGCATGAATCCATGTAAGATTCTGTAAATCCCTTTTTTAGAAATCTTTTAGAATCAGTCTGAACTTTGGGGCACAGATAGCCTCACACAGGGCACCTCACACCTTCAATGCATTTTCTGGGCCAACATAGCACCTATTGTTAAAGTTCACTTAAGAATGTAATTTTAAAAAAAGGATTCTGGGATTTACTTATGAAAGAACCAAAACTAACATGGTCATTTTAAAAGATGCGAGACTTTACAACAATGCAGGTCTTTTTCAATATATAATTTCAGTTGCATCACACTGTAAACATTTGCTATAAATTCTGTGTCTTACGATTTTATACTCCACAACTACCTGATGAAGGAGCAACGCTCCAAAAGCTAGTGCTTCCAAATAAACCTGTTGGACTATAACCTGGTGTTGTGTGATTTTTAACTTTGTACACCCCAGTCCAACACCGGCATCTCCAAATCACCCCTCCAGACTGATCTCATAACTCCGTGACTGGTAACTGCGTCTTCTCCACAATAACATTCAACACTGGACCCCCCCCCCCCCAAGGATGCATCTTCAATCCCCTACTGTTCTCCCTGTACACGCACGACTGTGTTGCCAAATTCCGAATGAGCGGCATCTATAAGTTCACTGACAACATCACTGTAGCTGGACAGTTCTCTAACAACAACAAGTACAGAAGGGAAATATAGAGGGTTTGGTGACATGCAATGAGAACAACCTCTCTCTCAACGTCGGCAGAACTAAAGACTTTAGTAAGAACGGAAGATAACATGCACCCATCTACATCAACGAAATAGACGATGTGCATGTGTGGAGAACCTCCAGTTCCGTGGAGTGACAATAACTGACAACTTATCCTAGATTTCCCATGTAGTTGCAACGGTCAAGAAGACACAACAATGTCTCTTCTTCCTCGGACAGCTCAGGAAATTTGGCATGTCCATAAGGACCTTCACCAACTTCTCCAGATGCACCATTGAAAGCATATTATCCAGGTGCATAATGGCCTGGTATGGCACTTGCTCTGCCCAAAACTATAAGAAACTACGAAGGTAGTGTGCGCAGCCCGGGCCATCACAGGAGCCAACCTTCCATCCAAGGACTCCGTTTACATGGCCCGCTGCCACAGAAAGGCTGCCAACAAAGACTCTTTGAGCCCTGTTAATGTAATGCTTCATCCTCTTCTATCAGGCAGAACATACAGGAGCCTGAACAAACGCACCAGTAGGTTTTTCCCAACCATTATTAGACTATTGAATGAATTCTCTAGCCTAAAATAATGCTTATCTTGCTAACGTTGATCTCTCTTGTACATCCTGTGGAATGTTACCTGTATGCCTATGTCTAAATCTTTTGTTCTATACATCTATGATCTGCCTGTACTGCTCATAAACAAAGGTTTTCACTGTACTTAGTACACATGACCGTAAATAAATCAATCAAAGTGAAATATCAGTAATTGGATAGATAATCAGAGGCCATATCAGGATCACCAATGTACAAGCCTCCTTGCACAGAATACCACAAGTAAGAGACAGAGGTGATCAGGCTCTTGTCCAGAGAATACTTCTGTTTTATCAGTTCCTGAACTAGGGTCCTATGGTCAAAAGTTGATCCTGGGTTCTCACTGTTTTCTCTGACACCCAAATCAGGGTTGTCCTTCTTATAGTTGTTGCTGCTGGATTTTCTCAATCACTGTGCGAGTTCATTCCTCTTTTATATCATCAGACTCTTCTTTCATATACCTGACGTGTCTCTGGTCACATGCTTTTTACCTAATTAACTCTAGATGATTTGGTCAAGCTATTATTGATCTAATCAGTTACCTGTGGAGCATTGTGTTAGATTATCTTGTATGGTTGTAACTATAATATTGTTTTCTGTTTTTTGTCTGCGTGACAGTCCGTTATGCTAGTCTATTACCTTTAAACTATTGCTACCCCTACTGCGTGCTGGTTAATTTGGTCAAGTTAGAGCTATATTTACTTATTAGTACCCTTCTGCTCGATAAAGACTTTGGAGAAAAAGGAACAGAAATATCTATCAGTGACGCTTTATGAAAAGTGTGGAAGGTGGTGCAAATGGAGTGTAAAAGCTAGTATGGTCCTGATGGATCTAAAGGCCTGTTTCTGGCTTGTAATAAAATATAAATGCAATAACGAAGTAAGTACATTATCTCTTCATTACTTTAAAATATATTTCATCTTTACAGTTTGCTGGTGGCATTTACTGCAAGTTGGAGTCCCAGCTTAAAGCCTGTCCACCAACATCATCTCGTCAGAATAATTCATCACAAAATGCGAGGTAAACTTGATTTCAAGTTATGTGGTTTAAATGAAGATTGCACATGGTACTTATTACTTAAAAATCTTTTAACTATGGCCTTCTAAAGACCCATTTTTGAAGCTGCACAACATTGTTTGCTGAGTTGAAACACAGACACACACACACACACACAAATGCATAATGAAGCACTTGAACAGTACAGGACATCTGTAATCATAATATGTTGCATGTAAAATGCATGCACTGTCCAACTGGGAAATCATGTTTCACTTGATTGAGTTTTTGAAGAAGATTGTTGAGGGCAGAGTAGTAGATGTGATCTATATGGACTTCATTAAGGCGTTCGACAAGATTCCCCATGGGAGACTGATTAGCAAGTTTAGATCTCATGGAATACAGGGAGAACTAGCCATTTGGATACAGAACTGGCTGAAAGGTAGAACTCAGAGGGTGGTGGTGGAGGGTTGTTTTTCAGACTGGAGACCTGTGACCAGTGGAGTGCCACAAGGATCGGTGCTGGGCCCTCTACATTTTGTCATTTACATAAATGATTTGGATGCGAGCATAAGAGGTACAGTTAGTAAGTTTGCAGATGACACCAAAATTGGAGGTGTAGTGGACAG
>NC_057718.1:62621890-62700886 GCF_004010195.1 Chiloscyllium plagiosum
GGGAGTCCAGAACTAGAGGGCATAGGTTTAGGGTGAGAGGGGAAAGATATAAAAGAGACCTAAGGGGCAACTTTTTCACGCAGAGGGTGGTACGTGTATGGAATGAGCTGCCAGAGGATGTGGTGGAGGCTGGTACAATTGCAACATTTAAGAGGCATTTGGATGGGTAGATGAATAGAAAGGGTTTGGAGGGATATGGGCTGGGTGCTGGCAGGTGGGACTAGATTGGGTTGGGATATCTGGTCGGCACAGACGGGTTGGACCGAAGGGTCTGTTTCCATGCTGTACATCTCTATGACTCTATAACTGTATTGATTACAAATCCTGGTCACAAGCAATCTTGGTTATTTTATTAATCATTGCAAATGGATAATAGTCACATCTGTGAAGTAGAAGTAATCACAGGCAATCTTAAAAGTGAAACCTGCAGACCAGTATTCACAAAAACAATTTAAAATCTCGTTGACTACACAAGGGCACAGAGCAGATTTTATTTCACCGGGATCTTTCAATATCATTCAAATGTGTGCCACGTAATCTTTGTATGCTGCTCAGTGCACAACTGGAGCAAGCAATGATGAATGCTGAAGAGCTAGGAGAGTTGCAGCGGTCTTCTGGGGTATAAGATTAAGTCTTTGAGCAGGAGGAGCCTCATCTTCTGCATGATAGACCACTTCTGCATCTGGTGTAACAAGCCAGACAGGACTCACTTGACACTTAATAACTGGGTGCAGTGATCACTCTTTCACTGAAATTTGTTGTTGATCAAAAAGCATTCAGACCCTGATGGTTCACAGAAGCAAATGTGGTTTTCCTTTGTTTTCTTTGAGAACAATGAAGATGTTATGCTACACTGGGCATTAGAGAAACTCCCTTACGATTTTAAAATGGGATGCTGCTAAGGTTCAGTAACTTCTGTAGCTTAGAATGATTGTCACAGAAGCAGATGGCGATGTACAATAGCAATGCATTTAAATGTGCAGTTGTATTTGCATTGCACTGTCAGCTGTTCCACGTATTTGCCCTCATTTACCTTCCTTTCCCTTCCCTTACCTTCCACTACATTCACTGTGAAGAGCATCTCCTGTCAGGTAGTGATTGACCTGATTCATGTTGGGTTTTAAAAATGGCCAGGAATCTCAGGAGATCCCAAAAGTGGCAAGTACTTCTGTCATTGCTGAGCAGAGAATAATGCAAGGAATGGACCACCTGATGTGATTGTAATTTCAGAAGTGCAGGTAACCTGCAAAAGGGCAATTAGCATAAGATGTGGAATATATAACATTTCAAAAGCAATATTTCCCAAAACAATTTCAAACTAGACTATGAACAGCAGAGGTCCCAGCACTGATCCCTGTGAACACCGCTAATCACAATTCTCCACTCCGAAAAGCATCCTTCCACTGCTACCCTCTGTCTCCTATGACTGAACCGATTTTGTATCCATCTTGCCAGCACACCCCGTTGCAGGCTCTATTATTAATAAGTCCATTTGCTTCTAAATGTGTATAGATTTTGTCCCTGAGAATCTTCCAATAATTTCCCTACCACCAGTATGAAGCTCATAAGCCTGTAATTTCCAGGATTATCCCTGTTACTGTTAAACAATGAAACAACATTGACTCTTCCCCAGTCCTCTAGGACCTCACCTGTAGCCAAAGAGGACACAAAGATGCCTGTCAATATTCCAGCAATTTGTTCTCTTGTCTCCCTCAATATTCTGGGATAGATGCTATCTGAACTCAGGGATACACAACACCTCTTCCCTTTTAATAGCAACCTGGCTTAGAAATTCGACACTCCTTTCCCTGAAATGATCTCCACCAATTCCTTCTGTTTGATGAATACTGACACAGTATTCGTTTAGAACCTCACCTATGTCTTCTGGTTCCACACATAGATTTCCTCCTTTGTCCTTGAGTGGGCCAACCCTTTCCTTGGTGACCCTTGTGCTTTTTATGTATGTATGAAAAGACTTAGGATTCTCCTTAATCCTGTTTGCTAATGATTTTTCATGACCTGTTTTAGCCCTTCTAATACCTTGTTCAAGTTATTTCCTACTTTCCTTATATACTTCAAGAGCTTCATCCTCCTAGACCTCACGTATGCTTCCCTTTTCTTTTTGACCAAAGTCATAACATCCCTGGTCATCCAAGATTGATGTAGCTTGCCATACCTATCCTTAATTCTTGCAGGAACGAGCTGCTCCTGAACTCAATTACCATTTGAAATATCTCCACATGTCCGATGTGGATCTACCCTCAACCAGCTGTCTCCAATTTCTGCCTAACATTGTTGTAGTTCACCTTCCCCAATTTAACATCATCACCCAAGGAATGCTGATATCTCTATTCGTGTGTCTCTTAAAACTCACGTTGTTATGGTCACTAATCCCAAAATGCTCCCCCACTGATACTTCACTCACTAATTGGCCAACTTATTTCCCAAAACCAGGTCCAGTATAAGCCCTTTCCCGGTTGTACCATTTATGTACTGTGTCAAGAAATCTTCCTGAATGCTGCTGCATCCAAACCCCTAGCATGTAGTAAGTCCCAAAGGCCCAGTCAATATTGGGAAAGTTAATATCACCATCACAACAGCTCTGCTGTTTTTAGATATTTCCAAAATCTGTCCACATATTCTCTCCTCTAAATCCTGATGGCTGTTGGGAGGCCTGTAGTGTACCCCCAGCATTGTGATTTCATCTTTCCTATTCCTATGTCTTGCTACACAAGTCCTCTGATGTGTTCTCTCTCAGTATGATTGTGAAATAGGTAAAAACAATGACTGCAGATGCTGGAAACCAGATTTTGGATTAGTGGTGCTGGAACAGCACAGCAGTTCAGGCAGCATCCGAAGAGCAGCAAATTCCTGATGAAGGGCTTTTGCCCGAAATGTCGATTTTGCTGCTCCTCGGATGCTGCCTGAACTGCTGTGCTCTTCCAGCACCACTAATCCAATAACTGTGAAATACTCCTTCACCAGTAATGCAAGTCCTCACACCCTTTACATCCCTTTCTATCACACCTGAAACATCTAAATCCTGTCCCTCTTTCAGCCATCTCCTTAATCGCAATAACGTCATAGTTGTAATTACTAACCAAAGCTCTGAGTTAATCTACCTTTGCCTATTATACTACTTGCATTGAAACACATGCAGTTCAGACCACCTCTCCTGCTCTTTTCAGCAGCGTTTCCCTGCCTGTTTTTGTTCTTAATTACATTTGCCTTGGTTTCTATCTCTCCCTCAATTTTGACATCTTCTGCCCTACCCCTCTGGTTCCCATCCCCCGCCACACTAGTTTAAACCATTCCAACCACTCTACCATATACCCCCACCTCTGCCAGAACCGGTCCCATTGCCCCATGAATCTGAAACCCTCCTCCTCACATCATCTTTTTAGCCACGTGTTCATCCTATATATCCTGCTGTTTCTACTCTGATTAGCTTGTGGCACTGGTAGTAGTCCTGTGATAACTATCTTAAGGGCATACATTTCAACTTTCTTCCTAATTCTCTATATTCAGCGTTTAGATTTCATGCTTTTTTAACCTATGTCGTTAGTACTAACGTGTACCATGACCACTAACTGTTTGCCCTTCCTCTCCAGAATGTCCTGCACCTATCACTAGGAAGGCAGCTCACCATCCTGGACTCTCATTTGAAGCTACAGAAATGCCTATCTATTTCCCTTATGATTGAACCCCCTATAGCTAAAACATTTCTATGCCTATTTCTCCCTCCCTGTGCAGCAGAGCCAACCATGGAACCATGAATTTGCTGCTCTTGTTATCCCCTGAGAGACCATTCCCCTCAACAGTATCCAAAACGGTGTATCTATTTTGCAGGGGAATAGCCACAGAAGATTCCAGCACTGCCTGCTAAGCCCTCCCACTCAGCCTGGTGGTCACACATTCCCTTTCTACCTGTGGAGTCTGAGACTGTGGCATGGCCACCTCTCTATGCATGCTGTCTATTGGTGTTCCTGATGCCCATTTCACTGCTGGCATCCCCCAAGGTTCAAGAAGATCAGATTTAACCTGGTGTGGAGCCTTCTTCCCATTAGCAACTCTGCTGCAGCTATCCCTGTGGTTGTATGAGGGGTGGTCTGATAATCAAATAAGAACTGTGAGAGTCCACCCCCCCCCCCCCCCCAAAAAAACACCAATTCCCCTCCCTCCATATTTGATGAATAAACTGTATGCACATCCAAGTATTTTGAGTGGGCACCACAATGACTGAGAACATTAAGCCCATGAAAAGGGTCAGCATGGTTGACATGTAACTGAATGCAGGATTTACCCAGTCATTCCCACAAATGTGGGGAGCTGCTGATGGTAATTTTTTCCCTTGGTGACACTCTGGGCAATGCCCCCACCAACATGGCTATGTCTGCATCCAACCCTGGCCACCAAACATAGCTTCCCACCAACATCTTCATTTTGGATATTCCTGGATGACCTTGATGGAGTATCTGGCAGCAACCTTTGCTCGAAACAATCATTCTTGCTCCCTTTAATAAATTGCAATCCTTTACAGTGATCTGGTCTCACGGGATCTAGAAACATTTCGGTTCTGGTTATGATGGCTGTTTCATTTTCCCCATCACTACCAGCTGATTACCAGGATAAGATCTTTTTGTGTCCACAGTCTGATATTGTTTGTGGTGACCAGAAGGGTGTCCAGAAAGTTGGAAACAAAAACAGACTCTTCCAATAGCTGCATGATTGGTGGTGTATCTGCCAGTGGGAGATCACTCAAGGCTTCTGCATTTGCTACTTGGGTGGTATGGCCTTGTCATCTTTGAGTTGTCTGAGTAAGGGTTTACAGTCTGTTATTATTACAAATTTATGTCTATAACGGTATTGCTGGAACTGTCTCGCACTAAAGATGACTGCCAAACCTTCCTTCTCGTTTGGGCATATTTGCGCTCTGTATCAGCCAAAATCCAAGAAGTGTATGAAATTGGGTGTTCTTCTCCATTCGGCCATCTGTGAGCCAACATTACCCTGATACCGTGTGGGGAGGCATCAGTGGTCAGCACCAGATCTCGCTTGGGCTCATAGTGTACCAACACCTTTGACAGTGATAGCTGCTTCTTCACTTCCCTAAAGGAAGACTTGTCTCCAAGGTTGTCCCTTTGTCAATAACAGATTTAAGAGTGCCAGGGTAGAGGCCATGTTACAAATGAACTTTCCATTATAATTTACCAATCCAAGGAAAGACCTAACCTCTGTTACAGACTTGGGAGTCAGGGCACCTTTGATCACCCTCATTTTGTCTTCCAACAGGTATAACCCAGTCTTGTCAACGCTGTAGTTCAAGTAGGTCACTTGAGGATCCTGAATATACATTTTTCCCTTTTAAGGTGTACACCCACCTTGGAAAAGTGTCTAAGGACTACATCTAAGTTTTGTAAATGCTGTTTATTGGTCTTCCCTGTTATTAGCACATCATCCAGATACATGGCAACTTGGGGTAGACCTTATAAAACATTCTCCGTAATCCACTGAAAAATGGCACAGGCTGATGATACCCCAAATGGCAGTCTCATATATTGGTACAAATCTTTATGGATGTTAATTATAGCATACATCTGGGAAATCTTATCTAACTGCAGTTACAGGCATGCATGACTCATGGCCAGCATTGTGAGGGAAACCAGCTTTGCTTGTATGTCATCCATGCGAGGAATTGAGTATTTATTCAGCTGCAAGAAGCGGTTTGCTATTTTCTTTAAAATCCCCACAAAGATGGATTAACCTGTCAGTCTTCACAATTGGTACGGTTGGTGCTGCCCATTCCACAAACCGTACTGGTTTCATTATTCCTTTCCTTTCCAGCCTCCTGATTTCTGCCTCTACTTTTGCACATAATGGTGCTAGGTAGGCCTTGCAAAATCATGGAATTCCTTCTGGGTTAACATGCACAGTGGTTTTAGCTCCTACCTTCCTAAAAAACTTCCGTGGATTTAAATAGGGTTTCACTCTAGTTGAAAATGTTGAGCCAATCTAGGTGAATCTTCCTCAACCAATTTCACCCTATCAAACTTGGACCCAAACCTTTTACTACAAGCAGGGGTAACTGAACCAGCTGCTTTTCAAGAAACCGGAACTGAAGTTATATCCCCAACGTAGATTCTCTGTCTAGCCGAGGTCTTATGCAAACTTAAGGGTTGGAGTCCAGAGCAAAATTTGTTAAAAACTGGTTCTGCAATGAGTGATACAGCCTTGCCAATTCCATTAGAACCGGGTGACCATTTAACCAGACATTTATTTTGATTGGTCCTGATTTGGATATTGCTAAGCAATTTAACTGTTCCAAACCAGATGTAGGTGTGCTTTCCTACTTTCTCCTGGATACCAGCCAATGTATTCTTCTACTCCATTCAGGCCTAATAGGGTTGTTTTGTTGTTTTAAGTCAGCAATTACAATGACTTTCCAGCCCAGGTCCTGGAGGAAATATTAACCATTTGGCTGGGGCTAGGGATTTTACTGTGCGCAGAGCTAGAGTCCCTCCATTCAGGATAAGCACGGAGTGAGGCTATGTAATTGCCTTCACTCAAGTGGTGTCCCCCAAGGTCAGTTGGCCTGGTGAGGGTATGCACATCCATCGACATACTCTGTAACCCATAGGCTCCACTTGCTGCATTTTCTCATGACAAAGCCAGTTGTAAGTGCCTGTTTGAAGTCCAATTGGGCTTCTGCTACCACCTGCTTTTGCATGGCTACATCATTAATCCCACATGCCAAATGGTCTCTTAGCATCTCATTAAAGGTTAAACCAAAGTCACATGCCTCTGCCAGTCATCTAAACCTCATCAAAAACCCCAACATTTCTCTGGTTCTTGAACTGCCCAGTAAAATTGATACCATCTCAGAATTAGAGAAGGCTTGGGGTCAGAATATTACTTCAGTAAATTTGTCACCTCTTGAAAGGATTTAGTAACTAGTGCCTCAGGAAACATTAGACTCCAAATAACTGAAAAAGGTGTGGATCCACAAGCTGTCGGGTGAATTATTCGTTGGTTTACATCTACCCCAATGTCATTTGCCTGGAAAAAATACTGCATCCTTTCCACATACTAGGCCCAGTATTCAGCAGGATCAAACAAGTCACAGTTCCCAAATAACAACATGATGCCAGAAATGCTAACCCCAACTCAAAGACGACCGTTGCAAGTGTTGTAGTAACATTAATAAAACTTAAATTTAGAAGCAAGTCAATCAAATTTATTAAATCAAAAGCTTTTGGGAGGGGCAATGTGATTCTGACCCTAACCGTGGGACTTGACCACGCCGTCTCTCCCAGAACAACAGATACAGCAGTTTTATTGTCTGGATGACATGTACAAAAAAAGCCCACAAAGGATGGTTTCTTGTGTTCTGTGCATGCGCACGCAGCGATTGCTGTTTCCGGGAATGGCATACACGTCATTGTGTTCTGCAAGTATTTCTTGTTTAGTTATTTATTCTTTAATTAGTTTCTGTTTTCAGTCCCTCTTTGTGATCTGAGACATGTGGGAACAGAATGAACAGACCACCTACGTCCAATAATCTTCAGTGGACCCAGAAAGGGGGTAGAGGCTAGCACCCGGCATAATTCTCGCTGTCAATACTTTACAACGTAAGGACAGCCATAATAATGCAGTAAGCATTGACAATATCAGTGAACATGAAGAAGGCATGCAAAAGATACGAACTCCAAGATACACCTTGTAGCCATTCCTCGCCACCCCAGGGGGATTGTAATCATGAAACTGTTTGCCTTTCTGCCAGATTTTATCAGCCTCCAGGCAGATGTGATTCGCTAGGTTAGTTATTTTGTCCGAGGCGTCCAAAATGTACGTGCAGCATTCTAGGATGATAACAGCTCAGGTTGCACTGTGTGCCACTAGTACATCGTCAAAGGCCAAACAGTTCTGCAACACAACAGTACAGGTGGCAACAATCTCAGCCGACACTTCAGAGCTGGCCATACTAATGGCTGCAAAGTCATCAGCAATCTCATTAGCCAACCTTTCTAAGGTTAAGGCCATATTGATCAGTTCCGTAGCAGCCTTAGCAGTCCCATAGGTGGTGAAGGCGATCATAAAGAATTGTTCAGTCTCAGTGATGGACCAATTGGATCAAAGTAGGTGTATGTTGGAATGAAGGCAGAGGGATCGTTTTACCAGTACAGAGGAAGCTCAATTATCCGAATATCAATTATCTGAATTTCGGATTATCCGAAGAAAATCTCAAGGTCCCGATAGAAACATTACATCAACTGATTGCGTCTTCTGTTTACAATGATTAAAATCAAACACGGCTTACTGAAATGCTGCTGAGAACAGTCCTGGGCATCAATGGGAGCCTAGGCAGATGGGGCGGGCATGTGACGGATGGGGGGGAGACAGTGGGGATGGAGTTGGACAAGATTGGGGGTAGACTGGGGTGTGTTGGTGGGGGTGGGGTTGGACAGGGTGGGGGGGCGGATGGGGGGGCTGACGGGGACGACGGCAAGGCGGCCGAGTCAGTGTTGGACGGGGTGGGAGGCACACACATGGTGTGCTACTGCCTAGTCTCCTGAGCAGGGAGTGGACTTAGCAAGTGCTCGCTATGTCAATCCCATTGAACTGATGGAGGGGTGGTGTTTGCTGAAGGCTTCAGCAATGCTGCAGGTCCCTTACAGCAAGTGTGTCTCTGCTCAGAAACAAACTCTGAGACAGCATGGATTTAGTTGGTGGCAAAAGAACAACCTCCGATTTTGCCCTTCGCATGTTATAAACTGTGCGTAATTTTCCCGTATTTAACATTTTTACGAGGGTGTGTTTGGTATGCAAGACTATATTCCCTGTCATCAGAATAAGCTCACTCACCCTCACAGCCCACGCAGAACAGTCTAAAGCAGCCATACATCTGGGCAAGCCATTCATAGAACATAGAACATAGAAGAATACAGCGCAGTACAGGCCCTTTGGCCCTCGATGTTGCGCCGATCCAAGCCCACCTAACCTATACTAACCCACTATCCTCCATATACCTATCCAATGCCCGCTTAAATGCCCATAAAGAGGGAGAGTCCACCACTGCTACTGGCAGGGCATTCCATGAACTTACGACTCGCTGAGTGAAGAACCTACTCAGCCCCAGGTGCCTCAGTCTTTCCTCATACGATTTTCCTTTCATACCAGGCAACATCCTGGTAAACCTCCTCTGCACCCGTTCCAGTGCCTCCACATCCTTCCTATAGTATGGCGACCAAAACTGCACACAATATTCCAGATGCGGCCGCACCAGAGTCTTATACAACTGCATCATGACCTCAGGACTCCGGAACTCAATTCCTCTACCAATAAAAGCCAGTACGCCATATGCCTTCCTCACCGCACTATTTACCTGGGTGGCAACTTTCAGAGATCTGTGTACATGGACACCAAGATCCCTCTGCTCATCCACACTACCAAGTATCCGACCATTAGCCCAGTACCCCATCTTTTTGTTTTTCTTCCCAAAGTGAATCACCTCACACTTAGCTACATTGAATTCCATTTGCCACCTTTCTGCCCAGCTCTGCAGCTTCTCTATATCCTGCTGTAACCTGCCACATCCTTCACTACAGGACCACCATTCACTACGGGACCCTCAGCAGCATAAGAGTACCCTATAGGTCACCTTTGTTCGCCATGGAGCTGCGTTACTACTGCTTAGTAAAAACCTCCCTCTTCGTTGCAGTAAATGTGGAATTCTTTACTAGCATCTGGTAATCCCAGTCCCGGTGCTGAGATTAACTCCACTTTCAGTTTTGTATAAGAGTCGTCTTGCTCCAGCCCCCAGTCAACAGGGCCTGTTGCAGGTTTACTCCCTTTTACCAATTGTTGTATGGGCTCGACCAGTTCGGCAAACTCAGGGATAAAGTTTCTGCAGTAATTAAACAAGCCCAAGACCTTTCTCATACCATGGACTGTTACGGGCCATGGCATCTGTTGTATAGCTGGCTTCCTGTCTGCAAGCATTTCTTTCATGCCTTGGGAAATTAAATGTCCCAAGTAAAGAACTCTAGTTTTCCCAATGTGAGCTTTCTCTAGCTGGCTTTTAACCCTCTGTCCTGCAAGTGCTTCAGGACTAAGTATAGCACCTCCTGATGTCTTGGTTTGGATTCAGAAGCCAGGAGGATGTCATCGATATATTGGACTATTATACTGCCATGTGGCAGGTCAATCTCCCTGAGTACGTCACTCATTATACAGTGAAAGATGGCTGGACTATTATGGAATCTCTAAGAAAGTCTTGTCCAAATATACTGTTTATCATCTGTCAGCCAGGGTTCCCTCATTGGTCTGTTAACCACACTCTACCACCTAACTGACCTCATTGCAATCACTACACTCTGCAATGTGATCTGAATATTTCCCCTGTCCTGAGCTGACCTACCATTTGTCGCCCTATATTCTTCAGTTAACCAACCGTCACCCAATGCCCTCTCCTATCCATATGATATCCCACCCTCACCCAATTACGTTCCCTTTATAGCTGGTCAAAGTGCCTATTAGACTTTTATATCCTATAATATGGCACTTACTGTGGTAAGAAGGGTCATGCTTTGGATTCCCTCGTAAATTTACTTTGCAAGGATAATCGAGGTACCCTCTGCATTGCACAAGATGCTCAGTTCAGAAGTTTTGGGCCAGAAATGCAGAAAGAGAAAAGGTGATCTGACAGTGTTTGCCACTTCTTACCATGTGAATTATTATTTTTGTACCTTCAGCTGAGAAAGGTGACTAACCTGAATAGGCCAAAGAAGTGCAATAGAGAACTTTATGTCAGAACCAGAGAACAAATGGACTGAATTTGTTTTATTTTCTTGAACCTAGGTCCAAAGCCCGCTTTTCACAGATGCGTCCAACATAGTGGATTCCAAGAACTAAAAAGGATGATTCTTTGATTTTTTGAGATGATTAATTAATAAATACTGAACTGCACCATAATTTAAATCTGCATGTATACTTGCATAATTAAATATCTATACATGTACAACCAGCTGATGGTTTTCCTAATTTTGCAGTGGTATATACTTGAACCATATCAGATAGATGCAACCACATTAATTCCACTTATTATGTTAGCTGTTCTGCATCTATTAGTATTCAGATTAGTTCAGATAGCTTAATTACATTTATGTCATAAATTTGTACCTTTTCCTACTTTCAGTGTGGCTTTTCTGGTTGTCCAAAACTACAGTGAATTAATTATTAGAACTGTGAACTGCAGTTTAGTAATTCTCCTACTATTACTCAATGTTAAAAAGCTTGAACTTGCAAAATTCTGAAACTTAAGTTGCTGGACAACTGATCCTGAAACAAAATATCTTAATTTGAGAAAACTGGTTAGCAGCCATCATGAATTTAGAAAAGTGGATTCTTTGTTTATAGCTACCCAAGGTTCTTGTGGCTGTGTAGTACCTTTCCAGATATCCTTGAAGTGATATGATCTAGACCTTTATTTATAGAGAGATTGTTTTCATAACATCCTTCTTTGTTTTTAAACTTCAATCTCAGTTTATGAAATCTAAATATTGGTACTTTAAAATTCTTTGGAATTCAATTTTGTACTGTAATTTCTGAAATAAGTTTTTGGGAATTTTAAAAGCCATTTCTGACATTCTGCACTTAAAATAGCTTATACAATGTAATAAAGTCTATACCCTTTTAAGGGCTTCTAGTAGACTAGATACCAATTTTAAAGATACAAGTTATGAAAATAAATACATGGAGGAATACATGCTGTCTTCATTTATATCACTATAAGTATGAAATTGTTTAGTGCAGAGGATTAGAAAATAATGGAGATGTATATCGAAGAACTTTAAGATCGAGTTTTGAATTGCAGTCAACTGTCTTTCCACACAATGTGCTTTATGTTGCATATTTGTTGATTGCTTAAAGTGAAACTTGCATTCATGCTTACTGTATATATTTTCTTTACACACAAACTACATGGTTGACAATGAAGAGTGACTTCCTCAATAAAATGTAAAATAAACGCTGTTGTACCATAGAATTTTCAATAATATGGTGTTTCAGAAAATCAACACAATGAAACTATCTGAAAACCAAAAATGTTTCATTTGAGCAATCAGGAGGCCAAAGCAATTACAATAGCTTTATGTATTTTGGAGTTTACCCAAAAGCCCAATTTAGTACTTCATTTAGATGTCAGTTTTGATAAACTGTATATTTTCTTTATTCTGTCAAAACTGATTCAACAACAATAATTTTGTTTAGTTATTTAAATAGTTTAAGATACTTACCTATCGTGATGTTTTAAAACGGATTATAAATGCAACTACTGAGGAGTCGTGTTGAAGCTTATTTTGACTGACGTCATTCGATCTATTTCTAAACTTCAAATATTTTGGCATAGTTGTCAAACCGTCTGATATTGAACAAAACCTTGCTGTATCTCAGTGAAATATAGTATTAGTTAATTTATGCAATTTCTCGAATTAATTTAATTGTTTGCTGTGGTTCTGTTTTTAAAATTCCACCATTCCATCATTGTAAAAAGTCTTTTATGATGTTTTCAGTGTTGAGGTTTATGTGAAATATTCTGCATTATATGTAAGAAGCACTCACCATGGTTTTTTAAAAAACCTTCTATGTATTATGTACCTGTGAAGTCTCGTGCATGAACAGATTGCTACCTTTTCATTTTTTTGCAAAATTGCAACAAATTTTAAAATGCATTTGAAGTACTAGTATATCTTCTTAGCATACTTTGATTTGCAAGCGGAAGTATGCTGATATTTTGAGTATCCTATTCTCTCCAAACTACATTGTTGACAATATTTCTCTCAGGAGCAAGTGCAAGTCCAGTGGATAATCTGATATGGTTGATAGACTGGATGTGAACAATTTAATTGCATTAATTGAGTCTGTTATCCTTTTTATCTGATTCTTTATCTTCCTGGAGGTTATAGTATGACAATAGAGCATGATTCTAACCAAATGCATGAATTTATGAAACCAACTCTACAAATGTTCAAGCAGGAACAGATTTTGGAATCTATACTGAAAACAACAAATGCTGGAGATCACAATGGGTCAGACATTATCCATGGAGAGAGAGCAAGCTAACGTTCTAGGTCTAGATGACTCTTCATCAGAATATTACTTGTTATGTTCTCCCATTTCTTTCCTTTCTTTTAGCTTTACTTGTTCCATTCTCAGCCACCATATCCGCTCTACCCACCCCCCCCACCCAAGTTTCAAGTCTGCTGTTCTCACATTCAATCACTTAATCTGAACTATCAATATCTTTTCTCCACCAGCACTCCACACCCCACCACCACCCCCCTCCAAACTATTGTATAAATGCTGTCCCCATCTACAATTCACTTCAGTTCTGATGAAGAGTCATCTAGACTTGCTCTCTCTCCCCATGGATACTGTCTGACATGCCATGTTCTCCAGCATTTGTTGTATCCCTACAAATGTTCAGCCATTTAAGTGTGGGAATATCATAGCAGAGCTGATCCTCATCTAAATGTACACAACCATGGACTTTACCAGAAAAGTGGTATATAGTGGGGCTACCAATGATCCAACTACCACAAACTAACTCAGAACAGAACTGACATTGCATCTTTGACTTTTCTGATCACATGGATTCATGAACCCTCGATTATCCAAAGGACATGGGCAGGGTGCATTTGGTTCACTTAATCAAATTCCGGATAATCGAATGTCGAATAACATAGTTTAACCAAGCATCGGGGCCTTGCGATCATGCCGGATAATCCGATACAGAGGAACCTCGATTATCCGAACAAGATAGGCGGGCACCATTTCGTTCAGATAATCGATTTTAGATTAAACAGGGGAAGCCATACTGATCTAATGCTGTGCTCTACCAGAGAATTGTTTAAATCTATAATTTTAATGAGTCAGCCATTTAAACAAACTAGTCTTTTCAGTCTGCAAATTACAGGTTAAACCCTTACCATGAAATTCCAGCATTGAACAAGATCCCAAACAGCATCTACGATCGCTAGACCATTTACAGTATCGGTTTCTGGAAACTCAGTATGGCGATAGAAAGACAAAAGCCCCGCCTCACGCATGCGTTTACATTCTTGGCCTTTTTTTTAAATGAACGGCCCGGTAAAGTGCTGGGAATACTGTAAAAGACTTACTTTTGCAAAGGGCTGTGTACCAACCCTTACCTAAAAAATATCCAGTCACTGATACTTGAGCTGCTTGTGTTTCTTTGTTTTTGCCAGCGTTTTCACATGTTCCTCAGTAGAGGTAAAGTGAATACACTTACATCTTTGATGTAACATTTTGTGGGACCTTGAAATCTTCTTCAGATAACCCGATATTTGGATAATCGAGCTTTCTCTGTATGTGAATAATCGAGTGTCAGATAATCGAGTTTCTTCTTTATGTGGTACATCTGTCCATTATCCAGTTCTCATCATGAGAGCTCAGTTCACTCCTGATATTTGTATTTTCAATCACCCTTCTCATGCATGTTTTGCGACACTTCTGAAGCAAGTGGGACAGCTGGTATATAATTGATCACGCACATCACATGTTGGCAGTCAAATTATCTGGGGTCTGTTTGTCAAAATTTCAGTAAGATTAATTTAAAAATATTTAACTATTGTATATGCAAGACTCAAATAGAGATTTCCTAAAGAAAGTTTATTTTTTCAGCTGCAGAGGATGTGTAGTGTACAACGATTCTATTCCTGTAGAATTCTACTTTTGATAAACCTCTTGTTTTTTTGCAATGAAGGTCTCATCATAATTTCTATCTCTCATCTTCCTGCATTAAAGTTGTAGAACTGTATGATTAGATTAGATTACTTACAGTGTGGAAACAGGCCCTTTGGCCCAACAAGTCCACACCAACCTGCCAAAGCGCAGCCCACCCAGACCCATTCCCCTACATTTACCTCTTCACCTAACACTACGGGCAATTTACCATGGCCAATTCACCTAGCCTGCACATTTTTGGATTATGGGAGGAAACCGGAGCACCCGGAGGAAACCCACGCAGACACTGGGAGAATGTGCAAACTCCACACAGAGAGTCGCCAGAGGCGGGAATTGAACCCGGGTCTCTGGCGCTGTGAGGCAGCAGTGCTAACCACTGTGCCGCCCACCGTATGTTAACCAAACAGCTCTATGATTCTGGAAAGAATTCTCTAAAATATTTATGGTAGGTTAGGATATCTGATCGGCATTCACGAGTTGGACTGGAGGGTCTGTTTCCGTGCTGTACATCTCTATAACTCTGTAAATCCTCTATCCATGAAATCACAAATCACACATTCACCTATATGTGCCAAAAAACATATTAACAAAAATCAGCATCCATGGGCAAAACTGGCATATCTGCAATTTCTAACCTATTTTTAATCAGTTGTGCATTCACAAATTTCATCATCTGCAAGGGTTCTATTCCTGAAAACCTTTACAGATACAGAAGAATGATTGTATAAATTTTCAGTTTGATCATAAAATCTGCTGTCTTAAAGCTCTCTATTGGAACAGGAACAGCTTAAGGTCATTTTCAAGGGGACTGGAAGTAAGTAGCAATGCAGTTCAGTAAACTGGTTTCCCCTCATAGCTTAGACTTAAATGAAGACTCAGTTAGTGTTAAGAAGAGTCTCTTCTAGTTAATAGCTCTAAGAATCCAATGTAAAATTATATAATCTTGTGTAAAATTGATTAAATGAAATGCATACAATAAATTGTTGGATTTCTCCACAAAGGGTGATTGATCAAATCAGACATTCTTAGAAGTGCATAATTAATATCATAATGTTTTAACCCAAGAACATTCAGTTTTTCATATTAAAGCATATGGTTGAATGTATTATTGCAGCTATTGAAAGCATAAAATTACTTTAATGCAAATTGTAAATATTTGCTATACCCAAATTATTCAATTTTATTGCCTTGGTGTAATACAAACTTGAATTTAGATATCAAATTTGAAATTTGCTTCTGAAATAATGTAATATACTTAGACTTTCCAAAGATCATTCACTTTTATTCACATTGTAAAAGTCTATTTATTTGAAATTATTTGAAGCAAAATGTATTGCTAAAATTACTTTGTCAATTCTCCTCTGTACTCAGATACTCAGTTAACTGAGTGCTTGCATTGCAAGCAGGTTTTTAAATGAACAGAACTGTGAAAGGTAGTGGCAACAGAACAGCTAAAGGCTACATGAAGGATAAAATAGAAGAATGGAACTGGGCTTTAAACGTTTAAGTCAGCAATATGAATTATTTACATAGGATGGCATGAGATGTTTATTATCCAAATATGGAATGTCAAATCATGATGCACGGATAAATCATAACTACCTTTCTCTAATGCTTCCTTAATTAAAAATTATTTGTATAAGCTAATCTCACCAATTGTTGGCTCACATGAAAATGAGTCTCTTATCCAGATCACAAGGGGATACAATTGTTACATTCCTGAATTATGCTGTCATACAAGGAGGTATAGAAAATTGAGTCAGTTTGCACATCATTAAGACTTTAGAGAGCAACTGGATCACAGAAGATATCTACACAAAAGCTCATTTTTGTACCAGTAACCACTTCTGAAGGTATGGCTTGAAATATCTGAATTGCTTTGTTAGAGTTGATCAGTTTTTCTCTGACTGTTTTCAATATTGTGAGAGAATTGGTGCGACTTGCAAGATAAATTCTGAATGAATTAGGAAGTCCTTGAGTAGTTTTGCACAAATAATCATCACTAATATCAGTTCGCACAATTCGCTGGGGCTCCAAGTCATAAATGAATTGAGACAAGATTGAGAACTCTGGGGGGGAGAAAAAAAATTGTGTTTTTCTGTTCTTACTTTATGTACTACACTCTGCAAAGCATATATTGTGGGAAACAACACTGTATGTATGAGATCATCTGCCAGGATCTTACCACATGAGAAAGGCCGTTTCACCACAAAAATGACACAGGTGAAAATTAGAGTGCACACAATTCACCCCTTGTCACAATGAATTTCGACTACGTTTTGGTGTTCATTGTGCCACCTGAACTATCCTTTCCAATAGCTCTGATTTGCAATTGTTGATACATTAATTATGATTTTCCAAAAAATAGGAAGTATAAACAATTTTTTTTCTGTTCCAAAGCATGAATATCAGTTCCAAAGCATAAGATCATCCTATTGGTGATATTATTAATTCAGGTCAATAAAATATCTGATTCAACATCTTCAGGAAAAGCTCAAGATAAAATTAAGTGTGGATATATGAGCAGTCTCGTGATTATACATAACATTGAGAGAGGATCAGGAAAATATACATTATAGTAATAGATAGTTCTAAGGGGAAAAGATGATGGGTAGTAGGATTTTGAAGGCCTGGAGAAGTACCTCTTTTCCTGCCGTAACATTGCTGTGCCAGTTATCTAAAAGGACTGAGGACATGTAGAGAGGGAGGAGCAGGAAAAAGAGATGAGAAAAATATGGCCAAATGAAATTAACAGTGACTGGTGAGAACAGGAGAACAATTCCATATTCATTATGTCATATGTAGTGCCATAAAAAGGTTTAAAGTAGTTATGACAAGCTATTTAGTGGAGGCCTATTTTAGTGGATGTGTGAATTAAAACTAACTACCTGCTTAAATTATTCTAAATATCATTATAGCTGATTGTGGTTCTCCTACAAATTATTTTTTTAACCAGTTCCCTGCAACTGATCTTTACCAGGATAAAAATGGATTTTCAACATTCCAGTATCTGTAAATAGAGACTAATCCTTTGGCAGGATTTGACCATCATAGCAGCAAGCCTTGGGAAAATGTGTCAATGGGAATTGGGAGAAACTCTCCCCTGGTTACAGTCATGCCTAACACAAATGTTGATGGTTGTGGTCATTGGAAATCAATCATCTCAGCTCCAGGACATCTTTGCAATTCTTTAGAACAGAGTCTTAAACTCAACCATCTTCAGGGTTCTGAAGATTCCTTAAACAGCATCGTGCAAACCCACAGTCACTACCATCTTGAAGGACAAGGGTAGAAGATACATAGGAACATTACCACCTGCAGGTTCACCTGCTAGCCACTCACTATCCTTACTTGGAAATATATTGCCATTCCTTAAGCATCCTTTAAACCACAGATGATATTGTGTATCTAGAAGGCCACTCAACCAATATCTTCTAGGGATGGACAATTAAATTCTGGTCCAATCAGTGACAGTTACAACCCACAAATGAATAAAATAAAAAGAACCTCTACGGCAAGTAAAACCTTTTGTGCAAAATAAAGGGCCATATTAATGAGACATTACTTGAAGATGAATTTAATATTAGGTCATAGTAGCCAGCCAAAAACAATTACAACCTTTAGTTCAGTTAATGCTTTGTTTATGGTCAGCAAAGTGCTCTCAACCAATAAAATCTATAATAGATGCTGGGTTTTTTTACCCAAAAGCCATCCAGCTTTTCTGGGTATTTGTGAAGCATGGACAGGAAGGGATAGTAGCCATATATTGTGTGATGAAGCTGCTCCTTTAACAAGGTTATGCAGTCTTTGTGTTTTTTAAGAGAGGGTGTAACCAACACAGACTCCGAAAAGTCTGGAGGCTGAAGGGTTTTAGGGCCAATTTGATAATAGCTAATGGTTACTGCCTCAGGCAGACGTTTTCAAGTTTTAAAAAAACATTTGTACAATGAAAGGAGTGTGGCCATTTTTTTCTGGCTCAGCTTTTCTCTTTTTCTTAAGCAGTAATGTGGGAAAACTGCTGGACCCAAAAGCAGGTCCAGGCTGGTACTCTCTCTCTGACTTCTATCCTATAAGAACTTGTGTTTGATTTTACCTTTTGTGTTAAGGGGTGTTTATGGGAATTGTTGCAAGTATTTTGAATATCATCATTAAGTTGGGTTGATCTGTTGGTTTTCGGATAGGATAAGTTATTTGGTTTTCTGTTATCTGTTTGTTTACATTCAGTAATCTTGTAAATAAATTCTGTTTTAAAAAGAAGTGGTTTGACCAGCTGATTCTCTCCTGGAATATCCACTTTACAACTGCTTATAACAGGTCGCAACATTGGGGTCTGGGCTACCTTCTTGAAATTTTTTGAGGGGTCTGGCCTGGTCCGTTACAATGCGTGAAATCTGTTCTGTCCCAAAGACTCAGCCAGATCTCAGAACAAAACCAAGGTGTACAGCAAAACAGTGAAACACTACAACAGGGCAACGAGGAAGGTGTTAAGATGCATAAACACAAACATTTGAATGAAATCCTAAGTCAACCAAGTAAAATTCAAATTGTAGATGATGTTAAGATTTGTATATTGTTCACCTCACACTTCATGTTGACAATATGAGGCGATTGGAAGTTTCTAAAGCCATTATTGCCATGTTCCTTAAAAGGAAAATCAGTACACTTCAAAAGCTAAAATCAGCATAAGAATTAATGCCAGCATATTACCATTATCCATCTGAAAAACACAGGTGGCACTCCATGGTACAGCCAATGAGAGATTGTCTCACAGCATTACTAGATCACCAATTCCATTCATTGACAGAATCATACCAGTATAAGGATGCAATCTCATCTCAGCTTCCCAAAATTGACTACCTGGTAGACACTAACAGGCCAGTGATGGCAGCCAAGTGGTATAGAGATTCATGAGATTTGAGCCACACTCTCTGTGGTGGAACAGACAAAAGGTGACATGATTGAATCAGTCAACAATCTCAAAAGATATGGCCTTTGAAGTGAAAAATAAGCCAGGTAACTGCATGATTACACCTGACACCCTGAGAAAATTATACGAAGATCAGTATAAATCCTCTTGACCTCCATGTTGGGTATCAAATAAGATGATTAGCACTTGAACCTGTATACTTACTAGGGATGAATCAGGCTATTCACAAGAAGTAAATGCATGAGAGGCAAGCCAAACATAACTCCAGGAGCAGAAGGAAGCTCTGCAGCCACATGATGTTTCATCGACTCTTTGGATGAAAGTAACAACAAACCTTTTCATAGTCCATGGAAAAGATTACATCTTTGTGATAGGTTATTCTCAATTTTGCATTCTTTGATAATTTGACAGCATAATGAGTGTGTCCATTGTTGACACAGTGAGCATTATTTTCAGTTTCAGTCTGCTGAATCGATAATGTGGCTGAGAATTCCACAGGCTTGACACTCTGGGTGAAGACATTTCTCCTCATCTAAGGATATTCATTCTCCTCTGTTTTTTGAAAAAGAGATACATGATATAGGTAAAGCTATCAAAACTGTACTTTGGGCAAGGAGTCAAAATTACAAATATAATTACTTGGATACCAGCAAAGATCATATGAAGACATTACTGATAGTGCTATATTGCAAAGGAACAGAAGTTGTTGCAGACCATTGTACTGCCATCAATCATGCATGAAGACAGTCGGGAAAAACACTCTGACAATAATAATTGCAAGTGATGCGAAGTGACATCAACCAACAACAACATAGCCAAGTTGTCAAACCAATGCAAACGAGAATAACCCTTCTCCAGATGGGTATAGGATCACTAGATTAAGACGAGTTGTTAAACCTCCAAAGTGTTACAATGAAGTTTGTAAATTATGTTTGCCTTATTGGTATAATTATCAAATTGACAACATGTGCCTTTTTCCAACTATGCATATCATTTTGGATCATTTTTCATCTTTTGAAAAAGAGGGATGCTGAATTATGCCTCAATCTGTATACTTTTAATAAATAAACTCATGAAACACACTGTTGGAGGCAATCTTACAGTATAGACATGTAAAAGCAACCTGATCCAAACCATATTGCAATATGAATGAATGAAGTAAATATAGAATTCTGGTGTAAGCATATGAAGATTTTCAACTGCCTAGATTTATAATGTTTTGTAGCCTCCTTTTGAAGGTTCATAGACTAATTTAGCCATTTTCCTGATCATTAGACATGACCCTTGATACGTCTGTTGGAAACTGCTGCTCATCTTCATGAGGGCTGCAGAAAGAGTTTGTATTTTTGTACTGTCACGATGATGCAAAATATAAAGTTTTAAATTGGTTGATGAGAATTTAAATATTAAAAACCTTGAACTTTGACATTGAGAGCAAAAAGCCAAAAATGACTTGGAATAAAATGGCTGCTAAAGTCATAGAATTATACAGTACAGAAGAGGTCCTTCAGCTAATCAAGACTGTATTGCCAAAATTCTACACTAGTTCCACTTTGCAGCTCTAGGCTCACAGACTTGCATGTTATGACATTTTAAATGCTCATCCAAGCACCTTTATAAATGTTGTCAGGTTATCCATGGCAGGCAGTGCTTTCCAAACCCCTATAGCCTTTTGTTTTCCCAAGTCTACCTCTAAAATGTGGCCCCTTGTTATTGGTCCTCAATTAAAATGAACAGCTACTTCCCACCTTTTTCATGTCCCTCATAATCTTACATACTTCCATCAGGCCCCTTCTCAACCTTCTCTGCTCCAAAGAAAACAACCTCTCTTCATAGCAAAGATGCTCCATCCCGAGTAACATCCTGGTGAATCTCTAACCATATCTATGCAATCACATTCTTCCCACAGTATGGAGACAAGAACTCCACAAATTATTCCAGCTCTGGCATAGCCAAAATCTGACCCACTTAAGTTCTCTGCTCTTATATTCTATGCCTCAACTGATTAAAAACAAGTGTCCCCTATGCCTTCTTAACTATCCTATTAACGTGATCTGCCTTCAGGGATCTGTGACAAGCACTTTAAATCTCTCTATTCCTCTGAGCTTCTGAGAGTCCTGCCATTCATTAAGTACTGGATCAGTGGTGCTGGAAGAGCACAGCAATTCAGGCAGCATCCGAGGACAGGCAAAATCGACGTTTCGGGCAAAAGCCCTTCATCAGGAATAAAGGCAGAGAGCCTGAAGCATGGAGAGATAAGCTAGAGGAGGGGGGGGGGGGGGAGAGAGTAGCATAGAGTACAATAGGTAGGTGGGGAAGGAGATGAAGGTGATAGGTCAGGGAAGAGAGGGTGGAGTGGATAGGTGGAAAACGAGCTGGGCAGGTCGGACAAGTCCGGACAGGTCAGGGGATCGAGTTTCTGGAGGTTAGAAGCTAGGATGAGGTGGGGGAAGGGGAAATGAGGAAACTGTTAAAATCCACATTGATGCCCTGGAGTTTAAGTGTTCCGAGGCGGAAGATGAGGCATTCTTCCTCCAGGCGTCTGGTGGTGAAGGAGCGGCGGTGGAGGAGGCCCAGCACCTCCATATCCTCGGCAGAGTGGGAGGGGGAGTTCAAATGTTGAGCCACGGGGCGATTTGGTAAGTGCCAGGATGGGAGGGTGGGTGGTAGGGGGGCGTGGACCTGACCAGGTAGTCACGGAGGGAACGGTCTTTGCGGAAGGCTGAGAGGGGTGGGGAGGGAAATATATCCCTGGTGGTGGGGTCTGTTTGGAGGTGGTGGAAATGTCGGCGGATGATTTGGTTTATGCGAAGGTTGGTAGGGTGGAAGGTGAGCACCAGGGGTGTTCTGTCCTTGTTGCGGTTGGAGGGGTTGGGTCTGAGGGCGGGGGTGCGGGATGTGGATGAGATGCGTTGGAGGGCATCTTTAACCACGTGGGAAGGGAAATTGCGGTCTCTAAAGAAGGAGGCCTTCTGGTGTGTTCTGTGGTGGAACTGGAATTGGGAATACGGGATGGTATATTTGCAGGAGGTAGGTGGGAAGAGGTTTAATCCAGGTAGCTGTGGGAGTCGGTGGGTTTGTAGAAAATGTCAGTGTCAAGTCTGTCGTCACTGGGGATGGAGAGGTCCAGGAAGGGGAGGGATGTGTCAGAGATGGTCCAGGTAAATTTAAGGTCAGGGTGGAATGTTTTGGTGAAGTTGATGAATTGCTCAACCTCCTGTGGGAGCACGAGGTGGCGCCAATGCAGTCATCAATGTAGCGGAGGAATAGGTGGGGAGTGGTGCCGGTGTAATTATGGAAGATCAACTGTTCTACGTAGCCAACAAAAAGACAGGCATAGCTGGGGCCCATATGGGTTCCCATGGCTACCCCTTTGGTCTGGAGGAAGTGGGAGGATTCAAAGGAGAAATTGTTAAGGGTGAGGACCAGTTCGGCCAAACGAATGAGAGTGTCGGTGGAAGGGTACTGTTGGGCTCGTCTGGAGAGGAAAAAACGGAGGGCTTAGAGGCCCTGATTATGGCGGATGGAGGTGTAGAGGGATTGGATATCCATGGTGAAGATGAGGCATTGGGGGCTGGGGAAACGGAAGTCTTGGAGGAGGTGGAGGGCGTGGGTGGTGTCTCGAACGTATGTGGGGAGTTCCTGGACTAGGGGGGATAGGACAGTGTCAAGGTAGGTAGAGATGAGTTCAGTGGGGCAGGAGCATGCTGAGACAATGGGTCGGCCAGGGTGGTCAGGCTTATGGATTAAGTACTCCCTTGTTATGTTACTTCTTCTGAAGTGGGTCACCTGACACTTAACAGAGTTAAATTCCATCTGTTACTTACCTAACCTGACAGCAGTGTTCAAAGTACATGGGGTTAGTGGGAAGATTTCCAAGTCACCTGAGGAAATTTACTCACAAGTGCAAACAATCAGAGAAAATTAAGGAGCCGAAAGCCTGTGAAGGGCTTGGAGAGGGGAGAGGGATTGCTGGAGCCAAGGGATTAAAGTTGGGGCCAAATGCCAGGGTAAGGAGCATGCCGCTGTTTTACCAATGCTGGAAGGGGAGTTTAGGAGCCACATCTTTAGTGAACAGGTAGACAGTAACGTGAGTCACAGAGTGTTGAGGTGTAAGAAGGAGGCTGAAAAGTAATCTGGGAGATAGGAAGGCCATAAGCGTGATAGGGAAATGGAAAAGCAGCAAGGGAGTTGGGAGCAAATAGAGCAGGGAATGGGAAAGAGAGATACATGTTGTAAAGAAGAGAGAACAATTTCAACACAACAAAGGAACACTCAGCAAACTAGGAGCGAGGAAGATTTGAAGTAACTGAGGTAATGAATTATTTACAAATTAATGTGGAATCCCTAGTTAATGTTGCATGTGACCAGAAGCTGGCGAAGCAGGCTTGAGGATATGAAAAGACTGCTCCTGTTCCTACTTCTTATGTTCCATAGGAGACAAATGCCATGGATGCTATCATGATGAACACTGTGTCAATTGTTACATTTAAATCTGAGTTTGAGATCTGAGATGCAGTAAAAGGGTAATATCTGCCTGGTTAAAATATCATATATACTCATGTAAAAGTCAATCTTGTAAAAGTCAACCCCTTACTTTTGGCCAAAATGTCTTGTATTTTCCATACATCTCATGTCAAACTCGACCCTACCACATTGCATTGTAAACGTCCTACAAAGGAAACTGCATGTTCCCATTAACCCACTTAAACGAAATCACATTCATTCATTCATACCAGTAATTCTACTCAGCGCGCTTTGTTTACTATATTGCATCTCCATTCATTCATTCATAATTCTACTTAGCCCACTTGGTTTATGACAGCATGCATTGATTCATTCATTCATTCAGACCGGTACTAATTCTATTGGTACTTATCGCACATTGTTCACTCTCAGCTACCTTCTCCCCATACCCCACTCCCCTCCCAATTATCTCTCCACCCCGGAGGCTCCCAGCCTCATTCCTGATGAAGTTAATATAATTAAAAAGTTAATATAATTAAAAAAGTTAATCATTTTAATTGTGCCATTATATCTGAATAAAAGCGAGATATATTACCTACGTATATCTTTAATTCTTTGACAAATTTATTAACGTTGCTGAGGTTCATTACGTAAATGGGAGGGAAACGGAAGAATTTGGTGGGGAAGAGTATGCTACATCTACTTTCTCCCCTTTACTACTTGCACCCTAAAAATCTCAACTAAATTTGTCAAATGTGATTTGCTTTCCATAAAACCATGATGACATAAAAATAGGTAAGAAAATGAGTTGTGAAGAGGACACATGGAGCCTACAAATTGATACAGATAGGTTAAGTGAGTGTACGCGATTTGCTAAACCTTTGCCCAATGTGGGGCAGTGTGAAATTGTGCAATTGGGCAGAGAGAATAAAAAGAAGCATGTTATAAATGGTGAGAGGTTGCAGAGTTCTGAGATGCTGAGACAGTCCTGGTGCGTGAATCACTGAAGGATAATATGCAGGAACAGCAAATAATCAGGAAAGCTGATGTTATGCTTTATTGCAAGAGGAAATTGAATGCACCAGTAAGGAAGTTATGCTTCAGTTGTACAGGATATTGGTGAGACCGCATTTGGAGCACTGTGTACAATCCTCGTCATTGTATTTACAGTATAATGTTAATGCATTAGAAGCAGTTCAGAGAAGGTTTACTGGACTAACATCTGAAGTGAGGAGACAGTGAGGTCTGTAGATGCTGGAGATCAGAATTGCGAGTGTGTTGCCGGAAAGGCATAGGAGGTCAGGCAGCATCTAAGAAGCAAGAAAATCGATGTTTCGGGCTGGAGCCCTTCATCAAGAATGAGGGGCTGGAGCCCTTCATCAAGAATGAGGCTGGGAGCCTCCGGGGTGGAGAGATAATTAGGAGGGGAGTGGGGTATGGGGAGAAGGTAGCTGAGAGTGCAATAAATGGATGGAGGTGGAGTTAAAGGTGATAAATCGGAGAGGAGGGTGGAGCAGATAGGTGGGAAGGCAGATTGACAGGTCATGAGGGCAGTGCTGAGCTGGAAGGTTGGAACTGGGGTAAGGTGGGGGGAGAGGAAATGAGGAAACTGGTGGAGTCCACATTGATGCCCTGGGGTTGGAGGGTTCCGAGGAGGAAGATAAGGCGTTCTTCCTCCAGGCGTTGGGTGGTAAGGGAGTGGTGATGGAGGAGGCCCAGGACCTGCATCTCCTCGGCAGAGTGGGAGGGAGAGTTAAAATGTTCAGCCACGGGGCGGTGTGGTCGATTGGTGAGGGTGTTGCGGAGATGTTCTCTAAAGCGCTCCATGAGAAGGCATCCAGTCTCCCCAATGTAGAGGAGACCGCATCGGGAGCAATGGATACAATAAATGACGTGTGGAAGTGCAGGTGAAGCTTTGATGGATGTGAAAAGCTCCTTTGGGGCCTTGGGCGGAGGTAAGGGGGGAGGTATTGGCGCAGTTTTTGCAGTTCCTGTGGTGGCAGGGGAAGGTGCCAGGAGGGGAGGGTGGGTTTTTGGGGTGTGTGGACCTGACCAGGTGGTCACGGAGGGAACGGTCTTTGCAGAAAGCGGATAGGGTGGGGAGGGATGGTGGGGTCCGTTCGTTGGTGGCGGAAATGTCGGCGGATGATACGATTTATGTGGAGGTTGGTGGGGTGGAAGTGAGGACCAGGGGGGTTCTGTCTTTGTTGCGGCTGGAGGGGTGGAGTTCGAGGGCAGAGGTGCGGGACGTGGATGAGATGCATTAGAGGGCGTTTTCAATCACGTGGAAGGGGAAATTTCGGTCTTTAAAGAAGAAGGCCATCTGGTGTGTTCTGTGGTGGTACTGGCCCTCCTGGGAGCAGATGCGGCGGAGGCAGGGGAATTGGGAATACGGGATAGAATTTTTGCAGGAGGTAGGGTAGGAGGAGCTGTAATCCAGGTAACTGTGGAAGTCAGTGGGTTTGTAAAAAATGTCAGTGTCGAGTCAGTCCTCGTGGATGAGATGGAGAGGTCTCGGAAGGGGAGGGATGTGTCAGAGATGGTCCCGGTGAATTTAAGGTCTGGATGGAATGTGTTGGTGAAGTTAATGAACTGTTCGACCTCCTTGTGGGAGCACGAGGTGGCGCCGATGCAGTCATCAATGTAGTGGAGGAAGAGGTGGGGAGTGGTGCTCGTGTAACTACAGAAGATGGACTATTCTACATAGCCGACAAAGAGACAGGCATAGCTGGGGCCCATGTGGGTGCCCATGGCTACCCCTTTTGGCTGGAGGAAGTGGGAGGATTGGAAGAAGAAATTGTTGAGGATGAGGACCAGTTCAGCCAAACGAATAAGAGTGTCAGTGGGGACGTCGGGAGAAGAAGAAACAGGGGCCCTGGTCATGCATATGGAGGTGTAGAGGGATTGGATGTCGTCTGAAGTGAGCAAATTACCTTCCGCGGAAATGCTAAACAAACTAAGCCCTGTATCCTCTGGAGTTTAGAAGAATCAGAAATATTTCATAGAAACATACAAGAACTTGAGGCGACTTCACTGAGTGGATGTTGAAAGGATCTTTCCTTTTTTGGGAGAATGTAGAAGTAGGGCTCATAGTTTAAACATAAGGACTTGCCCATTTTAAACAGGTGAAACATTTTTTTCTCTCAGAGGGTTGAAAGTCTTTGGAAAAGTCTTGAAAGTAGGCAGATGCAAAACCTTTAAATATTTTTAAGGCAGCAGCAGCTATATTCTTGATTCCTGAGGGGATGAAGTTTGTCAGGAATATGTAGGGAAGTAGAGTTGGGGTTAAAATCAAATCAGCCATGATCATATTGAACAGTGGTACAGGCTCAAAGGGCCAATAGGCCTACTCTTGTTCATTGTATGTATGTAAACTTAATCTGATTATATTCTGATTTTCTAAATGCATCAAAATTTCCTTATGAATAGATTCTAGCAGTTTCCTAATGACTTATGTTAGACCCATTAGGCTGTAATTATCCACTTTCTTAGTCCCTCCTTTCTTGCATAGTTGGGTCACTTTTCTATTTTCCAATCTGCTGGGGCCATTCTAGAATCTGAGGAATTTTGGAAAATCCTAAATCATCTGCACACAACCGTGCAACCATTTCTAAGACCATATGACCTAGACCATTAGGTATTCTAGTCCGTTAAGCTTCTCCGATACTTTTGCTAATTTTAAGTTCCTCACTCTTATTAGTGCCATGTTTACCCTCCAGTTTTGCCATATAACTTGTGACTTTTGCAGTAAAGACAGGCACTAAATATTATTTGAAGTATCAGATATTTTTTCATTCCCCGTGATCATTTCATACTCTTGCAAGTGATATTGGTCTGTCATTACTAAATTAGTGAAGCATAAAAGATAATCTTTGTATTCTGCATCTCTGGGATCGCTAGCAAGAGGTAGATATGACTAAATGTGAATAGGTTCCTTTGGAGGAAATATTAATGAATTCAGGAATTTTCAAAGGTTTGGAACATTTGAAATGTAAATGACATCTTAATATTTGCCTTAACATTTGATCAAGTATGTTATTACTGGGACTTGAATGTGTAAGTTGATGTGAATGTGCTACAGGATTTTTGTTCACAGGTGTAAAAATAAATAGTTGTGAACATTTTGTTGACACTAGACTTACAAAAGTTTAACGATATTAATTCAGTATTTATTTGGTGTATTGTGCTAGTATTGTTAATTTCTCCTTTTTCCCATTCTGGATCTTACAGCTTGACAGAAGAGAAATCTCTTTATAGATGGCTCTTATTGTGATATTTTTACTGTTTTGGGAATTTCTTGGCCTGTGCTCAATACATTTCAACCTTTTCAAAATAAATTTTGAAATTCTTTATGTATTTTGCTTACAGCAAGTTCCCTGCAGGTTGCTAGCTCAGTTAGTAATGGACAAGACATGGGATGGTACAGTGGGTCAGTGGTTAGCACTTCTGTCTCACAGCAGCAGGGTCCCAGTTTTGATTCCACCCTTGGGTAACTGTGTGGAGTCTACACATTCTCCCCATGTGTACGTGAGTTTCCTCTGGGTGCTCTGGTTTCCTCCCACAGTCCACAGATGTGCAGGCTAAGTGGATTAGCCACTGGAAATTCAAGAGTAGAGGGTGGGTCTAGGTGGCATGCTCTTTGGAGGGTCATTGTGGATGCAATGGGCCAAATGGCCCGCTTCCACACTGGAGGGATTATATTCTATGATTCTCCAATAGTTTGAGGGAGCACTATTTACTTTAGCTAATCCCCTCCTTTTAAGATCCTTGTAAAAAAGTTCTTACTATCTATTTTTGGTTTATTCTGTTCTGTTTTCTCACCCTTTTATCAGTCTTTTGGTCACCTTTTCCTGATTTCTAAAACTCTCCCAATTCTTGGCAATTCTTTGCAAAGTTACATGTTTCTTTTAATATACCATATGTAACCCTTCTAATGAGCCTGGATAACTCTTTCTTGTTAAAGTTTTGTTTATTTAAGAATAGAATGTATTTTTGTTGGAGATTTTGAATAAGTTTTGTTAAACAGCTACCACAATTTATTTACTGTAATACCTTTTAGTCTACTTACCCAATCCATCTTAATTAGCTTTAATCTCTTACCTACAGGCTTTAAGATTTATTTGGAAACTAGTATGTCATCTCAAACATAATATGGAATTAAGTTAATTGATTAAGTTAATTAATTAACTGATGATTCCCACTTTGTTGTGGTGGAGAGGCTTGTATATACTTAGGAACTTGAGAGCTGACAGTCTGGAGTGTAGCTCCTGGCAGGGTCACCCATGACGGTAGGGTCAAAGGAGGAGGTTCTAGATAAAGCACAATCCATGAAGACCTCAACAGGAGAGCAGGTGGAGGATGATAGTGAGACTTAAATTAGGTCATCATAATATTTGCGAAGGTGGACGAAGGCTGCAACACAAAAGAGCTGCCAATCGTCTTCGTCTCCATGCCACTGGGTTTCAACCCCTATCTTGGACCCCTTCAACCCAAAGGTCAATGTAGTGGCTGTCAGTGCACATCTCCCCATATTAAAAGACATCACATGCAGGCACCCTCCCAAGAGCTACCAGTCCTACTTACATCCTGGTGGCAAGGAGTGCAGGATTGTGACATCTGGAAGCTCCCAGTCACAAACTGACACATTAGGCGGTGGGTGTCAGATTCAGTCGTCTTGCTCCTGGAACAAGGCAGATCGAGCATTTCAACAGCTACACTCTGTTTAGGATCTGCGCTGCTCACCCTAGTAAGGGAGAAGGCTGGAAAAGGTGCCCTAAAACTAGCCTGCCTCAAAACTCGTGACTGGATTACCAGGTCCAGAGGGATCACCCACATGTGGATAGAAACAAAGAACTTTGGAGCCCGGAATGTAAGAACACTAATGAATCCAGCTAACAGTGACTGACCTGAGAAAAGACCTGCAATCATAGCCAGAGAACTGAAAAGATACCAGCATGATCTAGCTGCTCTTTTCAAAACCCACTTTTCAGACCAAAGGTAACTGAAGGAGGTGAGAAGTGGTTACACATTCTTCTGGAAAGGGAAGGCTATTGATAAGCCCAGAATTCACAGTGGTTGGATTTGCAATTAAAAACCTGCTCATCCGTTGCCTCTCTGAACTTCTTGTGGGGATCAATGACTGCCTGATGCTCACCAACAACCAGATGGCTACAGTTGTGAGCACTTACGCTCCAACCATTGGCTCAGAGGAGGAAGTAAAGGAGACATCCTATGTCAGTCTTGACTCGTTGCCAAGCATCCTCAAGGAAGACAAAATAATTCTTCTTGGAGACTTCAATGCCAGAGTTGGTCGAGACCACAACCGTTTGAATGGCACCATAGGAAGGGAAGGTATCAGTAATATCAACTCCAATGGAGTTGTCCTCCTCACAAAAAGCACTGAGTGCAACCTTACATCACAAACACACTCTTCTGTAAGAAAAGTAAATTCCAAGCATCTTGGAGGCACCCACACTTGAAACAATAGCATCTCATTGTTTATGTCACCACTGCTATGATTGGCTCAGATGACTGACCACTGCCTTATCTGTTCCACAATGTCCATCAGGCTACACAGAAAAAGGAGCGTTCAGGAGAAACAGACCTGGTCAAATTCAATATTGAGTGCCTGGGTAACACAGTCACTACACAACATGTACAGGCCTCACTTGCTAAAAGCCTACCTTGGGAATACCCAGAGGACAAAGGAGAACATTGGAGTCTGCTTAAATTCATCATTCTCAGTTCCTACAATAACACCCTTGGGTACAAATCAAGAAACCATCAGGACTGGTACAATGATAATGATGTGAAAATTGACCAACTCATCTCTAAGAAAAGGACAACATTCTGTGACTGACAGGATGACATCAACTGCAAGGTCAAAAGAAAGGCCGATGCCAAAGCTACGGCTGATGTCCAGAGGAGGGTAAAGGAGCTCAAAAACAAACAGTGTAAATCCAGCAGGTGGCACATGTCAGTGACACAAGAAGCTTTTCAGCACCACCACCAAGGCACTGTATGGTCCAAGCTACGGTGGTCTAAACCCACTGTGCTCTAAACAAGGATAAAAACTACTCGAGGACAACAAGACTGGAGAGAGCATTTCCAAGAGCTCCTCAACCGTAATACCAATGTTAACTTGAAAATCATCAACCAAATTCCCCCAGAGATCCATGCAAGGTGACACGGGAGAGCCTTCCAGTGCAACTGAAGTACAAGATGCCATAGAGAGCCTAAGAAACAATAAAACTGCTGGTCTTGATAGGAGTCCTGTAGAGGTCCTATAGGAGGGTGAATTACGGCTCCATGAATACATACATGCTTTGCCTTTGAAGATTTGGATCAAAGAAGAACTCCCCTCAGAGCTCAGGATTGCTCTGATTGTGACCATGTTCATAGGGTGACAAGGCAGACTGTCAACTATTGGCAAAGTACTTGCATGAGTCCTTGCCAGTAGATTTTTGCCATTATCTGAGGAAATACTCCCTGAATTGCAGTATGGCTTCTGCCCGTCCAGCGGAACAACAGACATGATCTTCACAGCACATCAATTACAAGAAAATTGTCAGGATCAGAAACAACTGCTTTACATGGCCTTCTTTGATCTAACTAAGATATTTGACACAGTTAACCACCAGGCTGTCTGGTGGATACTGTCACATTGTGGCTGCTCTAAATTCATTAGGATTTGAGGCTGCTCCATGTTTACTTGTCTGTGACAGTGCTTAACAACCGTAGATTGGAGTCTGAGCCTTTCACTATGAAGATGAGGTTCAAGCAGGGCTGCATCATTGCACATACTCTGTCCACCATCTTCATTGCTTCCATCCTCCATCTCACTGACCAAAACCTGCCCAAGGGAATTCAAATAATTTATCGTGTGGACGGCAGGCTGTTCAACCTTGATAGGTTCAAGGTCAAGGGCAAGGTCCATCTTGGAACTTCAACATGCTGATGACAATACTACCGCAGCACATTCTACGGAAGATCTGCAATGCATCTTGGATGACTTTTCCAAGGCAGAAAAAGCTCCTAGGCCTTACCTATAACATAAAAAAGACTGCAGTACACAATCAACCACCACCCAACAGTCCCTCCACTCTTCCAACAATAAGGGTCAACAACCATTCTCTTGAAAATGTGGATCACTTCCCAAACCTCAGCAGCTTTTTCTCCCCCCAAGGCCAACATCAATACAGAAATACAACATCATCTGAGCTGTGCCGGTGGACCCTCTGCCTAACTCAGAAGAAGGGTGTTTGAAGACCATGACCTACAGGCCCAGACTTAACTTCTGGTTTACAGATTCATTGTCCTTCCCACACTGCTTATATCGAGCTGAAACATGGACTACAAACTGTAGGCCCCTTATAGCATTGGAACAACACCAGAAATCCCTATGAAATGTCCTGCAGATCACCTGGAAAGACAAGCACACTAATACCAATGACCTGAAGTGTGCCAACAAGGCCAACATAATCAACATCATAATTTAACAGCAAGTCCAATGGACTGGCCATGTCATCCAAATGCCCAACTCATGCCTCCCAAAGCAGATCATGTACCCCCCAGCTGAAGGGAGGTCAGTGTGCCCAAGGTCGCCAAAAGAAATGCTTTATAGATAACATCTGGACCAAGAAACTCCAAATCACTATCAACAGCTGCGAGGACATGGCTCTGAACCCAAATCACTAGAGAAACATCATCCAGCAGTGTATATGCCATGAAAACAATCTCCACCACATCGTTGAACAGAATGACTCTTCTGCAAGGCAGACAGAACATCAGGAAGGGTCCTCCAACCATCATTACCACCAATGCCCACACTACAATAGAATCTGTGAATCCCAGGTTGGCCTGTTCAGCCATCTGAAGACACACAAATAAAGCCCCTCATGGAGGACAATCATACTCAACCAATGAGTACTGATATTGATATCGTATGGAATTCGATTAAAATATGATTACTTCCTTTCTCCACAGAGGATTTGTTACAGTGAAATTACTGATTAACTATACCTTACTAGGTATACTAGGTCTAGAAGAGCTTCACAATGTATTGTTGAAGAAAACAGACTTCTTCTGTCAATTTAATTTGCCTATGTCAATATAAAGATCAAATTAATCTGTGATTATTTCATTGCCCAGTTACAAGCTCAAAATATTTCTTGCTTAATGACCAATCCAGTAGTATAACAACTGTTAGTTATCCAAAAAGTGCTCCCACAGGGCTCTTTTCACACGGTAGTAGTGTCCTTCTCTTTTAAGCCTGAAGGCACAGGTTCAAGTCCCACTTGCTCCAGAGATATGTAATAATGTTGATTGGAAAATATCTATCAAGTGCTTCCAATGGTATTTCCACACCCAACTATTTCTAACCTTCCCTCATGGTGATTCTATTGCCTGATCATCTGAGCGATAATCCTCTCTTAGTATTGTCCTTATGCCCTGACCTCTCTCTTTAGATTTATAAATTCCCATTCACCTGGCTCCACCTGCGTTTTTTTAGCTTTCATGCCTGGTCATACAATTCACTAGTGTACTGATCACAGACTGGTTTTGGTGGAGAGATTTCCTCAGTGCTCCATGATTCAACTACCTGTCTTTCCATACCTTCAGCCAGATGCTTACTTCTCCAATTTGCATGACTCAGTGCTGATTTGCACATAGATCAGATGATTCAGAGGTCCTGTTTATTGATTTAAAGCCAACATCCTGAAACTTGTTTCATAGGCACATTGTACTACATGGGCCTCAACAATTAGATTATCCCCCCCCATCCCATTCTAAAGTCTGTATCAGTAGGCATGAAGAAAGGTCTTGAACTCTGACACTGTAAAAAAAGAGCAATTTTTTTTTGTCCCAGTTTTGGATACAAGGAAACAGATGTTTTGCAAAACTATACAGTACCCAATCACTACTCATTTTCTTTTACTACCTCAACTTCCTCCTCCACTGTTGTGCAAGCAAGAGGTTTTCCAATTCACTCTGTAGTCCTTGTTCTCATCCACAAAGGTAGAAAGTACATCATATCTGTTGTTTTCCTTGTTCCAGTCTTGATTCAGATATAAGCACAATAGTTTTGATCTGTCTCTAGATGAGTAATGCAGAACTAATGTTGTGGGGTCATGGGCTTGAATTGACAATGGCAGATGGTGAAATTTGAATTCAATAAAATCTAGAATTAAAAGTTAGCCTAAAGATGACCGGGTAGCCATTTATGATTGTCATAAAGACTCCATCTGGTTCATAAATATCCTTTAGGAAAAGAAATCTACCATTTATATCTGGTCTGGCCTACATGGTGACTTCAAACACACAATAATGTGATTCACACTTAATTGCTTCTGAAATAGCCTAGCAAACCATTGGCTGTATCAAACCTCTATACTGTAAAGTATAACTAAAAGAATAAATCACCTGGCATCCACCTTCGCAATAGAAATGATAATGGCAAACTTCTCCTTACCAATATCTGGGGCTTGTGTCAAAATTGGGACAGCTATCCCAGAGACTAATGTGTTGTGGACCAGACTAGACCCCCTCACAATAGTTTAAGATAACCTAAATCCTAACTTCTTATTTTAAAGGTGGTTATGAAGTGCTTGTTCCAGGTCTGATGCAAACTGGTTAAGCAAAACACAAGTTATTTAAACACTATAGTTAAAATACAACCAAAAGAAAGAGGAATTTAGAATAACCTACAGGTAGAAAACTTAACCGAATAATAGACTCAGTATCTATTACTAATCGACTGTTCCAATATAGTAACATCCTGGAAACATCCCTTGGTAAAAAGGTAAATGCAGACACAGATTCTTACATGCAGTTTCTGAATCCAGGAGGAAACAACTACATGAGAGATTTCAGAGAAAGTCACAGTTAGGAATCATTTGCAGAAGTTTGAAAACCCTTCTGGGACCCAACCAGTTTTTACTGCTACAGTTTAAAAAAAACTAGAAAGCCTGATCTGGGAGAACTGGCCACTCCCCTTCCATTGTTACACCTGTTTTGAAAAAAACCTAATGTATTGACTAAGGTCACCTTCAGTATACACTTGGTCACCTCTGCTTTTAAACCTCTCTTCAAAAAACCCAGGACAAAATAACCTTTTTAGAGTGACAGCATTGTCACACATGCAACAGCTTGGTATGATCATATGCATAGAATCATACCATGAAATATTCCAGGAACCACCCTCAACATCCTTGGGTATGTTCTGTCCCACCAGCAGGTCAGACCTACCAGAGGTAGCAGCACAGTGATGTACAGTCTATACCACCTGTATAGTTTATACAGTGCTATATCATTTATCATCTTCCCATCTCAGCTGATAAATCAGAAAGTACTGTTTCATATAGAACACCACCTAAAGGAATAACTCAGGGTGCCAGGGATACAGACAATACTCTGTGAGGGCTCTTTAACACCTATCATCAAGAGTGGCTTGAAAGCACTACTGAGTTGAATCACCACTCACTCACTGATTTGGCCAAGTCGTAAAGGACACAGCTGCTAGACAGTGTCTGCAATATGTGGTGAGGGAACCAGTAAAAGAGAAAAGTCTACTTGACCCCATTCTCACCAGGCTACCTGTCAGAGATACATTAATTCTATGACAGCATTAGTAGAATTGACCACTGCACAATGTCATGGACACAAAAGTTCAATTTTTGCATTGAGGATACCATCCATCAAATTGTGTGGCACAATGACTGTGCGAAATGGGGCAGGCTTTGAACACATTTAACAATACAAAACTGGAGTCCTTGATGTTCTATGGGCCATCACCAGGACAGAAATGTATTCAACCTCAATCTGCCACCTCATGGCTCAGTGTATCCCCACCTCTGTCATGAACATTGAGCTACGGGATCAATCCTAGTTAAATGGAGAGCTGAGGGGGCATGCCAGAACCATAAGACCAGAAGATACAGGAGCAGAATTAGGCCATTCAGTCCATCAAATCTGCCCTGCCATTCATTCATGGCTGATATGTTCCTCAACCCCAATCTCCTGCCTTCTTCCTATAACATTGAACTCCTAGCTAATCAAGAGCCTATTTGTCTCTGTCTTAAATACACTTAATGAATTGGCCTCTACAGCTCTCTCCATTTTGAAAATAGTCTATGCCTCTATTGCTCATACTTTGCTACATTGTATTCCATCTGCCACTTCTTTCCCCACTCACTTGGCATGTCCAAATCCTGCAACCACCCACACCCCCAGTTTTCTCATCACTATCTATCCTTCCGCATATCTTTGTGTCATCTGCAAACATAGCAACAATGCCCTCCATTCCCTCATTCAGATCGTTAATGTGAATAGTTATGGTCCCAACACTGGCCTCTGTGGAACTCCACTAGTCACTGGCTCCCATTCTAAAAAAAACTCATTTATCCCTGCTCTCTGCCTTCTGTCAGTTAGCCAATCCTCTATCCAAACCAGGACGTTGACGGAACACCATAGGCTGTTAGCTAATTTGATAGCCTCTGTGTGGCTGAAAATGTGTTGCTGGAAAATGTGTTGCAGCAGGTCAGGCAGCATCCAAGGAGCAGAAGAATCGACATTTCGGGCATGAGCCCTTCTTCAGGAAATTTACCATGTGGATAATTCACCCAGCCTGAACACCCCTGGATACAACAGGATAATTGAGCACGGCCAATCCACCTAACATGCACATCTTTGGATGTGGGAGGAAACTGGAACACCCAGTGGAAACCCATGCAGACGCAGGGAACATGCAAGCCCCACACAGTCACCCAAGGCTAGATTCTAACCTGGGTTCCTGGCACTGAGAGACAGCAGTGCTAACCACTGTGCCACCATGCTGCCCAATCCACAGCCTTATTTGTATGCTGTATGCATTTACGTACAACACCCTCAGTCTTGCATTGGCTGTCCTTCTCATTGTTGTTCCCTTATCTGCTGTGCCTGAAGTTGGATTCCTTACCCTTTCTGTACTCTATGTCCTATTACTTATTCTGGAAACTTTAACCTCTGCTGAGTCCTCTTTTCCCCACAAAACTCTTTCCAGAATTTTCCATGCAATTGAACCAAACCACACCACCCCAACTATTTTATTTAAAGTCCTATTCACAGCCTTAGTTAAGTGATCCTCCAGAACATTGGTCTCAACATAATTCAGGCGGGGCCTGTCCCATTGGAACAGCTCCCTCCCTCCCCATTATTGGTTCCAATACCCCATTAATTTGAACACGTTTCTCCCAGACCAATCTTTGAGTCACATGTTTACCTCTTTAATTTGTTGACCCTGTGTTAATTTGTTTGGGACTCAGGTATTAGATTAGATTAGATTACATTACATTACATTACATTACGTGTGGAAACAGGCCCTTCAGCCCAACAAGTCCACACTGACCCGCCGAAGCGCAACCCACCCATATCCCTACATTTACCCCTTACCTAACACTACGGGCAATTTAGCATGGCCAATTCACCTGGCCTGTGTGAGGCAGCAGTGCTAACCACTGTGCCACCGTGCTGCCCATAAATTGAAAATCGTTGATAACAACGACGAGAGTGGGACTCGAGCCCACGCGCGTAGAACACAATGGATTAGCAATCCATCGCCTTAACCTCTCAGCCACCTCGTCACATACTAATCCCACTTCAGAGATTGTTAATAGGAGCAGCACCAGGCATACCTAAAAGTGACATAACTATCCAGTGAATTGACAACACGGAATTACTGCATGCTAATCAGCAGTAGCAACATGCAATAGAGAGGACTAAGGAAACCCAGAATCAACCAGAAAGAATTCATTCTGAGTTCAAGATGACAGTGGCATAGGGCTGCTGAGCTCAGAACTCATCCTCTCAATCTACTTTTGTTTTATTTCTTCCTTCTCTTTTTCCTTTTATTCTCTTTGACTTTTTACTTTACCCATTACTGTGAAGAATTCAAACAGCATCAGCAGTGACAAGTTATCCCAGACCTGTGGCAGAAGAGAGCAAGGGAGAGTGAGCCCAGCGTGGGGAGAGTGAGCCCTTATGTACTTTACCAGGGTGAGTATAGAACCCTAAATCATTGGCTGCTGCATCAGTGGAGCTGACGTCAATAAGATGGGCCCAATGGCAAAGATGGCACTGGAGGATCAACGGTTTTGTTGGTTAGGTCTGGTGGTGGCGGAAGGGCATCACAGTGACTTTGACAAGGTGGATTGCAACGAGAGACTAGACTTTGATGTTGGTGTGTCCAGCACAGTCAGCGGCAAGGCAGTGGCAGCAGTGAATTGGCACAGCAGTGAAAGATGGCTCTTGAGGATCAGCAACTTCGACAGTAGTTGAGTCTGGTGACTCAGAACCCAAATGTAGATGGATTTCTTTTTAAGCTATTTCTTTTCATTTTCCTCTAATTCTTAAAGCTGTCAAAATGGAGCTGCATTCTGGCTACAAATGAAAACAGAACAGAGCCAATGGGTTCTGAACAAGGGGACAATTGATTGACTCCTGATTAGGTGGCCATTAGGGACCAATGGAACCCTGCGAAGTGAAACATCAAGAAGCTCTCTGTGCCTTTGCTTTTGTGTGGAGGTATCAGAAAGTCTCCAGTAACACCAACTGGCTTCCTCTCAGCTTTCACTGAACTAGAAATAAAACACTTTCAGAGATATTGAATGAATGAATTTTTGATCAGTGAGTGACAGACCGAGCACAAATGTGCAAACTCCTTTAGGTCAACTTTGAAGAATTAGAAGGAAGCAAAAGAAAACATCAAATCCTGTGATCCAGAATTGGTGCTATCCAACTGTGTTTCCCAATGGTTTTCTTTTCTGCCTTAATATCCATGTTTTGTCTGTCTTTGAGAGTCTGTCTTTTGTCAACAGTGGGCCTGAAGGGAGGGGGTATGTATGATGGCATAGAGATTATAGAATTATAAATGAGCCATTGTATTCTTTTTTGCCATTTGTTAAAAACACTTTGTTCACAGCAGTTATTTTCTCATTAAGAACATGCTGAGTGTTTTCTTTTAACTTGAGTTTGTCAATCAGATATGTTAAATGTTTGGATAGGTTGACTAAATCTTTTTCACATCTGTGATGACTCCAAAATAGTGAGCCTTGATAAGTGATGGAAGCAGTTGTTGACAGTGTTATCAAGCAATATTTGGAAATGAATAGCCTGCTCATTGCGGCTTAGTTTGGGTTCTACAAGGGTCACTCATCTTCTGATCTCATTATGGCCTTGTTCCAATCTTGGGAATGACTTTAAGGAGTCCTAGAAAAACTGGAGTATATTAGAATTGGGGGAGGGGATGAGGTGGTGGTTAAGTGTTAACATACTGGATTAGTAATCCTTAGCTCCACATTAATATTCTGGGCACATGGGTTTGAATTCCACCAGGGCAGATGTTGAAATCTCAGTAAAAATCTGGAATAAAAAATTAGCCAATGATGACTATCTTTCAACAGCTGACTGTTGTAAAACTCCATCTGGTTCATTAATGTCCTTTAGGGAGGGAAGCTGCCATCCTTACCTGGTCTGGCCTACATATTGCTTCAGATCCAAAGTAATATGATTGAATTTTAACCAGGGATTATACTTGAGCAATAAATGCTGGCCTAGCCAGCAACACCCTCATCCTGTGAACAAATTTTTAAAATCTTGGGAAAACTCTGTGCAGCTTGGTGTAATACTTAGCATCACTGCAGGAGCACCTCAGGCCCAACCTTTTCAGGTAGTTCATCAATGAACTTCACTCCATCATAAGGTCAGAGCAAGATGTTCAGTAATGATTGCACAATGTTCAGCATACTTCAGATATTGAAAAACTCTGTGTCTGTGCACTGCCAGGATTAGCCTAATAAGTAGCAGGTAGTGTTTGTGTCACATAAGCGCCAGATAATGGCCACCTCCAACAAAACAAAATCTAAGCATCAACCTTTGATATTCAGCGTCAATCCCATTGCTGAGTCCTCCACTACCACCATCCTGAAGGTTACCATTGACCATAAGCTAGCCATATAAATATTGGAAAAGCAGGCCAGAGACTAGGGATTTTGTGGCATGGACCTTACCTGTCTCCCTAATCCTGTCCACCATCTATAAGGTACAAGTCAGGAAAGAGTTTGTTGGAATATTTTCTACTCTGCTGAATCCAGCTCCAACAACACTCAATAAACCATCCAAGACAAAGCAGCCCATTTGATAGGCACCTGATCCAAGGCATTCTATACATACATTAAAAACAAAAGGATAACTCCGGAGAAGATAGGACCGCTCAAGGATAATGGAGGGAACTTGTGCTTGGAGGCAGTGGTTGGGTGTGAGATCCTAAATGAGTATTTTGCATTAGTATTTACCCAGGAGAAGGATTTGGAGGATGATGATATTAGTGTGGAGCATGGTAATATGCTAGAGCATTTTGAGATCAAGAAAGAAGTGATGTTGGGTCTCTTGAAGAGCATTAAGTCACCAGGGTCCAATGGTATCTAACCCAGGTTATTGAGAGAAGCAAGATCGGAGATTGCTGGGGCCTTGATCAAGATCTTTGTATCCTCGCTAACCAGTGGAAAGGTCCCGGAGGACTGGTGAGTAGCTAATGTTGTCCCTCTGTTCAAGAAGGGAAATAGAGATAATCCAGGAAATTATAGACCAGTGAGGCTCATATTAGTGGTCGGGAATCTATTGAGAGAATTATTAGGGATAGGATTATGTGCATCTGGAAAAGTATGACCTAATTAGGGACAGTCAGCGTGGCTTTGTGCAGGGCAGGTCATGTCTTACTAACTTGATTGAATTTTTCAAGGAGATGATGAAGGTGATCAATAAGGGTAGAGCAGTAGATGTTGTCTACATGGATTTTAGTAAGACTTCTGACAAGGTACTTCATGGTAGGCTCATACAGAAGATCAAGATTTGTGTGATCCATGGTCAGTTGGTCACTTGAATCCAGAATTGGCTTGCCAGTAGAAGGCAGAAAGTGATGGTGGAGGGTTTTGTTTTGACTAATAGTGTTCCATAGGGATCTGTACTGGGATCTCTGCTGTTTGTGATATATATTGAAATGACTTGGAATGAAAATGTAGATGGGTGGATTAGTAAGTTGCAGACATCATAAAGATAGGTGCTGTGGTGGATATTGTAGAAGGTTGTCAAAGGATACAACGGGATATAGACCATTTGCAGATATGTGTAAAGAAATGGCAGACGGAGTTTAATCTAACTAAGTGTGAAGTGCTGCACTTTGGGAGATCAAATGTTAAGAAAAAGCATATGGTTAATGGCAGGACACTGAACAGCGTTGATGTACAGAGGGATCTTGGGGTTCAAGTCTGCAGCTCCCTGAAAGTGGCCACACAAGTAGATAGGGTGGTAATGAAGGCATATGGCATGTTTGTCTGTATTGGTCAGGGAATTGAGTACAAGAGTCAGATGTCATGTTGCATCTTTCTAAGACTTTAGTTAGGTCCACAAAAACGTATTGAAATCAGTTCTGGTCAACACATTACAGGAAGGATGTGGAGGCTTTGGAGAGGGTGCAGAGGATGTTTATGGGGATGCTGCCTGAATTAGAAGGTATGAACGATAAGGAGAGGATATAAAAACTCAGTTCGTTTTATCTGGATTGGCAGAAGCTGAGGGAAGACTTGATAGAGGTCTATAAAATTGAGATGCTTAGATAAATTTGACAGAATCTTTTTCCCCAGAGTTGAAATGTCTAAAAACTAGGGGCGTACGTTTAAGGTGAGAGAGTCAAATTTCAGAGGCGATGTGAGGAGCAAGATTTTTACACAGAGAGTGGGAGTCTGGAGCATGCTGCCAGGGCTGGTGGTGGAAGCAGATATGATAGTGGCATTTAAGGGACTTTTAGAAGAGCACATAAATATGCAAAGAATGAAGAGATATGGACCAAGCGCAGGCAGAAGGGATTGGTTTAATTGACAGCATGTTTGGCACAATATTGTGGTCTGAAGGGCCCATTCCTTTGCTGTCCTGTTCCTTGTTCTAAGACATTTAACATTCACTCCCTTCACTACTGATACACTGTGGCAACAATGTGTACCATCTACAAAATTCACTGTTGTAACCCACTAAGACTCCTCTGACTGCATCTCCCAAAATCATGGCATCCACCACAAGGGCAGCAGATGCAGTGGAATCTGTATACCATCTGTAAAGTCCCCTCCAAGTCACACAGCATCCTATATCAGAATTATATTGCAATTTCTTCACTGTTTCTGGAGCAAAGTTTTGACAATCCCTTTCTACCAGTACTGTAAGTGCCTCTAAATACCAAAGACTGCAGTGATTCAAGAAAGCAGCTCACCACCATCTTCTCCATAATAATTAGTGATGAAAAATAATGCTGGCCTCGGCTGAAAAGGCCACACCTCATGAACACATAAAATTATCTTTCTGTTCCACTGTCTACTTCTATTTGAACTTTAATTTACTAAGTCCCAAGATGCTTGCTTACCTCAATAAATACTCACTTGGATGTACAGAACTTGAATTCTGTTGAAGAGAAGACATGTTAAAGGTTTTCATCAACACAAATGTCACATTTCAAACAATAACAATTTATGCCACAGAAGAAAAGGGAGCTATCTGATTGGCAAGTGGACACTGGAGAATGCAACAGGTAACTAACTATAAGCTCTCTGAGTATAGTTCTATCTAAGTTGCGTAGCCATGAAGCAGCTCAGAGGGTCCACACTTTCTGATTGATGTGCAGGCACATTGATTTCCAGAGCCAGAAATCACTGCCATGCACACGTGTTTGAAAGAGGTTTGCCATCAATTCACATCTTTATTTATAAAATGTCAAGGGTTCTGTATGTCTAATTAATTATTTCATCAACCTGCAACCTTCAATGATCATGTATATAATTCTACAATCCCACTCTTCTTGCACCTCATTTAAGTTTGTATTATTTAATTAATATTGCCAATCATTTTTTTTTACTGAAATGTGTCAAATTATAATTCTCTATGTTAAATTTCATCTGCTACATGTGTGCCTATTCCACAAGTTTGATTTTAGATTAGATTACAGTGTGGAAACAGGCCCTTCGGCCCAACAAGTCCACACCGACCGTGCCGCCCACTGTGCCACCGTGCCGCCCACCATTTGCCTTTAGGATCCATCAACATACCTCTCATTATTCACTGCAAGTTTTATGTCAACTATAAATTTTGAAATTGTGGTCTGCATATCTAAGCTTACAACGCAAATGCATATGCAGAAAAGCGGTTGGTGACATCTGAGACATGCGATCATATGTTGTCCTCCAGTGGAGGATAACTGTTCATCACCACAGGTTTATAAGAATGATACCTTGATTTCAGAAGTTAACAAAGTGATTACACAACAGAAGAGATTACACAAATTATGTTTTTTCTCTCTAGAATTTAGAAGGTTAAGGGGTGATCTGATTGAAGTCCAAGATATTAACAGGAAAAGATAGGATAAATTATTTCTACTGGTTGGAGATTCTAGAACGAGGGGAAATAGTTTGAGAATTAGGGACAGAGCATTTGGGAGAGATGTTAGAAAGCACTTTCTACATACAAAGAATGGTAAATATTTAGAACTTTCTTCCACAAATGGTAGTGTATGCTTTTAAATCTGAGATAGATAATTGTTTGTTAAGCAAAGGAATGGGCTAAAAGCAGGTATATGGAGCTAGGCCACAGATCAGCCAAGAGGACACCAAGCAGACCTGGATGGATTTCACAGAGGACATCAGCAGATGTGTGATTGACCTTAGTACCTGACCACTGTGTTGCAAAGGAGTGAATGGCATTGTTCATTTAGCCAATTTGAAGTATCCTTCAGCTCACTTCCCTGAGGGGCATAAATGTTGCAATGTATAAGGGCAACTTTGGTGGAGAGAGAAAGCTCAACCAATCAGTTGAAAATGTACAAGGCAACAGAAGATCCTGTCAGAAGCAAGGCTGCACTCTGACACTGGACACTTGTTTGTCTGTATTGACTGTGGCACGGTCATTCCAGAGTAGCTACATTCAGAATGCATTTGAGTGCTCCTATCATGGGCAGCTAGGCTGCCACCACTTTAGGTATTTTGTTGGGTGATTAATATTCAATTTTGTGCCGACAGGAAAACGTGAAGGGATGAACCCAGAAACCCTTCCACATTATCTTGACACCTATGGCAGCATGCCAGTCATTCCATTCTGGATTATGTCACAGGGAGCTAAATAACCTCATGGATGGATACAAGTTAGCCTTTGATGAGAAGTCTAGATGTGCAGAATCTTTAAATGAGCCTCAATGGATTAATGTGCTGCAGAATTGGAGAACCTACACATAGAGTCATACTGCATGGAAACAAACCATTCAGTCCAACACATCCATGCCAGCCAGACATCCCAAACTGATTTAGTCCTACTTGCCAGCTCTTGGCCCATATCCCTCCAAACCCTTCCTATTTATATACCAATCCAGATGCCTTTTAAATGTTATATTTGTACCAACCTCCACCACTTCCTCTGGCCGCTTATTCCATACACACTGTGTGAAAAGGTTGCCCCTTAGGTCCTTTTTAAGTCTTTCCCCTCTCACCTTAAAACTATGCCCTCTAGTTTTGGACTCCACCACCCGAGGAAAAAGACCTTGGCTATTCACCCTATCCATGCCCCTCATGATTTTATAAATCTCTATAAGGTCACACCTCAGTCTCTGACACTGCAGGGAAGAAAAGCCCCAGCCTATTCACCTTCTCCCTCTAGGTCAAACCTCAAGTCCCATTTTCAGTAGATACCTGAAAACAACCAAAGGCGTAGAAGCTTAGCTCCATGGTGACCTTCAGTTCACTGAGTGGCCATCTGCTTATCTGTCACCACAGCACACAGTGTGATGGCAGACACCCAGAACAGGCATAGTCTTCAGTGACATTGCCGTTCACTTATCTGAGGAGTCTTCATCTTTTGATTGTTTTTCATCCTCAAGACAGTAGCCCTTACCTGTAGGCTAGTTCCTTCTGTACACAGGAGGCTGCTCATGTTTTCCTCTGCCCTTTTTCTTCCTGCCCTTCCTGAGGGTGATGTTCCAATTGTCCATGTTGCTGCTATCCCTCAACCTGGTTGGTGAAGCTATCTTCCTCTCTGCTATACTCCTCAGTAGAGCCTCCCTTTCCAGGAGCACAATGACCATAGCAGTTGGAAACACAGCCAACTGTTTCTTAACCAGAAAACGCCTTCATTCTACCTACACTTTCTTCCTCCCCTTTTATAATGTGCAGAAATCCAGTTCTCAGGTAGCACTCTAGCAACACATCCCTCCGTTCTGGTGTGACGATACTATGGCTTTAAGAGGTATATTTTGTCCTTTACTTTATGAAGTGAAATTGAAACAGAGGTAATGACCAGTCTGCTCAGGCTAATAAAGTAAACAGTTTGGGAGGCCTTGAGTTTTGTTTTAAAAAAAAATGTTGAAACAATAAAAGCAGCATGAATGGGTGGAGTCAGGCTCCCACAAAACCAGGGTTTCAGTTTAGTTTCAATAGTTGGGGTTTTGAAGTGCCTTAGATGGGGTTACAGCTTAAAGCTGGGGTTCTCTCTGCCACCAGAATTGTACGTGAGAAAATTATTTTATTGAATTTGCCTTTGCCAAGGGTGTGTTTGTGGGATATTACTATATTAGAACAATTGCTGTTTAGTTAAGTAATCTGTCTTCCTGTTAAATTTTCTAATACAGTTAAAGTTAGACCAATCTTCTTTCGTTTGTTTCTATTTTAACTGTAGAGTAAGAATAAAACATGTTTTGCTTAAAGCTGAGTAGTATAACCAATCAAATTACATCTGGAACATTGCAGCACCTTGTCCTTAAATAAGGGTCTCGGCTATCTCCTTGATATATTTTAAAGGGGGATTTGTTCTGATCCATAGCAAACTGTGGGCTTTTGTCACGATCAAAATCTCTAATTCCAGGTTGGGTTTGGGATTATTGGCCTCAAAGACAGTGAGTGGTGAGTGTTGGTATTTTTTCCACATATAGTATTTGGTTGGTTTAAATAAGGTGTGCTTTGTGTAATAGAGCACAGTCGCTAAGAATTTCCTGGGAGTGGAAGAAGTCACTTTGGGTTTTTTACAGAAAATGAGCAAGGCAAAGCTTTTGAAGTTGGCAAACAAATTGAAGTTGGAATTAGCTGTGTCTGTGAGGAAAGGGGAAACAATTGCGGCAATAATTCTGTAATTACAATTGCCAGGAATGCAAACTGAATCATGGTAAATGGTTAAAATTGGTGAAGCAAGTTGAATATGAAAAGGAAATGAAACAGTTTGAATAACAATTAAACGCAGAGGGAAAAGAAAAGAATAGCCCTGGCAGATCAAAAAAGAAAGGAAAGGAAGGCCCTCATAGAGAAAGGGATAAAGAGAGAGAAGAGAGTTCCTGAGCTTTAGAAATTGGAAATGAAAGTAGAAGTCAACTTAAAACAGCAAAAGTAGAAAGTAGGAGTAGTGATGGGGACAATGATGAAGAGCAAACCCATCATAGCCAAACGCCTGGTGAGGTCTGCAATAATATGTCCAAACATCACCAAAGTTTGATGAAAAGGACATAGAAGCCTTTTTCATTCAATTTGAGAAAGTGACTAAACAAATGAAATGGCCAGTGACCATGTGGATGTTGTTGATTCAAACAAAATTGGCGAGGTATTTGCATCACTATCAGAGGAGGTATCCAGGGAGAATGAGGAGATGAAAAAAGCCATCTTAAGTGCATACGAATTAGTGCTAGAAGCTAACAGACAATGTTTCAGGAATCTAAGGAGGGAACCTGGTAAAGCATTTATTGACTTTGAAAGGATCAAAGTAACTTTGATTGGTGGATGAGGGCATTAAAAATAGACCAGTCTCTTAGAGAAACTGTTATTTTGAAGGAGTTCAAAACTCACTTCCTGAAGTAGTAGGAATTCATGCGGAAGACCAGACAGTTAAAACTGCAAGATTAGCAGCAGAAATGGCAGATGATTATGAGTTAGTTCATAAATCAAAATTTGGTTTCTGACAACCATTTCAATGAGGGATAGAAGTTGGAGAAAAGACAAATCCTTAGGTAGTAAAGGAAAAGGAGATCTCATTGAAAATAGTCAAGATTAATAGTGTTTGATTGTATAAAGTGAGATTAGAGAGTTCGATGAAATTTGGTGGTAAGTGTAAGAAATTCTCTGTTCCAGAGATAAAGTTTATCCTCGGGAATGTTACACCTGCTTCACAGGTGAGAGTGATACCTACTATGGTTGAAAAGCCAGTGGAGAATCAGACAACTGAAATATTACAGGAAATATATCCCAAAAATTTTCTTGGTTGTGTCATTACAAGGTCACTAAGCCATAGGTTGAAACGGGAGGAGATATCGAAGAATAAAGACAGAGAAGTTGAACTTCAACAATCAGAAACTATGTTTGATCAAAAGGTTGAGAAAAAAATAAGAACAGGTGGAGGACAAACTGGATATTTATTTTTTAAAAAGCAGATCTATCAAAAAGTAAACACAGAAGAAGAATGTGAGCGTATCCCAGAATGTTGCTACAGTCAGTTCTGCTATAATGGCATGTTGCTTCTACATGATTTGGCTTTAATGCGATTGAAGAATTTAGACTGTTATTTGTAGAATCTGAACTTTCCCTTACCTGTATTAGTTATAACATGATTCCAGTCCCATTAGTTTAAATGGCTCAACTATTGTGCGACTTTCTTATAACACGAGATCGCACAAGATTGGAACTATCGCGTTATTGTCAGAACTGACTGTATTTTAAAAATGACGTCTTATTGAGGAAATGGAGACAATTACATATTCAGGCTGATGAAGCATGGGCAGAATTTTATCAAATAAATTGTAATCTTGGTGAGTTACAGAAAGAAGGCGTGCAGGTAACACATACATCACCAGTAGGAGCTCATTTGGGAAAAAGGAAAACTGTAGCCAAAATACAAAAACTTTTTTTATAGATATTGTTATTGAAAATTTAACATGTTTTTACACGTTTACAAAAGAAAACTAAAAAAAAACAAGTATAAACATTGATATACAATTAAATTTTAAATAAATAATAACCAAAATCTATCAAACAGAAAAAAAAAGAAATACAGAGAGAAAAAGAAAACAAAACTCAACTAACTACTCATCTAACCTACAACTGACTAGAGTGTATGATTAAAACTCTTACATTATTCAAGAGAGAAAAAAAAACAACGGATAACACAGAAATTAAGTAGTAATTCACATGCTTGGAATGTGTTAACATCAGATCACAACAAAACCCGTATTCGTGTGGGTCCCGGACCAGCCAGGTTCACCCTCTCAATTAAATAAAGGCCCTTGTTAGGATGACCGAGATATTTGTATTTGTGTAATTCAAGAAGGGCTGCCCTATTTTATGGAGTAATTTGCTTTTTCTCCTGGTGCACCACATTTGTAAGGAAGTCGGGGGAGTATATTCCATAATTACTCTGTGCCAACTCGCAAGTCCATGAGGGCCCTCAGCCACCCAGTTTACCAAAATGTTTTTCCTTGCACAGAAAGAGAGAATGGAAAATAATCTCTTCCCTGTCGTAATTTCAGGTGTTCTTTATCCAATAAATGTGTCTCCTGTAGGAGAGCTATATCAATCCTTCCTTTCTTGAGGTTTGATAATATTTTCTTCCTTTTGATTGGTGAATTACTCCCCGTGACATTCCAGGTGCACCATTTGATTGACCGATTACCTATAATCACCGGGCAAGTCCGAGACCCCCCGGGAGAAGAAACCTTATCCAAAACATCCCGAGCACAGAGCATATAAAATTCACAAAAATAAAGGCTCTTTAATACACTCAGATCAATATAATAAAAAACTATTTCTAAATAAAAAAATATAAAACGTATTTAAATGGAGATCTTCCCCCTTATTCCTAGGGGGCATCACTTCCTTTCCAAAAACCCATCATAACCTCTCCCAACCAGTGCCCCACCCTTGACCCAGGCACCCCACGATAGGATAAAGAAAATTCAAATATACTACTGAGCTAGAATTAACAATGAGTACCCGCCCCCCCCCCCCACCCCCACAACCACACCAACACCTGGATATATTTGATAATATTAATACCATATATGAACATAAATGACTATAAAATTACAGTCTCAGCAAATAATAATTAAATATAATAATATAGAATAGCAGGGGAAAACAACCCCACTCCTCAGGACAGAGATAAAATAGGATAAGGTAACCACCTGCCCCCCCATCTACATTAACTAGACACCCTGGCCTATATATATATATATAAAAAAAGGGTAAGAAAATCGCTAAGTAAAGAATAAATAAATAAACCCCTCTTCCCACCCCTCTCCCCCCGGAGATAATATTAAACAATAAGGTAATGAAAGGAAAAAAAAGGGGGTAAACCAGGGTGGGGAGAGGGCAAAACAACATCAATTAACTCTCATAATTTATCTAAGAGAGTCCAAACATTCCTTGGCCTTCTCTGGTGATCCGAAGTTATACACGGACCCTTCATGGCTGAAGCATAGCGTAGCTGGGTAGTACAAGGAGTACAGAATGTTTAAGTCCGTTAAACGCTTCTTCGCTTCGTCAAACGCCTTCCTCCTTCGGACCAAAGCTGGGGAAAAGTCCTGAAATAATATAATCTTGGATCCCAAGATTTCTGGAAACTTCCAAGAGCATCTGCCTCTCCTTGTAACTCTGCAGCCAGAACAGGACAGGGCGGGGGCGCTGGTTCGAGCTAGGCCCGTGCACTGCAACCCAGTAGGCCCATTCCACCCTTACCTGGCCTGATCCAGCCTCCAGATTTAACAGCTGTGAAAGCCACTATTTGAGAAACGCTGTAAGCTGGCCTTCTTCTTCCCATTCGAGAAGGCCCAGCAAACGAATGTGATTCTCTAAGGTCCGGACTCGCTGTTTGAGAGTCCGGACCCGATCCACAGTCGATTCTGCTATGGTCTCGGAGGTTGCGGCCTTTAACTCCACCTCTCCGACTCGGCACTCAATTTCTTCAATGTCTCGGCTGTGCTTTTGTAGTGCGGCTGAGAGTGAATTCCATTGGCTTCGGGACTCTTCAAGGAAGACATCGATCTTCGCATGGAGTTTAGAGATTATTTCCGCGAGGCCCGCCACCGTAGGTAAGTCCCCCGGAGTGGCTACGGACACCTCTGCTGCAGCTGGGGGGTGGGGGTGGAGGAGGGGCTCCTGCTTGCTGAGAACCGCGGGCTCTTTTCCCCCTTCTCATTTTTACAGGAGACTAGACTATTTACGTTTAGTGCTGAGCAATTAATTACATTAAGTAAAAACTATTTTAAATGATTTAGTGAGTGTGGTAGAGGCGGGTGACCCACTTTGCCCAAGTCTTGGGAGGAGCACTATAGACTCAGACTTGCTGAGTTGCCGCCATCTTGGATCTCCCCACAAAAACGTTTTTATTGGCTTAGACTGCAGAGATGTGGTTGAATTTTGCTGGACATGTCATACATGTTAGGTAATAGGAAAACCTCAGAAATGATAAAACCAGCACCATTAATACTATTCCAGCATTTGAGGAACCTTTTACAAGAGTCTTAATTGATTGTGTGGACCCCTTCCTAAAACAAAAAGTGGGAATCAATATTATTTGCCATAATGGATGTATCTACTAGATTACTGGAGGCCATTCCATTGTGCAATATCACAGCTAAAAGGATTGTAGAAGATTTAATCAATTTGTTTTAAAAACTAGATACAGATTACACATAGAAGTATAATTAGAAGAAGGGTCTAATTTTACATCAAAATTAGTCAAGGAAGTTGTGGGTAGCTTAGGAATAAAATAATTTAAATCAACTGCCTACCATCCAGAAAGGCAAGGAACATTAGAACAGTGGCATCAAATTTTAAAGAACGTATTGAGGGCTTATAGTCATGGTTATCCAGAGGATTTGGATAAAGGAATTCTATTTTTACTTTTGAAATTACTTTCGCACCAAATGAATCAACTAAATTTGGTCCACTTGAATTAGTTTATGGACAAGAGGTGAGAAGACCACTGAAATTAACAAAAAGTTGATAAGTCAGAGTATAAAGACCACATATTTCGGCCAAGTGTCAAATTTTAGAGAGAAAGATTAAATAGAATGGGTGAGTTGGCTGGAGAGCATCTGAAAGTAGGACAGCATGTGATGAGACAGGAAACAGACAAGATTCAAAAACTTGTAGTTTCGCGAGAGGAGATGAAGTGTTCATATTACTACCAGTGATAAATGAAAATTTAAGAACAAGATTTAACATGAAGCATGTTCAAGCCCTTGGCTAAAGAAGGAACATACTGCTGAACTTTTCTTAGTATAAAGTAGAAAACTAAAGAAATAAAAGTTCAGCTTAACAGTTCTTCTTAGTATAATTTGGAAAATAATGTTGAACTTTTAACCAGTTTCTTCATTTTTCTAGTTGTAATCTAAGATTTTGTACCAAGGTGGCTATGTATCTAAGGTGGCATCAGGAATGGCAACTTTTTGCACTTTTCACTGTACTTCTGTATCCCTGTACATGAGTAAAATCTAATTGTAATTATAGTGGTCTTTAACAAATCGAAAGGAGTGAGGTGAATTACATGATAAAAACATCAGATACAAGAAAAACTGTGTCATGTGACTATGTTCACACAGTATTTTGATAGGGGTGGAAAGCAAAAAAGAGAATGTGGTACTATTTACAACTTGGAGTGAAGATTCAAATCCAGATAAATTTAAATTTGATATTCCTCAATTTAATTTGGATAATGAGTAAGTTCTCAAAATTGGGGATAAATTATTGAATTATCTTCCATGGGAAAATTGAATGACCTGAATGGGTTATTACAATCACATGGAGAGATATGTCAGAATAAGCTGGGAAATAATAATATCATTACATCTGACTTAGATAGAGGAAATGCTCTTCCAATTCAGAAACATCCTTGTAGACTTAACCTCTAAAATTAGCACAAATTCAAAAAGAGATTGAAAGCATGCTCGAACACAATATAATCAAAATGAGTTGCAGTAAATGGAGCTCACTTGTTATGATGGTGCTAAAACCAAATGGTGTCCAATGTTTGTGTTGATTACCACAAATTCAATGCAGCTCTGAAATCTCATTCATATCCTATTCCACTGCTGGAAGACTGCATTGAGAAGTTGGGACAAGCAATTTATATTTTGTTATATAAAAAAGATACTGGCAGGTGCCTTTTTCCGAGACAGCAAAAGGAATTTCAGCTTTTGTGACACTAAATGGGCTTTACCAGTTTAAAGTTATGCCATTTGGTATGAAATATGTACCAGCTACATTTCAAAGACTAAACAGAAAAGTCATTTTGTGATTGCCCAATTGTGTTGTCTGCATAGATGATCTGGTGATGTGATGTGGGTGTCGGTGTGCAATCCTGTAAGAAGATGACAAGAAGATAGAAAGACCTGTTGGGTATTTTTTCCAGAAAATAGAATTTTCATCAACAGAAATCTGAATAATATCGTTCCTATAGCAGGGAGACTAGAACTGGACACAGTACTCCAAAAGAGGTCTCACCAATGTCCTGTACAACCTCAATGTTCCCAACTCCTGTACTCAAAAGTCTGAGCAATGAAGGCAAGCATGCTAAACATTTTCTTAACCCACCTATCTATTTGCTCATGAATTTTAAAATAGAATAGGATCACACAGAAATAAATGGAAGCTATTTTCACTTTAAAGTGGATGTAGTGTAGAAAGTGCCATTTTTGCTATTAATGTGCAGCAATTTAAGACTTGGGCTGTGTTATCTCTTTTGTTTGGCAGTGCTTTTTGTACCAAGTGTTGTTCATGGTACCATGGTCTTTGGCGAGTTTATATGTGCAATCCTCATGTCTCCATCTCAATAATCATTCATCCAAGTTATGGGCGGCACGGTGGCACAGTGGTTAGCACTGCTGCCTCACAGCGCCAGAGACCCGGGTTCAATTCCCGATTCAGGCGACTGACTGTGTGGAGTTTGCACATTCTCCCCGTGTCTGCGTGGGTTTCCTCCGGGTGCTCCAGTTTCCTCCCACAGTCACAAAGATGTGCAGGTCAGGTGAATTGGCCATGCTAAATTGCCCATAGTGTTAGGTTAAAGGGGTAAATGTAGGGGTATGGGTGGGTTGCGCTTCGGCGGGTCGGTGTGGACTTGTTGGGCCGAAGGGCCTGTTTCCACACTGTAAGTAATCTAATCTAATCAAGTTCTCCAGTGAATGTTTCAAGGTATCGTGGGGAAAATGCTACAAAGCCAGGAAATGCTCCTCCAACTGTGGGTCCTGCATTATTATCCTCCAGGAATTGGCTGAAAAAGGCAGGTTAGTTCCACGGTTCAGTGACAGGGACCTGATAGGGAGGAGGGCAGTAGGTCTTCCTGCTGACTCGCAAAAGAGACCATATCACCAGACTCGGCCAACTTGGACCAAGATAGTTCACTGCAGTGTCACAGGTGAAATGCAGTGCACAACAGGAAGAAATTTGATTATCTTCTGTGCTCTGCAAGGGTAAGTACCACTGTATTCTCTCTGCCAATTCATGCTGACAGGGCTATCACTCACTCTCATACTGCCACTGCACACACCTCTAACCAAGGCTCATGATCTAACTGCTTATACTAACACAACTAGTCAAGATAAACACAGAAAGGATGTTCCCAATGATTAGGGGGTCCAGAACCAGGGGTCACAGATTAAGTTTATAGGATAGGCCATTTAGAACTGAGATAAGGAGAGAAGTCTTCAACCAGAGAGAGGTGAACCTGTGGAATTCTCTGCCACAGAAAGCAGTTGAAGCAGTTGCAATTTAATGTGGACAACAGTGAGATTACAAGTAATGTGCTCAGGCCTAGCCTGTATACACCTTCCACATCTACACACACCTTATTAATAAGAGTTTGAAATCAGAGATGATTCCTCACTTCTCTGAGGAAAAGAAAGCATTTTACCAGATTTTCAAGGGAGCGCAATGTCATTCAAGGCAATGGGAAGTTTATTTCCTTACTCTAGCTCCTAACACATTGACTTACAGAGGGAAGCTGCGCAAAGCACTGCCTTGTTCAGGTTAATCACTGTCCTACACGATGCTAAAACATTTCAGGGTAATTTAGCAGTCTACACGAACTCTGAAACATTGAAAGCTAAACAATGATAGAAGTATCAAAAGGAGAGGCTGCAGGAATTTCCCAATGTGCTGCCTTTTATAACACACCTGAACACTCAAATGTGATATGCTGAATGAAATTTGAAAAACTCCCCAGCATCAGGATTTTGTGATGTTAGTGCCCTATTGTGTTGGCTGCTGCATATAAATGTTGCTTCCACCGCTGTTAGTGTGCTCTGTGCAGTTCTGGAATCCACAATACACTTGCTGTGGTTGAACCAGCATTTTACATAGTTTTGGCATCACCTTCCTGCTCTTAGATTCTATGCCTTGGCTATAAGGCAAGTATCTTAATCACTTTATCTTCCTGTCCCACTACCTTAAGGTATCAATGGACATGCACACCAAGATGTCTCAATGCTTCCCAGAGTCCTTGCCTTGTTTGCCTAGCTAAGTGCACCACCTCACTCTTATCTGGATTGAGAGGTTGGGGTAAGGTGAGGGATGTGATTGCACTGGAGAGTGAAGACTTGCCAGGATGTTGCCTGGACTAGAAAGTTTTAGTTACGAAATGAGATTGGATAGACTTGGGTTGTTTTCCTTGGAGCATTGATTACTGAGGGGAGTCAAGTTTGAGATGTATAACATTATGAGGGGCATAGACAGGAAGAAACTATTCCCCTTAGTAGAGGGATCAATGACAGGGAGCACAGATTTACTGTAAGTGGCAGAAGATTCAGAGGGGATGTGAGGAAGAATTTTTTCATCAAAAAGGTGGTGGAAATCTGGAACTCACTGACTGTAAAGGTGCTCAAGGTAGGAACCCTCAAGACAGTTACAAAGTATTCAGATGTGCACTTGGAATGCTAAGGCATACAAGACTATGGGCTATGTGCTGGAAAATAGGATTAGAATTAATTAGGTGGTTGGTTTTGACAGGCACTGACTCAATGGGCTGAAAGGCTCTGTGCTGTAGATCTCAATGACTCTGCCAGGCCCCCTGACTTCACCCATTTCCTAACCCTCACCAATGTGGCGTCCTTCCCCTCACACTGAGACTCTCTCGGCATCTTTTCAATGACACTTGGATCCTTTAAACGGTTTGTTTTTTTAAAACCCAGATTACAACAGTCAGTGCTGGTTCCAGGGGTTTGGCTTCTACAAAGAAACCCTCCAAAGATTTCTGCACTTGGTGAGTTAGGGTCAGAAGTAGTGATTCCAACCCAGATCCAAAGAATTAGGGCATTGGGATTAGGGAAAAGGCATATAAGTTATAGGATGGAATACATATTATGAAGGTTAAAGTGTTTAATATCCTTACAAGTGGATAAACAAGCACTGCAAATGAAATGTATCCCACATTAGTAATTTGAACAAGGTAGGAAATAGCAGAGTACTTTTAGAGTTGGAATAAAAGTAAAATACTGTGGTTGCTGGAAATCTGAAACAAACAGAAAATGTTGGAGGAACTCAACAGGCCTGGCAGCATCTGTGGGGAGAAAAACAGAGTTAATGGGTCAAGTTTTCTTTAGAGCTGCTAATGTTAGACTGTTGTTTAAAACGTGAAGAGAGATGGCCTGATAAATTCAAACCTATCATCCTAAACTCCAGGATGAACAAGTTAAAATTGTGGGAGACAGTAAAAATTCTCAGTTAGAAAGGCTGGATTAATTAAAGAGGGTTAGTATATATTTAAGAGAAGCTTGTATTGGACTAACTTGATTGACATTTATGGAGGAGGTAAAAAGAAGTGTTGATGAACATGATGCATTTGGTATAATCTATATTAATTTTCACAAGGTCTATGATTTTGTCCCTCATGGGAGGCTTATCTGAAAATTAAAAGGTTCTGGGACTCAAGCAAATTTTCTTTGGGTATGTGAGTGACTTGTTTCATTAAGCAGCCCATTTAAATCTTGTTGAACAACTGCACACATGAAGTAACTAGAAGGCGCCAAATTGTACATTACCTCCTTGGGACTTTTTGAGCTCCTTATTAAAGTCCACACATATAAGTTGGGAACGTGGTTGATTGGTGTTTAAGGGTTTTTTTTTTAACAGTAAGGGAAGTATATTATCAGAAAAATCACCATCTCTAGGTTTGTGAATCTTTTCATACCTAAAGGACTATTCAACTAATCAGACATAAAGCTGTTGAGAAAGGCAATAAAAAATTGCTACCATAGCAAGTAAAAGTTAACCAGTTACATTACGGCCTCATGTATATGGAAGCTGCAGTACTATATTGAAATAGAATCACCTCCTTAAATCAATACAAGTTCAAACCAATCCTTTATAGCAGGGTTTCCCTAAAGTTGTTCAGTTGTGAGGGCTTGTGACAGCACAATATCTCAAATTTGGTCAGAAACAGATGGAATTTATAACTCATGAACTTTGTGAACAATTATATCAAATTAACATGGTTTCTGGTAATCAAATTAAAATGAATATTTCAGAGCAGTCACCCAAATGTGAACAGCTGTCATGTGGTAGGAGTAATGCTTAATAAAAATGAATGGAAAATTTGAAGATGCCACTCACTGTATAATGCACATCTGGGACGTTGTTCCCACCAACATTTTGGATGCAAACATATTTGTGAAGGTGACAGCAAGATCCAGGAATGGTGTTTCCAACTAGAAAGATCAGCAAAATAATGACCTGCAAGACTAGCCCAGAATGTTCATCTCATGTTTTGACACCCAAAAATATTTTTTGGTGAGCCTATAAGAGTACCCTCGTTTCAATGCTAGACAACAGCAAGATTCCAGGTGACTTTGTAGGTAGCCAGTTATGCACTACATTAAGCGTCAACTTAAATTACCAAACATTGAGCCCCTCCTTGCTCAGTGATAATGGTTGACAACTGACTCATTTTGTTTTCATTTCTCTTGTAATAGAATATTCTTAACATTGTTTAAAATGTTTTCAAGCTGTTACATTTTGATTTCTTGCAGCTAAATTCAATGGTATTGGACAGTACAACATATTACACTGAAGGCAATGTCTGCCATTATTCTTAAATCACCTGAACAGTGATGTAGCTGATGATGGGAGTAGATGGTCCCATGTCAGAGTAGAACTGCGGCAGTACAGTGAGAATGTGTTGGAATGTGTTGCAGGCTGGTTATCAACTGTAGAATCATGTCATTAATGCACCTTCCAGGAAAACACATTTAAACCCAGAGTTTGGAGTTGGAGGTAGGAGGTGCAAATCCGATGAAAAGATTCACAAATCTAGAGATGGTGATTTGTCTGATAATATATTCCTAGTCCAGAATGCTATCTGACACAGATGACTGTCACTATTTCAGACTCATTTTTTATTTTGCTAATTTCCATAGAACTTAAATGCAACATATTGAGGTGCACCAGCTTTACAACATTTTCAAGAAGATTCTATGACTATCCCATAATAATTTAAATGAAAAGTGACAGAAAGTAAATGGTTCCTAAATCATCATTTCTTTTTCTGGTTTATTTCTGATTTCCAGCATCCGTAGTATTGTGCTTTTGTAGTTCGATAATTCTGATTGGTCGGGTTTGGCGAGGTGGTTTTCTGTTGGTGTGGATGGGTGAGAGTTGCAGTGGCCCTGTTGGGAGAGCAAGGAAGGTGAAATGGTGCATTCAAATCATTGCATGTGTGTTATATGGTTGGTTGGGGCTACTTTCAGTGAGCACTGAACTTCTGTGTACAGATATGGAGAGTTAGAGTGGGAGTAGGCCATTCAGCCCATCAGCATCTGCAGACCTCACTTTCTCCCCATTCAGCCCATCAAACCTGTTCTGACAATTGGTATAATCATAAAGATTTAATTCACTTGTGGGATGTGGGAGCCACTGGCTGGCCAGCATTTAGTGCCCATCCCTAGTTACTGTGTGGCTGCTGTGGCTTTCCCCTGATAGGTTCCCCCCCAACCCCCAAACAGTATCTAAAATGATATACTTATTGTTGAGGGGGATGGCTGCAGGGGATCCCTGCATCATCTGCCTATTCCCTTTCTCTCTCCTGGCAATCATCCAGATATGTCTATCCTGTAAATTAAATCCTAACTACCTCCCTATAATTCCTGTATATCACCCCCTCAGCTTCTTGAATGATCCTAAGTTCATCCAGCTCCAGCTCCAGTTCCCTAACCTGGTCTGTGAGGAGCTGGAGTTGGGTGCACTTCTCACAGGCAAAGTCAGCAGAGACACCAGTGGTGACCCTTACCTCCCACATCCTGCAAGAGGAGCATACAACTGCCCTAGCCCCCTCTGCTCTAAAGTGCCAAAAACGATTTTAAAAAATCTACTTTACCAACCATCCAGACAGTCTTTTTTTTGGTTAGAGGAGGAAGAGTGGGAAACACTACACGAGTATATTAGTTCACTTACTCAGCAGTCCCAGTGTCTGCTTCTGCTCCTGTTCAGCCTTTGCTTTGCCAATTCACAAGGTAAATATTTTATATTCAAATTTACCTTCCCGGCTGCCCCTGGCTCATGCTCTCTCAACTCCCACTGCTGACTTTGTTCACCACTGAGGCACAATACTGGGGCGGCACAGTGGCACAGTGGTTAGCACTGCTGCCTCACAGCGCCAGAGACCCGCGTTCAATTCCCGCCTCAGGCGACTGACTGTGTGGAGTTTGCACATTCTTCCCGTGTCTGCGTGGGTTTCCTCCGGGTGCTCCGGTTTCCTCCCACAGTCCAAAAATGTGCAGGGTAGGTGAATTGGCCATGCTAAATTGCCCGTAGTGTTAGGTAAGGGGTAAATATAGGGGTATGGGTGGGTTGCGCTTCGGCGGGTCAGTGTGGACTTGTTGGGCCGAAGGGCCTGTTTCCACACTGTAAGTAATCTAATCTTAGTAATCTAATAAACGGTTGCTTAATTTTAAAAAAGCTGTTTTCTTCATGATAATGTATGAGACAATTCTAATGAAGTCCAAAACATTAGAGATGCTGAAGTCTCCAACTGCTTCACTCCACTCCATATGGAATTTAATCAGGGACCCATCCAGCTTAGATTATGGAAATGTGGTCCACCTGGATATCCAGGCCAAAGTCAGATTCTGAAAACTCAACACAGAGGTAAATAAATCATGTTACCTTTGCTTTCAAGGCTGCTTGCTGATATAACAGTAAGATCCAGCAATTGTGTTGTCCAGTTTGAACAACAGCAGTATAATAATCTGGAGCAGAGGTCTGCGACATATAAATTGTGATCACTTTATAAATCTGTCTCTCTGACAGTCTACCTCAATGCGCACCGTCTTTCCTCACTACTACTTCCACTTCCACAAGGCTAGAGAAAAGTGAGTACTCTTGTCAGGCTCTGTCAGCTTGTTCCATCATGTTTTAGTTTGGTCGAAGTGGTCTATCATTGAAGGGTAAAGTATGTTTTGGGCTGTCAATGGAAACAAATAAATAAGACATACATTCGGAACAGATCTGAGAAGTCAGTATAATACAATAGTAGAAACCAAGGAGACTGCTCAGCCTATCATGTCTGTACAGACTCTCTGTAACAGCAGCTCAGCAAGCTCACTCCTCTAATCCCTCACTGTAGACTTGCAACTCTTTATCATTTGTTTCTTATCTAATACATCCTTGCAGATGATGAAAAAAAGACAGGGAGTGCTGCTGCACACAACATCCAATATCCAAGCCACACAGGCTGATTGAGATTTCAGAAACACATTTTGAAGACAGAAATTATCTCTCATGCATCCACTTTTGAAAGCAGCCAGAAACATTCTAGATGCTCCAAATGCATGGATCCAGACGCCGACCTGCAGTCTAACCAATGGTAGAGTAATGTCACAAATTACAAGGTAAAACAATAATGATGTGAGATAACTAGGAACACCAAAAAGACCTTAAAAGATAAGAACGCTTGCCTTGTATGTCACCATGTGTATCATAATGCAAAAAAAGAATTTGAAACAATACTACACAACATTGCACAGTAAATTTACAGATAGTTTTCCCTGGAACAGTGTGTTTCAGACAAAGGAAATTGAGGAGTTGAAGGCTGTTTTGAAAATTCCACAGCAGGTATTTTTCTGAACCAGCAGAAAAATGGTAGAGCTGTGGATGTTGAAGTTCTGAAGCAAAGACAGAAATTGCTGGAGGAATTTGGAGGGTCTGGCAGTAAATTTGGAGAGGAAGCAGAACCAACCCTTTGAACTTGAACATTAACTCTGCTTTGTCTCCACAGATGCTGCCAGAGTTTTCTGGCAATTTCCGTTTTTGTTTCGCAACTTCATCATCTGCAGTTCTTTGATTATATCTTAATGTTTAACTCACTACCACATTTCACACTTCACTTGACGATGGAGCAGCACTCCAAAAGCTTGTGATTTTAAATAAACCTGTGGACTATAACCTGGTGTTGTGTGACTTTTGACATCTTTTTGAGGTATACCCATCTTGAAGTTTTGCTATTCTGATAGGATTTCTGTTCTTTCTTCTTCACCATCATTACTATCGTCATTCCTAGCATTTGACAATGTTTGCCTAAACTTGCTTCCATTCCACATAACATTCCTCAGTGATTGCTGCCAGCTCAGACTTACCACCACATAGATTCCAATTGAAGTTACATCCTTTGCGTTTTGAATTCACCCAGGATCAAAGGTGGTGTGCAATACTCCTCAGACTGCTGTTCGCACCACATCCTGGGATCCACACTCAGTGCCACATGCACACTCTTGACCTTTCTTTCCATCAGCACTATCCCACGTAGGCTCAGAGCTGCCCTGCTCTCCCAGTTCCACTTCATCCTCTGATTTGTTCAACTTCAACAAGAAACCTTTTTTCTTTCTTTCAGGCACTAAGGAACTGAAGTTGCAGCAACTCAGAGGTACGCACAACCCTCTGGAACCTTCTTTCCCTCTACTTCGCCATGTTCCCATTCCTTTTCATAACCCAACCTCATTTTGAGTATTTGCTATCCCTTCTGACATTCCACTCTGATTCTGAACGTTCTGTATTCAACCAAGGTCTTAGTTTTATCCCTCTGCATCCCACCTCAATGAGTGTACTGAAGAAGGGTCACTGGACTCAAATGATAACTCTGCTATCTCTCCACAGATGTTGCCAGACCTGCTGTGTTTCTGTTTTTGTAGCATAAGATAATAATGCTACAATGAAGCATCATTTCACATTTGCCATGATGCTCTAGATGCTTCAGGAAGGATAGATGTTGGTGAGGCCACATTTGGAGTACAGTGTTCAGTTCTGGATGCCCCACTATAGAAAGAACATTATTAAACTAGAACGAGTGCAGAAAAGATTTACTAGGATGCTCACTAGTCTGCAAGGTTTGAGGAATCAAGAGTGTCTGAATAGACTGGGAATATTTTCCCTGGAGTGTAGGAGACTTAGGGGTAACCTTATAGAGGTCTATAAAATCATAAGAGGCATAGATAAAGGTAGGCAGCGAACATCGTTTCCCTATGGTCGGGGAGTCGGAAGCTAGAGGATATAGGCTTAAGGTAAGAGGGGACAGATACAAAAGGGTCCAGAGGGGCAACTTTGTTTTAACACAGAGAGTGGTCGAGTATCTGGAATGGGGTGCTAGCCGTAGTTGGAAAGAAGTACAGTTTAGCCATTTGAGAAACATTTAGACAGGTACATGGATGGGTTAAGTATGGAGAGATATGGACTAAACACAGGCAAATGGGACTAATTTAAATTGTGAAAACTGGGCGGCATGGACAAGTTGGGCCAAAGGGCCTGTTTTCATGCCGTAGACCTCTATGACTCTAATTGGGAAGGAGACCTTCAGTTTGGTATTGTCTTTGCAATATTTCAAAATTTATATTGCCAGTAACATGTCTGCTCTCAAAGGTCCTACAACGTTTGATCAAAGCATCTGCAAAGGGATAAAGTGTGTGCACACAATATAACACCTAGCAGATTGTGGGAAAATGAGTGTCTTGGTAGGAAGAACAATTAATCAAAATATTATTAAATGCAGTGTATACGGATTGCAGTGGTACCAACAGATCTGGCTGTCTTTGTACATGAAATACAAAACGTTAGCATGCAGGTTTAAAAAGTAATTAGGATGGCAAGTTGAATGTTGGTCCTTATTACAAGGAGAATGAAGTAAAAAGGGAAGTCTTGCAGCACTATAAAGTATGTTGGTGAGACCAAACCTCGAAATACTGCATAGAGTTTTGGTTTCTTTATTTAAGCTGGGATATGTTGGCATTGAAGGGAGTTCATGCAAGACCCTTTAGTTTAATTCCTGGTATGGAAGCATTGCTTAATGAGGAGAAGCTGGGCTTCACTGAAGTTCAAAAGAATGGGATGCAATCTTGTTGAAACACAAGATTCTGAATCTAGAAACAGGAGCGTTAGTTTCAGAATGAAGGACTGGCTATTTAAGATGGATACAAGAAGGAATTTTTAAAACAGAACTTGCTGGAATTCTCTATCCCTAGGTATTTCTGGGTACTGAACCACTGAATATATTCAAGGCTGATGCAGGCTCCCTTTTTGAACCACAAGGGAGTCAAGAGTTCTGGGAAAAGTGGAGTCCATATAGAAAGCACTGAATGGCAAAACAGGCTTGAGGTAGTCCTACTCCTGCATCTATTTAAATTCTTGTTAAGAGCAGGTGATTAGCAGTTGAGGAGCAACATATATCTCATTTAACATTTAAAATAGGAGAGTCAGTGCAAAAAGAGCCCATTAATGAAACAAAGGTTTGCAGATGATGGCTATTTGGTCCATCATATCTTTGGCATCTGTCATTACTGTCATCCAAAATTAAATCCTCTCCTGTATTCACTCCCCATAATTTTGTATCTTTCGCTACTTCAAATATTTATTCACTACACCAAATAAACATTGTTTTTACCTCAATCTTTCATTTGGTAAGGCATGTCATGCTTCCTTTGAGTTTAGAAATTTCCTTCTAATCCCTGATCTCAACTTTCAGTGGTAATTTCAAATTGATGAACACCTCACTAACTCATCAAACAAAAGGGTCTATTCTATTTTCTCTGATCAAACCAATTTTAAAACTAAACCTCAGCTATCTCTGTCCACTTGCTCTCTTCATCACTGCAGTTTCTCCATCTGTAAAATGATCCCAATGAATCTATAGGAGTGGGTTTAATATCCACTCTGTAACAGATACCAAAACCACACCAACTGAACTAGAAAACTAAAGTTTGAGATAAATACTGAACGAGAAAATTAAACTAAGTACAATAACAGAAAGCTTAACAGAAAATATTAGCTTAAATCAAAACAAATGAAATCTAACTAAGAATGGACCAAGATGGGAGTTAACTCAACCAGCGTCAGAAATCTTCCTAAAGAATAATTTGCCAGTATGATGATCATAATAACTCCCAAGTATATATGTTAATTTTTCTGAATGTAGCATTTCTTGAAAGAAACCAAGATGCAATGATTAATTAAGGTTGCAAAGAATTACCGTGATTGGAGATTGGACATGGAATTAAAGACCGTTTGCTCAGATCATCATCAGTTGAGATGCTGCACAGTTTGAGAGTTTTTATTAAAAATGAGCATAAATCTTTCATGTGGAGAATGTGTGTGGCCTAGTGATTGACCTCCTTCATGCCCCTTCCTCAGATTACTACCCTGTAGAGAATCCTTTCAGTAACAGATTCTCCAAAAACATGACAGTCAACAGCTGAGGATTATCTTTAACAGGAGAAATATGCACAGCTTATGTTATGCAGCATAGGATTGTCAATTCAATTGAATTAAATCCTTTTACAATTAGATTACTTTTTTGGGGGGTTCAAATATCCTTTGTTACCAATTCTGTACTTTGGTTTATTTGGGTGGAAAATCCATTTACCTCAAATCATTTTTTTCAAATTTGCAGATATATTTAAGATAAAATTTTATCCAGATTCATCTTTTCTCCCTTAATTGAATGGTACGTTGGATTTATTTTGTATATGTAGATCAGATAATGGAGCAGCATAATGCCTTCTTACTGGCTCAGTGGTTAGCTTTGCTGCCTCACAGTTCCAAGGTCCCAGGTTCGATTCCAGCCTCGGGTGACTGTCTGTGTGGAGTTTGCACATTCTCCCTGTGTCTGCGTGGGTCTCCTCCCACAGTCCAAAGATGTGCAGGTCAGGTGAATTGGCCATGCTAAATTGCCCATAGTGTTAGATCAATTAGTCAGAGGAAATGGGTCTGGGTGGATTACTCTTCGGAGGGTCGGTGTGGTCTGGTTGGGCCAAAGGGCCTGTTTCCACACTATAGGGAATCTAATCTAATGTATATCTAATTGATTCTGGAATACATGACCACGTGTTAGCATTTTGTCTTCTGGGGTATCCTTCTGCATAGGTCTGTAACATTGAAAGTTGAATTAACTTTGCATCTTACTTTTTTTTGGTCAGAAATGATGAAAATGCAAACTCTCTGTGCACAAGGTGAAAATTTGATATAATTGTCAGAAATAATGCACAACACAGGAATGTGGATAAGTCTTTTTCATAATGCATCAAGCATTAGTGTGGTCTCAATACTTGTGTATGGGAAATTCATTTTCAATACAAAAACAAAATCCTCACCACTAAATGTTTTATAAGACGTTAAGCACTTCCAAAGCCTGTCCAAGTTTGATTTAAAATGTATTTATTCGAAAGGCTTACAGTAGAATCAGGAAGGACAGAGCGAATGATCTGGCCTCAATAATTGGCTCAATGCTTTTAGTACAGTAGCATTGAACCTTTAGTGTTAGATTAAATCCATAATAGTGCATTAAAAACCCATTATGGCTGGCTTTTATTTGCATGTCAGTGTAAAACTACTTATCAAATGGCAAACTCTGATCTTAGGTCAATTTAACATGGACAATGAGACTGTGTCAGCAAGAAAGACAACTTCATTTTTTTAGTAATTAAGTTATGAATCCACTACCTACTTTATTCCTTTGTGCAGAATAGTTGGCAGTTAATTTCTGTACATAATAAAACATTCTTGAGAACAAAATAAAGTTCTAATTTTTATTTTGTGTGCTTTATTTCCACCATGGGAAACCTGTCAGATAAAGCACCTTATTTATACCAGTCGATGTCTACAGAGGATTCTTAACAGAATCAAATTAATCGTGGTTGGTTTAGTATACAAGTAAACAACTTAATTTGGATAATAGAACCACGGAGATTTGAGGCAAAGTTGCCTCCTTAATAGAGTACAAAAACTGGCAACAAAAGACACAATATTATACACAGTAAAAATGCAATATCTTTAAATTACATCATACAATATGAAGAACAAAAATTTCTGTAACCCTTCACCCGAAGATACACCTCAAATCTGGATGAAAAGCCACAAATTACTTCTATGTAAAAGCTGACCATTAATATGATTGCCCTTGAGAAATGTGCTGTAAATGCCTTTGTTTTAAGTTATCTATAAATTTGTGTTTAGGTTTTCACTTATCACATCTTCAAGCGCATAACCCGAACACACGATTTCTCTCATGGCTGAGATGCTTCTTCATACAAACAACTAACAGGCATTCAAGCAGAAAAATGTCACTTGACAGTGAAGCACAAAGCATCAGATCCAACAGGCAGAACAAAATTAAACAAAACTCAAACCGTATTTAAAAAAGACAGAACTAGTCATGCTAGTAGTCTCATCAAGAAGTGGGTTGATTCCCTCTGCTCAATATTCTTGTGACTGCACTAATTGTAGATTCAATGGTCCTGCACAAATTATCTAAAAGATCCTGTTGCTGCATATTAAAGAGTCCTCTGGAATGGGTACAACTGCTGGATAAAGTGGTCTCTGGGTCAAAAGGCAGATTTTGAGCCTCACAGTTTCTAAGGTCAGTCAGATCTGATAAAATTGTAGTAACAGGTGGTGGTGTCGAGGGAGAGTCAGAATCATCTTCATTCACATTAGTTTCCTTTTCAGAATTTAGTAGTTCCTTCACCACTTTGCAATCCTCCACAGAATCCTCCCCTTGCAACTGTTCTAAACAGTCCTGGGGCCTATTGCTGATTAATGTCTCACGTGCACCCGAAGAAAATTCCATTTTATCTTCTTTTACAGAAATTGGATCAGGGGTTGGCGGGTCATGTTCAGTGCCTGGATCAATGACTGCTGAGTCTCTAGTCTCAGTATCTGAGGTACTAGCTGGCGTCAATGCCTCTCTAGGTTCTGTCCTAGTGTCACTTGGAGTGCTATGCCCAGTGCTGTTGTCCAGAGGATGTTCTTCGTCACTACTAACACGCCTCCTTTTCACAGGAGTGGCTCCTTCATCATCTGCGGAGAGAGGAAAAATGTTTAAATATTACCTAAACTGCATGAGGAACTAATGCTTGATTGAGTCACATATTGAATTGATCTTACGCAAACATTTACTTACAGAAATTGATACAATTGTTAGCACAGAGCACTAAAGTTTTAATGTTAAGCTCAGAACCATAGGTTTGTGCCAATATCAATTACATGTTTCAGGTACAGGTGCTGACAAAACATCCATTTGCGGACTAGAAAGAAATCAATATACTTATTCACAGCTCTAAGACTCTTAAACCATTCAAAAAAAACTTTTTCAGTAAGAGGTGTAATTTTTAAAATATACCGATTGAAGCACTTGAAGTCTGCTCTGTACTAAGTTTATCTTTAAATTTATGATTACATTTGCTCATCATCGTCTTCGAGGCTTGGGGATGGCAATAGATATTGCCCTAGCCAGTGGAGCCATATTGCATGAAAAACTGGAATATTGCCCTATATAATGTGGATGCAAATATTCAGCAACTTTTGTATATGGGAGTTATGTCTGTTAATTAATACCAATATTACTTCTAATTGAACAGGTTTTTAAAATGATTCTGCACTTAGTCAAACTCTTGAAATGCTTATAATCATGCTCCAGGCCAAGTACAAGAAAGCTGCATTTTATACCAAAGTACACACTACCTATGCTGCTTCCAAGCTCCATTTTCTACTTTAAACATTTTATGACATTCTATAATATCCATGACATCCCTCTTAGGTAAAGTATTTTCATTGTTCGGTGTATTTTCATATTTACATGCACACTGTTTGTAGAAGTATTTGCTGGAAAATGAGTATTTCATGTAACTCAAAGTTATGTAATGTCATGAGAACTCAAATAATAAAGCTTTATGAACAGAGTTATACAACAGCTACACAAAGCACCACAACTTGCTTCCAGTGAGTAGCTCTTGGCACACTTTAGAAAGCATAATTATTCATGATAGGAATGCAGCCTAGATTTACCAAAACGATAACTGCCTCAAAGAGTTAAACCACAAGAGGAGATTAGGAGGAGAAAGGTTATTCTGGTATTTGGAAAATTAAGGGTTAATTCGATAAGAGGTTTTCTAAACATTATAAGGAACATAGAGGTAGGTAGAAATAAAGTATTTCCTTTGGTTGAGTAATTTGGATGATGGAGCAGATTATGAAAAAAGAGCAATACCTTTGAGAAATATAATTAGGAAACATAGAAAGGATGGAAGATGTTCAGAATCCTTCTGAAGATGGCAACTGATACTAGATCAACCGGTAATTTTAAATCTGAGATTGATGGATTTTGGAAGGTATTAATGGCTCAGGGTTTAGTCAACAGATCAGTTATGATCTTAATGAATGGAGGACAGGCTTGAGGAACTAAACAGTCTGACTTCTGTTCCTGTTTTCCAGCATTTTAGCTTCAGTAAGCCAATCAAATATATTAATTTGGAATCTTTCAGTTAAAATGTGCAAGTAAATTAAAATTTTATGAGGTAACTGTATACTTTGATTTTACTGTGAACACAATAAAATGTTCATAGTAAAAGCACATTGATAACTTAAGATTTCTTCTGTTTTGTACTTGCACTTGGTAGCATTTTGCTCTTAACTATAGCTGGACTGCTTTTGAGTTTATCCCTTTGTTCCTCCAACTTTATTCTTCGATGGGTGAGTGCGCTTTTGGAGGAGAGTTTTGTTGAGTATTTCCCTCAGAATTTAGATGCCAGATTCTTAGCATTTCTGCAATTGGTGTTTCTCTGAAGCTACCTATTTATTTTGGAGGGGATATACAGGTGCTATTGAATTGTTTCCCCGGTGTTGTCTTTTTTTAACCCTACACCCATAACAGCACTTTTTTTTTGTCTGTCTGTATCAGCATGCAGAGGGATTTTAGAAGGGTGTTAGAGTTTTAACTGGTAGAGTTGTATGCTGACAGTTCAGAGGAGTTTATCTGCAGTTAGAATCTATGTATTTGTAATAAATAGTAGTTACTATTAAGTACAGAAATCTGGCCTGTGAATTCTGTTAACTTGAACCCATCAGTTATGTAAATTGGTGACTTTGCATATTTTGATAACATTTTTAACTTTAGTGACTGCCACAGAATAACCAAGCTTATTTCCAGCGCACCATCCCAGTGATCTGTAGAAAGATAATACAAGGCTTTATAAATCTATAATACCATAAAACTGCATTGATGGGATATTAGTTATGATATTAAATTTGAAAAGCAAAATGTCAAAATTATTGCAGTGAATTTACTACACATACCTTTAGTCTTTCTTTCCTTTGCTTCCTGTTCCTGTAGTGCACTTCTCTGTTGTTGACAAGTTCTGCACTTGTTCAACAAGCCCTGTAGCGTCTGAATTAGAGCTGAATCCAGCAATTTGGGGGTGTGTATGGAAAGTAGCAAGGCAAGAGCTCGGAGATCCTGTTGAGAAGAAAATAAATCATAACCTGCTTGGTTTAGGAACTGGGTTGAAATGTGAAATGAATTTCACAGGGCAAGTTCAGAGACATGGTCAAGATTTGAATGCATCAATGAAGTTGTAGTTGAACCAAATCCTGAGATGTGAAAACACAAAATTCTAACCCAGTCTTTTTTAGATTAGATTGGATTCCATACAGTGTGGAAACAGGCCTTTGGCCCAACAAGTTCACACCAACCCTCCAAAAAGTAACCCACCCAGACCCATTTCCCTCTGACTAATGCACCTAACACTATGGGCAATTTAGCATGGCCAATTCACCTGACCTGCACATCTTTGGACTGTGGGAGGAAACCAGAGCACCTGGAGGAAACCCACGCAGACACGGGGAGAATGTGCAAACTCCACACAGACAGTCACCCAAGGCTGGAAATCAAACCTGGTGCTGCGAGGCAGCAGTGCTAACCACTGTGCCACCATGCCACCCCCATATTTTAGTCAGAATATGGCCTGCAATGAATGAATGTAAAACATTGAAGATACTTCATATCAAAAGACCAATCCAAGCAAAGTCTATTGTCAAAAACAATTGCTAATAAGCAAGTAAATGATGGAGAAAGGGGAAAAGAGAATAGGGATGTGGGTGGGGGCAATGGGACTTATTAATCAATCAATTTACTTCTGAACATTTGGATTTATTGTTTAAAAAATATTCAGACTGAGAAAACAAGGTGTTATCTCTGAAAATCTGTATGGAGGTGCAACTTTGTGTCAGTGTTGAGACACACTTTCCAGGAACTAACATTGGCCTCACTAAAGTGTGGACTTAGGGGCCCTGATTTATATTTAAATGGCAGGTTGCCTGCCCATTAGTTGGTTGTGAAGCTAGTCTTTTGAACCTAGAATACAGCTGTTGTGGTAGGGTGCCACCTGAGTTACAGCTGGAATATACTCAATGGGCTGTTAATATTAAAAACAATTAAAATACTTCAGTTGATATAACGTTTATAAAAGCAATATTAGGAGGAAAACTAGAAAAATAATGTTTTGATTTCTCAAAGTTAGAAATCTCACACACCACGTTAGAGTTCAACAGGTTTACTTGGAAGCACTAGCTTTTGGAGCGCTGCTCCTTCGTCAGGTACCCAATGAAGGAGAGTGAAGGAGCAGTGCACTAAAAGCTTATACTTCCAAATAAACCTGTTGGACTATAACCTGATGTGTGAGATTTTTAACTTTGTTCACGCCAGTCCAACACCGGCACCCCCACAGTTCTTAAAGACAGACCACATGGAAACTTACCCCATTTAGAATAGCACCAACTTTAGAGATTTCAACACGTTGCCCCAGAAGTTCTGGCTCAAGATTATGGTACTCATTTATTAGATTTGTGATTAAATTATTGATCAAACTAGAACAGTTTGAACTGGAAAATACCTGATTCTGAACCTGGAAAAACAATGTCAAGAATGAGGGTGCTGCAACTTCAAACAGAACAAATAAATAATTTGATGCACTATTCAGCTACAAATGCATTTCTGTACTGGCAAAAAAAGTCAATATTTCTGGAAATCCTTCATATATTTTCCAAAGGATTCTTGGAATTTCTCATTTTATAGAATCATACTATTCAACTGGTCTATTGTGTATGTGCTAGCTCGTCAAAGGAACTATTCAATTTGTCAGCATCTGTGAAGAGAAATCAAAATTAAAATTTCAGGTCTGGTAACCCTTCCTCAGAACTGATGGTAGCTAGGAAAATATTGGCTTATATACAGAAGACAGGGTGGTGGAGGGGATAGGAGTAAACATTAGGTAGGGATAGAGCCCGAAGAGAGAGAAACACAGTTGGACAGACAAAGGAATTGATAATGATCTGGCTAGAAGGGTGAATAGCTGTTAATGGAGACTGTTAGTGGCTGACAATAGGTATTGTGTAATGGCAGAATATATGATAACAAGGCCTGATGTTTGTGGTAGGGGGTCGAGGACATGGGGGAGTTCAGGCCCTAAAATTATTGAACTTGATATTGAGTCTAGAGAGCTGCAGGGTCTCCAAGTGGCAAACAAGGTACTGTTCTTCCAGCTTGCACAAAGCTTTGCTGGAGCACCGCAGCAAGCCTAAGACACTGATGTTGGTGAGGGAACAGGGTGGTGTGTTAAAGTGGCAGGCAAATGGAAGCTCAGGGTCTTTTGTGTGGTCACCCAGTCTATGCTTCATTTCCCCAATGTAGAGACCACATTGTGAGCAGTAGAATGCAGGTAAAGTGTTGTTTCACCTGGAGGGTACGTTTGGGCCGTAGGATACCTAGGAGGGAGAAGGCAAATGGGTAGATGTTACACCTTTGGTGGTTTCAGGGGAGGGTGTGGGGCTTTGGGAGGATGTTAGGAGCAAAGAAAGAATGGACCAGGGTGCCCTGGATGGAAGGCAGACATGGAAGGGGAGTGGAGGGGAATGTATGTCTGGTGGTGGTATCTTGCTGGAGGTAGCTGAAATGGCAGCTGATGATCTTCTGGATGTGAGTGCTGGTGGGATAGTAGTAAGGATAAGGGAACATATCGCTCACAACACGCTTGTTATCACATAGTCTGCAAATTCCACACTACCCACTGTTAGCCACTAACAGTCTCCCTTCCAGCCAGTCATTATAGATTCGTTTGTCTGTCCAACTGTTTTTCTCTCTCTGTGGGGCTATCCCTACCTATCATTTACCCTTCCTCCACCCTATCTTCTGAATATAAACCAACATTTTCCTAGCTACCATCAGTTCTGAAGAAGGGTCAACAGATCCAAAACATTAACTTTGATTTCCCTTCACAGATGCTGCCAGACCTCCCCAGCTTTTCCAGCAATTTCTGGTTTTGTTTCTGATTTACAGCATCCGTAGTTCTGGTTTTTATTCCACCTGTTGTACTTTTTTACTCTTCCTTTATAGCTCAGCAAACTTCACCTTTTCAAGCATATATCTAATTCCCTTTAGAAAGCGATAGTTGAATCTGATTCTACCTCCCTTACACAACATTCTCTAGTTTAGATCTCTGCCTTCTTTGTTACTGACTTTCCAAACAACGTAAACAACTTCTCTTCACCTACTTGATTAAAACCCATAATTATATTAAATCATCACTGACATTCTTATTTTAAGTAGAAGGATTTCACCTTCCCTATTCTTCCCACATCAAGACCTCCATCCCGAATACCAGTCTAAAAAATCTCCTCTGCAGTATCTTGAAGGTATCATGAAACATACTTCACCCTTGCCAGTCTGACCTCCCATTTTCAAAGGTGCTAGTAAGTGAATCTTAGGTTTCTCTGATCTTGCATCCCTAAAGATTGTACCATTCAATTTATACTGGCTCTCTCCAATTTCCTTTGGAAATTCTGCCTTGGTATTGCAGAATGTATGGGTTTGATGACTTATCAACTTCTAAACTTCATTAATTTTGAAGTCATTGTTTCCTATTTAATATTCAATTATTAGTTGCTCTTTTACATATTTTTCTGGAGTCTGTCTTCATATTTGCAGAGGAGAATGAAGGAAAAAAATAAATTTTATGTTTTCATTTTTACATAACTGCATTGTTCATTCTATTACATGATGACAATGTTGTTAAACAATCTTGGTTCTCTTTAGATTCCATAATAGTGTTTCCATAAATTATGTTCAATAGGCAACCACTTCTTCATTTATTTTTATTTTGAAGTCTACTTCTATGCTGAATATCTAAGTAAAAGGGAGGCATTCCACTTAATGCTTCCACCCAAGGTAGGTACCCTACTGTAAGAAGTTTGAAGTTGTGCAACTTGTGCAAGGCTAGCTGAAGTTCATTTAGTTGAAACTGGTTTATTAATTTGATCTTAAATGAGGTTAACAAGAGATCTACTTGCAAAAAAGGCTCATCAGCAACATTGTTGATGTATAGCAGATATATTGAGTCGTGAAAACATAAAAAAAACCTATAAACTCAGGAGAAAGGAAAATACAGTTTACAAAGATAACTAGATAGAAGGAAAAAGTATTAGCATTAGAGATGAAGCTTGGTAATCAGGAAGAACAGAGCTAACAAAGATGCCCAAATAAAGTAAAAATGAATACTGGGTATCAGAAATAGAAAGAGATCAAAGATCTGGAAGATAAAGGGAAATTATGAAAAATGTAGTCACCAGAAAAGCACTACTTCATGATAATCAGTTAAAATTATAAATGCATAATTAAGTAATACAAAATGAGTATTAAATAATGGGATAATCAAGCAAATCTTCAGAAGAAAATTGGAAATTCAACTTCTAAATAAAGTGTTTCATGAAGTGACAAGAAACTGCAAATCTTTGGTAACTTGACTCAGTATCCATTCTTCCTTTAATCACTTTCCTCTGTTCCTTAACAGTTGTACAGATTCATAGGTGCAGTTCACCCAACTGTGTGTTATTCCTGCATCAATCTTGATTATTCAGTTCCAAGGGAGGGGTATCCCATTCCAGTTGTGCCCTTTCAATAACCTACACACTTCCAGTTTGTAGCAATTATGCATGGGTATCTCTTCCTCCCCAAGATAGGTTTGTTGAGATGATGTATTCCCATTTGGATTACCACACCAGATGAGACCAGCCAACTGAGTATCAAATCTGGAATCTCTTGGTCACTATAGCTCTGTTGCTCAATGGATGAACTGACCTAGCAGCATATTTTAAAATCAAAAGCTCAGTACATATCCACTGTGACAACAGAAGTAAATTTCCTTAAATTCATGCAGCATATTTGCAATAAAATTTGGGGTTCTATTGTGTCAGGCACAAACAATGCTTTATTAATGAATACAGGTCACACAGTCCAGGGACAAGATATTTATCATACCTTGGGAAGAAAGCAAGCAAGAAAGGTATAAACTGCATTGTTATTCAGACATATCCTCTCATCCATTAAAATGCATTTGATATATTCAGCAAATACCGGTTCATCACAGAGTAGCTTTACACAATTCTTCGCCATGGGTGACTGGGAAAAAAAGGTACAAATGAGAATAACAGTGCAACAAAACAACTTAAATAAAGTTTAACTGTGCAGTTAAGTGTACTATTAATCTTCTATCTACCCCTTCCCCAACCTTATTATGAAACATCAAGCATCATTCTCACCATGAAGGCTCATGAGAGACTTTTAGATCTTTGGTTGTTGCTCTCCAATCAGCTGAATACCTAAAGCAGCTCCCTGTACAGAATATCTTGTCGAATGTATAACAGTGCTCAACAGTAGAACGGAGTTCACCAAACTGAAAACAGTTCAAGCTATAAACATTTACAAGTAATTCGGAAGCAGGATAATGCAGTTCTGACATGCTGTGTCAGCTGCTAAATATATATTTATTTTATACACAGACTTCATGGTATCTCTAATAAATGTTTCGGCTTAAAATTACATTGTGTAATTTGTTTTTCTTGCCTCAAGATGTAGATTTAAAGTAACTGTTAAGAATCAAAACTAAAGGGCCCTTTTTAAAAATCTTATCAAATACATAGAAGGCCTTCTTTATTCCCAAATACCATGTGACTCAAAAAGTCATCAAACCCAGTTACAGTTACTGCTCATAATATGTGGCTCCAATCTACCATTAACAGGTAGATTAACAGGTATTGAAGACCTAACTGGTTATTTTGGAAAATTAAAGGAGGAGCTGGTGATGCTAACATTGTCAATATTATCAAAGACTCACAATTCTGAGTTAATATTTATTTTTACAATCCTTTTGTTTTGAGCTAGTTAAAATGCACCAACTAAATAGATGTTTTTCAAATTAAATTACATCAACAATTTTAAAAGTACAAGCTTAAAATACCTGAGACTGGTAAATTTCTGTCCAAAGTTTAGGAAATAATGCTAAATGAAGAGGCAAGCCTTCATATGCTATCAAGACACCTGTATATCAAAAATAAATTGCAGTGTTACTGAAGAAGCAAAGACTCAACCTTCAATCAGTTACATCCTGCACAAAGTAAACAACATAATTTCTTCGCACTTTTCAAAATTTGTTCCTGTGAAGTGGGAAAAGAATACATGCCCAATTAAGTCTTCAATTAAAAATGGATTGTAACTTTGTGGCTTGTTCAATTTTTAAAAATAACTTTTAAAGAAAAATCAGCATTTTACTGAAAATGGTTCTGGTCAACATATACTAAATGGTAAAGCAAGTAATCAAAATGTAATTTACATGGGTTTAAATGTGAGTAAGAATAAACTACAGCCCCATTATCTTGTTAAAGTTGTGTGAATATGATCAACAATTCAGTTAGTATTAAAAATATATTAACTGAAGATTAACATTTAGATTTTGCTACCACAGATTTTTTTTGGTTTAAAAACAGCTGAACAGAAGAATCAAGGGCATTTAGAACGTCTGTCTTTAATATCTTCATCATTGCTTAGGTCTTTAGATTGTTTTATTTCTTTATTAATTCATTTCTTTTATGACATACTAATCACATTATGCTTTTACACACTGACATATCAAAGCATCATTGCTAATATTTTTTGATGAGATAATAGAGATCGTTGATGAGGGCAATGCCGTTGATAAATTGTACATGGTCTCCCCAAAAAACATTTGATAAAGTGCTTCACAACAAATTTCTGAGCAAGTTTAGACCTTATGGAATTAAAAAAAACAGTAGCAACATGGATTAGGTGTTGACCTGAGTTCCAAGAAAGGGAGTAGTAGTAGTCGTGAATAGTTGTTTTTCAGATGAAGGAAGGTTTACAATGGAGTGGCCTATGCTGATGCTAAGATCCCTCTCTCTGATTAATATGATCTAGACCTTAGTGCAGTGAGAATAATTTTGAAGTTTGCAAACAATTCGACACTTGAAGCATTGTGAACTGTGAGGAGGATAGTGTAGCCAGAGTGGTGGCATGGATGAACAAGAGACAGATGACATTTAATGTAGAGAAGTGCGAAGTGATTCATTTTGGTAGAAAGTTGCAGAGAGCCAATAAAGCTAAAATATACAATTCTAGAGAAGGTTCATGACCACAGGGACCTGGCTGCACATGGGAAAAATCCATCGAAGGCAGGAGGAAAATTCGAGTACAGGTAGCCCTCGTTATCTGAAAGTAGAGTGTTCCCAGGAACCCTTTCGCAATCCAAAAATGGCGTAAAGCTAAGGTACATGATTCGTATGGGAAAAGGTATTGCTGTTTTTCGTAAAAGCGAAAATCCTCTTCGGATTTGTGAAAACAGGTATTAAGTAAAGTCTTTCGTAAAAGCGAAATTGTGCAAAGCAAACATTCGAAAAGCGGGGGCTACCTGTACTTGAGTTGTTAAAGCAGAGTTTAGAAGCAAGAATACTATGTCAAACTCGCATAAAATACTGACTTGGGCTCAGATGGAGCACTGTCGGCCGTTCTGGGTGCTATACTCAGAGCATAAAATACAGGTGGCCATTCAGCCTGCGAGGACATCTTCGCCATTCAATAGGATTGTGATTGATCTTATAATCTTCAACTCCACTTCCCTGCCTTTTCCTCATAACCTTTGATTCTCCAACTGATTAAAAATCTATTTCAGCCTTAAATATATTTAACAACTCAGCCTTTGCAGCACCTCGCAGTAAAGAACTCCACAGACTCACTACCCTCAGGGAAGAAATTCCTCATCTCTGAATAATTGGGTGACCCCTTACTCTGAGACTACGTCCTCTGGTTCTAGACTCTCCCACAGTGGGAAACAACCTGTCAGCATTTACCCTATTAAGCTCCTTAAGAATTTTATATGTTTCAACAAAATTGTCATTCTTCTGAATCCATTGCATACATGCCCAACCTATTCAACCTCTTCTCATAACAGAATAGCTCGAGACCTGGGATTAACATAGTAATCCCTCCCAGGACTGCATCCACTGCCAGCACACCCTTCCTTCGATAATGAATCAAAACTGTTCACAGTATTCTAGGTGTAATCTAACTAATGCCTTGTACAGTTTTCACAAGGCATTATTATACTCTATTCTCTTAAAATAAAGAAAATTGTTTTCTCAATTACGTGCTGAACTTGTATGCTAGCTTTCTGTAATTTATGACCGAGAACCATCAAATCCCTCTGTGCTGCAGCTTTCTACAGTCTTCCTCCATTCAAATAGTATTCAGTTCCTCTATTATCCATGCCAAACCTTCCCACGTTAGATTCCAATAGCAACGTTCTTGTTCACTGCATTAATGTGTCACCTTCAGTAGACCATTTTATCCTCACCACATGTCTTCCCACCCATTTTTGTGATGGCATGTCCATTTCCCTCATCCAAATTATTAACATATATTGTAAAGAATTGCAGTGCCACCACTGATCCCTGTGACATAGGTTACCATCTTGGTCAAAGTAATTAGGAAAATCTGCTCCCATTGGTGAAAGGATTAAGAATAAGAGAGCACAGATTTAAGGTAACTAACAATAGAAACGATGGCAACATGAGGAAAAACATCTTCATTCAGCAAGTTACTAGGTTCTGGAATGGACTGCCCAAGAGGCAACAAAAACAGATCAGAGACTATGGACTATGAGGCAAGTAACATAGCACCCAGCTTCTGATTCCTCAGACCTCTTTATCAAGTAAAAAATACAACTCTGGAGTGCTAAGGAATACTCTCCACTTGCCCGGTAAAACGCACTTTATAAAACATCAAGAAGTAACAACGAGCATCGATAAGGGCAGAGCGGTGGACGTGGCTCTATGCGGACTTCAGTAAAGTGTTTGACAAGGTTCCTCATGGCAGACTGGTTAGTGAGGTTAGATCACATAGAATACAGACAGAACTAGCTATTTGGATATAAAACTGACTCAAAAGGTTGGAGACAGAGGGTGGTCCAAGAGGGTTCCTTTTCAGAATGGAGGCCTATGACCAGAGTAGTGCCACAAGGATTTTCGTCATTTACACAAATGATTTGGATGTGTACATAGGAGGTATGGTTATTAAGTTTGCAGATGACACCAAATTGGAGGTGTCGTGGACAGTAAAGAAAGTTACCTCAGGGTACAATGGAATCTTGATCAGATGGGCCAATGGGCCAAGGAGTGGCAGATGGAGTTTAATTTAGATAAATATAAGGTGCTGCATTTTGGAAAGGCAAATCAGGACAGGACTTATATTCTGAATGGTAAGGTCTTGGGGAGTGTTACTAAACAAAGAGACCTTGGAGAACAGGTTCATAGTTCCTTGAACATGGAGTCGCAGGTAGATAGGATAGTGAAGGTGGCATTTGGTATGCTTGCCTTTACTGGTAGTGCACTGAGTGTAGGAATTTGTAGGTTATGTTGCAGCTTACAGGACATTGGTTAGCCCACTCTTGGAGTACCTTGTGCAATTCTGGTCTCCCTCCTATTGGAAGGATGTTGTGAAACTTAAAAGGGTTCAGAAAAGTTTACAAGGATGTTGCCATGGTTGGAGGGTTTGAGATATAGGGAAGGGCTGAATGGCCGGGGGCTAGTTTCCCTGGAGCGTCGGAGTTGAGGGGGTCACCTTTTTAGTGGTTTACAAAATCATGAGGGGCATGGATAGAGTAAATAGACAAAGTCTTTTCCCCAGGGTGGGGGTGTCCAAAACTAGAGGTCATAGGTTCAAGGGGAGAAGGGAAAGATTTAAAAGTGACCTAAGGGGCAACATTTTCACACAAAGGATGGTGCGTGTATGTAATGAACTGCCAGAGGAAGTTTGGAAGCTGGTACAATTAACATTTAAAAGGCATCTGGATGGGTATATGAATAGGAAGGGTTTGGAGAGATATAGGAGAAAGTGAGGTCTGCAGACGCTGGAGATCAAAGCTGAAACTTTATTGCTGGAACAGCACAGCAGGTCAGGCAGCATCTAGGGAACAGAAGATTCGACGTTTCGGGCACATGCCCTTCTTCAGGAATGAGCAGAGAGTGTTCAGCAGGAGAAGATAAAAGGTAGGGAGGAGGGACTTGGAGGAGACACTCTCTGCTCAGTCCTGAAGAAGGGCATGTGCCCGAAACGTCGAATCTTCTGTTCCCTAGATGCTGCCTGACCTGCTGTGCTGT
>NC_057718.1:62701759-62718239 GCF_004010195.1 Chiloscyllium plagiosum
ACAGCACAGCAGGTCAGGCAGCATCTAGGGAACAGAAGATTCGACGTTTCGGGCACATGCCCTTCTTCAGGACTGAGCAGAGCCTCTCTCCTCCAAGTCCCTCCTCCCTACCTTTTATCTTCTCCTGCTGAACACTCTCTGCTCATTCCTGAAGAAGGGCATGTGCCCGAAACGTCGAATCTTCTGTTCCCTAGATGCTGCCTGACCTGCTGTGCTGTTCCAGCAATAAAGTTTCAGCTTTGGAGAGATATAGGCCAAATCATGGCAAATGGGACTAGATTTATTTATGAAATCTGGTCGGCGTGGATGAGTCGGACAGAAGGGTCTGTTTCCAAGTTATACAGCTCTATGACTTTAAATTCAACATCATCCGGGACAAAGGAACCTATCTACAGGTAATTGGCACCCCATGCCCTAGTGATTCACAGTGGCAGAAGCATGCATCATTGACAAGATGCACAGCAGCAATTCAATAAGGCATCTTTGGCTGCACCTTCCAAGCCTGCAACCTCTACTGTTTAGAAGGACAAGGACAGTAGAAGCTTAGGAAAACTCACTTCCAAGTTTCCCTCCCAACCAGCCACCATCCCGACTTTGAACTATATGGTCATTTCTCACTGTTGCTCCATCCAAATCCTGGAATTTCCATCCTAACAGTACATACTTAATTTCCATTTACTGTAGCAGTTCAAAGCTGCAGCTCACCATTATTTTCTCAAGGGCAATTTGAAACGGGCAATAAAAACTGGCCTAGTCATTGACAACCACACTGAATGAGCAAATAAAGAATATGGTGAAAGTGCAGTCAATTGAGACATTGAAAAATGAATGGGATTATTACCTGAGAAAGAAGGATGAGCAAGGCGACAGAGGCAGGGGCTCAGAATAAATTGCTTCACAATACAGACTCAATGGGCTAATTGATGCACAGCAGGAAGCCATTCTCAAATCACAAAGACTTAGCACGCAGACAGAATGAACTGATAAGGTAAATAGAATTTGGCCTTTATTGCAATTACTGCCTCGGGCAACTGTCTGTGTGGAGTTTGCACATTCTCCCCATATCTGCGTGGGCTTCCTCTGGGTGCTCCGGTTCCTCCCACAGTCTAAAGATGTGCAGGTTAGGTGAATTGGCCATGCTAAATTGCCCATAGTGTTAGGTACATTTGTCAGGGGTGAATGTAGGGGAACGGATCTGGGTGAGTTGCTCTTCGGAGAGTCGGTGTGGACTTGTTGAGACAAAGGGCCTGTTTCCACACTGGAGGGATTTTAATCTAATCTAATCTCAAAAAAGATGGAGCATAAAAGTGGAGAGGTCTTGTTACATCTGTACAGGACATTGTTGAAACCACGTCTAGAATATGTATGTAAATTTGATGTACTTATTTAAGAAAGGATAAAGATACATTGGCGGTAACACACAGAAGGTTCACTAAATTGCTTCTCGAGTTGAAGGGATTATCCAATGAGGAAAGGTTGAGTTGGTTGGCCCTATACTCGTTCAGAAGTGATTTTCATGAAATATAAGATTCTGAGGAGGTGTGACAACAAAGGATGGAAATGATGTCTCCCCCTCTTGAGTGAATCTTGGACTATTGGTATAATTTCAGAATAAGCATAGTCTTATTTAAGATTGTGATAACAGGAAACTTCTCTCAGAGTGATTAATTTTTGGAATTCTCTATCGCAGAGATCAGTGGAGGTGTGACATTGAACGTTGTATATTCAAAGCTAAGTTATACAGATTTCTGAATCTACTAGGGAGTCCAAGTTATGGAGGGCAGTTAGGAAAATGGATTTGAAGCTACTATTAGGTCAATGATGATGTTCTTCAATGCACAGTACGCTCAAAGAGTCAAATGGCATATTCCTACACAGTTATCTTTTTCCAAGACCTTCAAAAGACTTCTCAAAAGTCAAAGTGAAACCTCACTGTCTAACCATGGCCATATCCCTTAAGTCCCCATTATTTAGCCTACTGAATCACAATACAATCCAAGATAAACAAAAGAAAATCTTTTAGTGGTGCACATGAATTACATCACATAGCCTTTGAAAATGATGTCAAAGAATTATTAGTTAAAACACATTTTGTCAAGGCATTCTTCAGGATAACATGGACCACTAGCAGTTGCTTTCTCTAGGAAATCTACTAATTAGTTAGTAAGAATATAACCTTTATTGGGAAAATGCTGGATTTTTCAAACTATCTCGGTATACAAATGATCAGATTAGAACACAACAATACAATCACTACTTGCATTAATGTTATCTGATTAAAAGGTCAGTTTGGTACATACTTAATTTTACTAAGGTTTCTGTAAATTTTTCACAGTTCACTGCTACACGACACAAGAGGTGGATGAATTGATGGTAAGAAAGGAAATAATCCAGTAGTACACGGTCATAAACATCATCTTTTCCCTGCAAAACAGAATCAAATTATTCAAAAAAAGATCATGGCCTCAGCGAATTTTCCATGTTAGATTTTACTGAACACAAAATGCTTCATACCTCAAACAGTTTAATGACGACAAATGTATACTGTAAACATTTAAATACATATATAGCCTTGCAGACAGCATATTTAATCACAAATTTAGAATGAATTCAGTGGGCATCTTCAATATCTTTTGTTGGGCCAATATTTGTTTGCAAAGAGAAACCTGGAGCCAATTTTGGAGCATAAATTGCCTTTTTTGAAAAATAAATTAAATCTTACTAGTGAGATTTTATCAATAGACATTATCAATGTTGGTTAGTATCACAAGCTCAATTTTCACAAATTGACTAAAATGACTGATACTGAGAAACAGGTGGTGCCAGCTTTGTAAAATCTGTATTGGTGTTGAGTCAAAATCTAAAATACTCTCCCTGACAACAGTGAAAGTGTGTCTACACAAAATAGACTGTAGTGGTTAAGGCAGTGGCTCATCATAAATCTCAAGGGCAATTAGAGTTAGGTAACATATACCAACGTTGTCAGTGACATTTACATCCCATGAACTAATAAACAGAAATCCCCTCAACTTGCTAGGTGAAAAATTACAAACCAAAGTCTTTTAGGATTGGAAAAACTGTCTTTATTACATGACAAGAAAAGCTTAGAAAAGACAGACAAATTTACATTTAGATTGTAGTAAGCAAAGGGAATTGTCTAGGATATTGATGGCAACAAGTAGATGGATCATGAACAAAATACATAAAATAGGGTTTGGATCATGTCCTGCTCTGCAATCAAAATATGATTACTGATTGTGATTGCAAGACTAGTGGCTATCAAATACTACTTCCTTAGTTGAGGCACTGCAGATTTGTAATTTATTTTTAAAAGCACTGCTATTGGAGCATTTGGAGCTCCTAATGTCAGCAGCTGTTTGGTAAATAGAAGCCCATGAAATTTCACAATGAATCTACCTCCACAAAAAATATTAATTTTTTATTACAATTAACCTCTGAAATAAAATAATAAACTGTGTGCTGCATAGAATACTTCCATAGTTATCTACATACCTTACTCGTTTCCACCATTGTAGGCAAGAGGCACATATTGAGTTCTGGACGAGGAGGACGTATATTGTTTTTCCCACCCATTAACTTTATATTCTCACGACAGGGGAAATAAGGTCCTAAAGACACTGTAAAATTAGTTTAATAGATGAAGAGTGAAACAGAATCTTCCAAAGCAAGTAGAGATTTATTTGTTTTTATTATCATCGTGCAATTAATTATGTAACAGGTTGTACTTACTTGGTATACTACTATGGTGACAGGTGCAATGATTGTGCTGAAGGAATGGCACCAAAGTATGAAGGAAATCATGAGGACTTAGGAGGACAAGTTCTTTTAAAACATCTAGAAAGCAATGACAAATTTATTTTACGTACATAAAAAGAAACGTTTCCTAGTCAGTATTTTTGGCAAGTCCCACGGTGGACTCTTTTTAAAAATTATCAATTTATTGAGTTATTTCAAAGTGTGCAGTAATGTAGGCATAGTTTTTTTACGATGCCAATATTATTTTCTAAAACACTTGCTTGAATTGTACTTTGATACAATTTCTTTTCTTTTGGTGATTGTGCTGGCCATAAAGTAGTAATTTTCTCCAAACGGTTCCTGAAATTTTTAAAAAAGCGTACAATACAGATTTAACAAAAAGTGACTTTGATTCCAACTACTAGACTAAAATTGTGAGCATATAAATCAAGTGCAAATTCCCTCTCTCATATTCGTCCCTCTCTCATATTCGTCACAAATCTCAAGTGTGTTTCAAAGACTTACGTTCAGTTTTCTAACAACATTGGGGTCAGTACAAACATACAAGTAAATCTTTCAAAGACGGGCAGAAAATCTGACATAGCATAAAAGTAATAAGACAATTCAATGTACCTTGGAATTTAAAGTATATTAATGAAAATAGAAAAATATCATTTATAAGTTTATATTTTGTTCTGCTACAGCTATAGGTTAATAGTAATGTGAAACACAATTCCATTTCTCAATTTGAATGCTGGTGCTGAGGTCTTCTAATTAGAGGTGAGTGAATAAAACCCACATGGACTCCACTTTAATTTCACTTTGAAATAAAGAAAGTAATTCATATTCTGTTAACAAATTACTTGACAGCTGGAAATCAATGGTTTGTGAATTGTGGGTACAAGTCCATGTGTTAAACTTGCGCCCACACCTCCCCCCTCACTTCCCTCCAAGGCACCAAGGGATCCTTCCATATCTGTCACAAATTCACCTGCACCTCCACACACACCATTTACTGCATCTGCTGCACCCAATGTGGCCTCCTCTACATTGGGGAGAGAGGCTGCCTACTTGCGGAACGTTTCAGAGAACACCTCTGGGACACCCGCACCAACCAACCCAACCGCCCTGTGGATGAACACTTTAACTCCCCCTCCCACTCCGCCAAGGACATGCAGGTCCTTGGCCTCCTCCATCGCCAGACCATGGCAACACGACACCTGGAGGAAGAGCGCATCATCTTCTGCCGAGGAACCCTCCAACCACAAGGGATGAATGCAGATTTCTCCAGCTTCCTCATTTCCCCTCCCCTCAACTTATCTCAGTCCCAACCCTCGGACTCAGCACCGCCTTCTTGACATGCAATCTTCTTCCCGACCTCTCTGCCCCCACCCCCTCTCCGGCCTATCACCCTCACCTTAACCTCCTTCCACCTATCACATTTCCAACGCCCCTCCCCAAGTCCCTCCTCCCTACCTTTTATCTTAGCCTGCTTGGCACACCCTCCTCATTCCTGAAGAAGGGCTTATGCCCGAAACGTCGATTCTCCTGCTCCTTGAATGCTGCCTGACCTGCTGTGCTTTTCCAGCAACATATTTTTCAGCTCTGATCTCCAGCATCTGCAGTCCTCACTTTCTCCATGTGTTATTCTACCAGTAACTAGTAATGCAACCTCATCACACATTACAGATTTTCTTTTTTTCTGTTTTTGTCTGGACCATCGAAAATTGGGAAAAAAATTTGGATGAGAGCACAACACTATAAGACATAGTAGCAGAATCAGGCCATTTAACCTGATGCGAGTGTGGTCTACCATTCGATCATGTCTGATATGTTTCACAACCCCATTCACCTACCTTCACCCCATAATCTTTGATCTCCTTACCAATCAAGACCCTACCTCTGTCTTGAATACACTTAATGACTTGGCCTCCACAGCCTTTTGCAACTATGAGTTCCACAGAGTGACCACCCTCCGGCTGAAGAAATTCCTCCTCAGCTCCATCCTCAAATCTTAGTCTCTCCTACTAGTGGAAGCATCTTCTCCATGTCCACTCTGTCCAGGTCTCTCAGTATTCTAAGTTTCAATCAGATCCTCCTCATTCTTCTAAACTCCATCAGATATCGATACATAGTCCTCAACCACTCCTCATTCGACAAAAACCTCATTCTTGTAAAACTCCTCTAAACCTCCTCAAATGCCAGCAAATCCTTCCTTCGACATGGGGCCCAAAACTGTTCACAATATTCCAAATGCATTCTGACCAGCGCTTTTGCACAGCCTCAGCAGTACATCCCTGCTCTGGCATTCTAGTCTTCTCAAAAAAGTGCTAACATTCCATTTGCCTTCCTGTGAAATGAACTTGCATGTTAACCTTAAGAGAATTCTGAATGAGGACTCCCAAGTCCCTTTGTGCTTCAGATTTCCAAAGCTTTTCTCCATTTAGAAAATAAGTCTACCCATCTATTCTCCCTACCAAAGTGCGTAACTCCATATTTCCCAGTGTATTGCATTAGTCATTTCTTTGACTACTTTCCTAGCCTGTCCAAATCCTTCTGCAGGCTTCCCACTTCCTCAGCACTATCTGTCCCTCCACCTATCTTTATGTCATTTGCAAACGTAACAAGAATCCCCTCACAGTTCCTTTGCCCAAATCATTAATGTATAATACGAGTAGTTGTGGTCCCAACATAGACTCTCGCAGAACTCCATTAAGTCACCAGCTGTCATCTGAACAGACCCCTTTATCCATGAAAATCCCTACTGGTCAACCATATGGAGATCCTAAATCACCTTAATACAATGACAGGAAGCATTCACATATAATTTGTAAACACTCGGATTTGGAACATTGCTTTTCACAAACTGTTATTGATCCCCAAAATAACCAAATTTATCAAGTGGCCCTCAAATGAAGAAATTACCAATATTAAGAGATCTTAATCTGGCATCAGAAATCTCTGCTACTGAATCAGATAGCAATCAGGCAAGAGCCAGGCCACTGGTGGGTGTTCACCTGACATCAAGAACTCCTAACCAGTGACTGGCAACTCTCACTCAGCTACACCACTGAGCAGGTTGTGGTTGTTGCCAAAGACATCCACTACAGTCTCAGGATCACAAAGTGCTTCAGATAATTTGAGCAGGTGATTTTGTGGGGTGGGGGTCACAGGGAAACGAGAGGAAGGGGTGGCTTTCATTGGATCTCCCATTTTCAATGTCTAGTCCCTCAATCAGGCACTAGGATCAAGACATCCACATCATTATCACCGCAACACCTCCCATGCTTCCCCATTGTGGTGACAAGCAGCTGGGTTAGTCTCAATGGTGACAGGATGAAGGTCTTAAGTAATCCTCAAGGGGCTACTTGATGGTCTCAATTCGAAGTGGTGCAGGAAAGTTGACCATGGGCTTTCCAAACAGAACTTAATTTTGGTGGACAGGCATAAGTCATGTCATTGACCTGCCTAATGAAATGACCTTCCCACCTTCAAGCTTGTCACCAGAGAGAGCAGACGATTCTGTCCAATATTCTGCTTTTCATAGTTTTAACTTTTACATGTATCAAAACCAACACAAATTACGTATGAATTAACAGGATGATGCTTCAAATACAAAAGTTTTACGTTGCTGGCTTGACTGTTCAGAAAACAAAGAAACATTATACAAAGCCAAAAACACTTGCCTTCAGTACGTATGCAAATATCTAGATTCACAGTTCCACAATATGATATTCTTTATTCATGCAGGGTGGGTCAGGAGTCCTATCTTACAATAGCTTTAACCCCAAGGTTTTTTTTTTAGATACAATCAACACCAAGGCACACTTCTAAGAACTCCTCTCCCTCAAGTCACAATTCTTGACACACTTCTGACTGACCAAACAATAACAGTTAATCTCAGTTAAAGGTCTGGCCACTTCTGGTTAAAATCATGTACATCTTCAGCAACTCCAAACAACTTGCACAGCTTTCCAGGTTTTAAACCTTTTAAGCATGCTTACACAAAGTCTCAAAGAGCTGTTATAACTCTTTGCTCGATTGTCTACACCCTCCAGCTCTCCTTCCTGCAGCTCTCCTTTGTATCTGTTCAAATAACATCTGTCTCAAGCTCCTTCCTATTTGCACAAGTTCCAGATCAAGGGTCCGGAGTTTCTGACCATCCAAGAAAATTTAAAGTGATCCCTTAATAACTAATGCAATTACTGCTTTTGAATCGTAGGTCACCATATTCCCCAACACTATCACATCCCTTCCACAAAAAACAAAAAGTTATCATGCAGTAAATTTCACTTTACAACTCTTGAAAAACACTAAGGTCTTAACATCCCAAACAATTTATCAAATAAGGTACAACATGTTCCACTGGCTACAAACATAAGGCATTATATTTCCAAAACAGACTTCAAATATTCTGAGCCATTTTACAATCTTATAAAACCCAATACACGTTTACCTGGCTTTAAGATATTGCAGATACCATCCTTTGCTCTTTGAAAACTCTTGATATGTTGATCTCAATCACATTATTTTGAGTTGCAACATGCTATAATTTTTAGTGTAAGTTGCAGCAGCATTAAACCACACTGAAATGTGCATTGGTTTCCAATTTCAAACTTTTCTTGGAACATTAGTCATAGTCTGTACAGACCAGTAACCTTACTCTTGTACTCCATGCTGTTTTTTAAAATCACCACTGGATTGTGCAGTACAGGTCCTGGGATCCTATTTGTAATGGGCCCAAAGGTTTTACAATTTATTTTGTCTGGTTAACTTTATCAAGAAAAGGGCTACTGCTGATAGACCTCCTGTCTTCTGAAAATAGACAGCTATAGATTGGAATCCAAGAAGAAATCCCCTATCATAGTGTTTCTTACTTTCTTGATTTGGCAATTTCCTTTGTTCTTACTGAGAGCGAGACAGCAAATCGTCAGATTGTTTGAAATTGACTCGAACCTCACAATTCAATTTTTAGCTTCTCACTACCATTTTCACCTAACTCTGCCTTTCTTTTTTAAAGATGTTCAAGCCTTGGGAAAAAAAAACATAACAACGAAGCACCCAACATCATTCTTAATTTTGAGCCCAACTTCCCAATTTAACTCTTCAGTTTTCTTTTCCAGGAGATGCAGGTTTTGTTGAGTAAAGTGCTCTTGAGCCACTGAACAACTAACTCTAATTCCAAATTTGGTTGAGGTTATGTTCTGTTCAGTTAAGAAAGCTTTTGTTCAGTAACGAAGCCACATTTTAAATTAAGCTGGTACAAAGAAAGAGGTAACAATTTTCAATGATCCCAATGAATATGTTTTTATTCAGCAAACCTGTCTGGAGAGAACTTCATCTCACTTGCCAACATTAGTGACTGTATCAATCCTGTAAGGATAATACTCAATTTTCTGCCATACCAATGAACATAAGGACATTATACTCTCTCAAATATCTCCAATCAATCTTTTCAGTTAAAAAAGGTAGTTTGCAGTAAACATTACCTGTTAGGACATTATCAGATTATCCTTCGCTTAATACAGACTCTTAAAATTCTTTATTTTACAAGCTTAAAACAATTATAGATTCCTAGGACAGCATAAAGAATTTACAAATTTATCACTGTTGTTGCCTCCAGGTTAAAGCCAGTAACATAAATAAAGATAAATTCCTCTCAGTGAGCATAGAGTGTTTACCTACAATTTCAGAAAACATCTGAACTCTTGTCTCTCACTTTTGGCCACAAAATGCAGGGTAAATCCATTCTTGCTTATTACTATTCCATCAGTCTACTGTCAAGCAGCAGCAGAGTGCTGAAAGTGGCTGTCAACATCAACAATATTCTTAAGCAGCACACATTCTGCAATAAAATGCTCACTGATGCTCAGTTTGGACTCAAGACCATTCATATCTTGACTTCATTACAGCCTTGGCCTAAACATGCACAAAAGTGGTAAACTCCAAAGTTGAGGTGAGAGTGACTGTCCTCGACATCAAACGACAATTAATACAAATTTGACATCAAGGAACCCTAGTAAAACCAAAGTCAATTAAAATTGGAGCAAAAGCTCTGCTCTAGTCAGAATCATATCTAGCACAAAGGAAAATGACTCTGGCTATTTGATAAGAGGCCATAAAGGTTATTGTATAAAATAAAAGCTCATAGTGGGTAACATGCTGGCATGGATAGAAGGTAGGTTAAATAACAGAAAATAGGAATAAAACCTTTTCAGGCAAGCAGGATGTCATGAGTGGCGTGCCATAGCAGTTGATGCTGGGGCCTTAACTCTTTACAATTTATACAAATAATTTGGATGAAGCGCCAAAGGTATGGCAGTTAAATTTGCTGACAATACAAATATAGGTAGGAAAGAGTTATGAAAAATAATATAACGAGATTCCACAAAAGGATGCAAGTAGGTTAAGTGAGTGGGCAAAGTTCAGACAAACAGAGTACAATGTGAGAAGCTGTCCATTTTGGCAGAAAGAATAAAAAGCATATTATCCAAATGGTGAGAGGTTGAAAACTCAGATGCAGAGAGATCTATGTACGTTACTGAATAAATTGCAGGTTAGTGGGCAGGTACAGCAAGTAATCAGGAAAGCCAACAGAATGTTATGCTTTACTGTGAGGGGAATTGAATCCACGGGTGGGGAGATTAGGCTTCAGTTTTGGTGAGGCTGCCTCTGAAGTACCTATGTGTACAGTATTGGTCATTGTACATCCAGAAGAATGTTAATGTATTGGGAGCAGTTCAGAGAAGCTTTTCTAAACTAATACTTGGAATGAGCAGATTGCTTTATGAGGAAGGCAAGTCAGACAAGGCCTGTATTCTCTGGTGTTTAGAAGAGTCAGAGGTCACTTAACCGAAATATAAGATCCTGAGAGGACTTGACTGGATAGACATGGAAAGGGTGTTTCCTCCTGTGAGAGGATACAGAACTACAAAATTAAGGAGTCACCCATTTAAGAGATGGATAACAATTATTTCTTTCTCTCGTAAGGTTCCTGTGGGTTTGGTATTCCCTTCTTCAAAAGGCAGTGATGCAGAATCTTTAAATATTTTTAAGGCAGAGGAAGATCGATTCTTGGATGCAAAGGGTATGAACAATCATCAGAAGTACACAGGAAGGTAGATTTGGGATTAAAACCAGATCAGCCATAATCTTGTTGAATGGCAGAGCAGGCTTAGAGGCCAAGTGAACTACTCTTGTTCTTGATTACATGCTGTTGGAGGTCAATCGTTTTAGTCTTGTAACATTGACGTAACAGTTCCTCAGGGTAGTTTACCAGATCCAACCATCTTCAGTTGTTTCATCAATGACACTTCCTCCATCATAAGAGTGAGGATGTTCACTAATAACTATACACTGTTCAGCACTATTTACAATTCTATGATCCATTCAGTCCATATGCAGCAAGAACTGGACAACAAGGCGGCTTAGGCTAATGAGAAGTAAATAACATGTATGCCACTTCCTTCAGCAGCATCTCACCCAGTTTCAATTTCACTTGCCAGCACCTTCTAAACTCTCCCAAACTTAGAGGCTAGGAATTCTAACATGTCCTGGATATATGTTTGCTCACTGAGCTAGAAGGGTTATTTTCAGACGTTTCGTCACCATACTTGGTAACATCATCAGTGAGCCACCTTCTAGTTCAGTGAACAGGCTTACATCCAGAACCTCAACCTTAGTTACAAGTCTTCTCAAAACTCGCTAATTCTAACATGTGAAACTCACTTCCCAACTCCCTAGTACCTGTCCACCTTCTTCAAGGCACAGACCAACACTGCAAACAAATACTCAAGACTGCGGCTTGATATTACCCAGCACAAAACATTTGAGTTGATTGGCATCCCATCTACAAGATGTACTGTCGCAAACTTCTAAGCCTCCTTTGATGGTATCTTCCAAATTCACAGCATCTACCACTCAAAAGGATAAATGCAGCAAATGGAACACCACCACCTGCAAGCTCCCTTTCAAGCCACACACTGTTTTAACTTGGAACTATATCACCATTCCTTCACTGTTGCTGCGTCAAAATCCTGGAACTCCATAGCAGCATCATGGTTAAACCTACACCCCAAGGGCTATAGCAGTTCATGGAGGAAGCTCACCACCACTTTGTCTAGGGTAATTTGGGATAGGCATTAAATGTTAGCCTAACCAGCGATACCCCATCTCAGGAATGAGTAAAAGAAAAGAAGTATCAGGAAACAATAATCTCCAATAACTATTTCCCCAAGACACTCAATTGTATTACCATTGTTGAATCCCCCACTAGCAATATGCTGGCCAGAAACCAATATAAATATAAATATTATGATGGTAACAGCAGGTCAGGGCTGTAAGTTCTGTGATAAATAACTCATCTCCTGACCCACAATCAACAAAGTACATGTCATAAATGTGACAGAATACTTTCTTGGATAAGTGCAGCTCCAACAACATTCAAGAATCTTGATTCCACTTGGGGCAAAGCAGCCTGCTTCATTGGCACACTGTTCACCACCTTATTTACTCCCTCTACCACTGACGTACAGAGGCAGCAGTATGCAGCATTCATAGGCTACATTGCAGCAATTAGCCAGGGTTCTTTCCAAACCCTCTAACATCTAGAAGGATAAGGGCAGTAGATGCATGGGGACACTACCACCCACAAGTTCCACACACACCATCCTAACTTGGAACTAATTCTGCTATTCTTTCACTGTGGCTGAGTGAAAACACTGGATCTTACTTCCTACACTATATGGACAGCAATGGTTCAAGAAAGCAGCTAACCCCCACCTTCTCAATGGCAATTAGGAACATGCAATAAGTGCTGACCTAGCTGGTGCTGATCACATTTTGTGAACACATAAAAGAAATTCCTGTAGCAACCAATAGACTTGCATTGCTGAGTGATAAATGTTATTTACTACTGAGCAAATACTTTGGTGAAAATGGCCAGACATTTCGTGCAGGATTCTCTAACCATTCAAGAAGAGATGTTTATGGGATCATAGAGATGTACAGCATGGAAAGAGACCCTTCGGTCCAAATCGTCCATGCTGACCTAGTCAGTTTTTGCTAGTAAACGTTGACATTAACAACAGCCCCTGCAGCAACTTGTCAATTGAACACAGCATAATATTAACGTTGGAATCTATAGTTTATCTGGATTCAATGTAAATGTATTTAGTTGCTGAAATTTAATCTCATGGTATTATTACCTATACAGGCATTTCGAAGTTCTGGCGGACTATAGGAATTCAATAATGTGAGAAGCTTGTGAGCAAATTCGATTCTTTCCTGCCACTGGATCAAGGCTTGCTTAACATCTGTAAATATAAATTTAAAAAAAAAATGTGAAATTGAAAGTTGCAAATTTTTTCTAAAACGAGACATTATTTTGTTGGAAACAAAATTAGTACCATACAACATAAGGAGGAGGACAAAGTATTCAAGAAATATATTAAAACACAAAACACGAAAACAAAACAATGATAATGAGTATAAAGATACAAAATAAAAAAAGATTGAGTTGCGTGTCCTAGTAGGAAACAATATTCTATTGTGCTAATATGGACATCTTATGTTAGCTGCAATGTCAAAAGGTGAAATTTAAAATTTTGTTAAAAGTCTCCACACTCCAAATACTATTTTTAAAAAAACGGTTGTCAAATACCAATAGTAAATTTCGTTCTTGGCATTTCCAACCCTCACATATGAAGGGGATGATAGAATGCATTTAAAATAATCCATTAAAAACATTACACTTACATTAGAGAACCTTCTAAGACAGTTAAGGAACTCTTCCACAAACAAAAAAATCAAAATTAGTTGAATAAAAAACACCAAAAGTCAACAGACCTTTCCGCTGCAAATATGGACGTGTAGATTTCAGAACAGATAAGAAAATAGAGAGAAGCTCCACCAAGTCCCCAGTCACATGGCAAGCTGTAGCCTCATGGTACATCATGTGCAAAGTATTAAAAGACTAAAAAATTAAAAGAAAATTAGAAACATATGTTTTGATTTCTTGAAGCAAAAATAATTATTGTAGAATCATAGAACCCTTACAGCATGGAAACAGGCAACAAGTCCACACAGACTCTCTGAAGAGTATCTCATCCAGACTTATTCCCCTAACCTATTACTCTACATTTCCCCTGACTAATGCACCTAACCTACTCATCTCTGAACACTATTTAGCATGAAAAATGAGTTGCTGGAAAAGCACAGCAGGTCAGGCAGCATCCAAGGAGCAGGAGAATCGACGTTTCCAACATGAGTGCTGCTTCAGGAATGAGGAGGGTGTGCCAAGCAGGCTAAGATAAAAGGTAGGGAGGAGGTACTTGGGGGAGTGCCGTTGGGAATGCAATAGGTGGAAGGAGTTTAAGGTGAGGGTGATAGGCCGGAGAGGGGGTAGGGGAGGAGAGGTCGGGAAGAAGATTGCAGATCAAGAAAGCGGTGCTGAACCTGAGGGTTGGGACTGAGATAAAGGTGGGGGGAGGGGAAATGAGGAAGCTGGAGAAATCGCATTCATCCCTTGTGGTTGAAGGGTTCCTCGGCAGAAGATGAGGCGCACTTCCTCCAGGTGTCGTGTTGCCATGGTCTGGCGATGGAGGAGGCCAAGGACCTGCATGTCCTTGGCGGAGTGGGAGGGGGAGTTAAAGTGTTCATCCACAAGGCGGTTGGGTTGGTTGGTGCGGGTGTCCCAGAGGTGTTCACTGAAATGTTCCGCAAGTAGGCAACCTGTCTCCCCAATGTAGAGGAGGCCGCATCGAGTACAGCGGATGCAGTAAATGGTGTGTGTGGAGGTGCAGGTGAATTTGTGACGGATATGGAAGGATCCATTGGGGCCTTGGAGGGAAGTGAGGGGGAAGGTGTGGGCTCAAGTTTTGCATTTCTTGCAGTTGCAGGGGAAGGTGCCGGGAATGGAGGTTGGGTTGGTGGGGGGGGGTGTGTGGACCTGACGAGGGAGTCGCGGAGGGAGTGGTCTTTCCGGAACGCTGATAGGGGAGGGGAGGGAAATTTATCCTTGGTGGTGGGGTCTGTTTGGAGGTGGTGGAAATGACGAAGGATGATACAATATATCTGGAGGTTGGTGGGGTTGTAGGTGAGGATCAGTGGGGTTCTGTCCTGGTGGCGATTGGAGGGCCGGGATTCAAGGGCGGAGAAGCGGGATGTGGAGGAGATGCGGTGGAGAGCATTGTCAACCACATCTGAGGGGAAATTGCGGTCTTCGAAGAAGGAGGCCATCTGGGTTGCTCGGTATTGGAATTGGTGCTCCTGGGAGCAGATGTGATGGAATTGGGAATATGGGATGGCGTTTTTATAGGGGGCAGGGTGGGAGGAGGTGTAATCTAGGTAGCTGTGGGAGTTGGTCGGTTTATAGTGAATGTCCGTGTTGAGTTGGTCGCCTGAGATAGAAATGGAGAGGTCTAGGAAGGGGAGCGAGGAGTCTGAGACGGTCCAGGTAAATTTGAGGTCAGGGTGGAAGGTGTTAGTAAAGTGGATGAACTGTTCAACCTTCTCGTGGGAGCACAAGGTAGAGCCGATACAGTCATCGATGTAGCGGAGGAAAAGGTGGTGGTGGGAGGAGGGGGGTGCCTGAGTAGCTGCGGAAGATGGACCGCTCCACATATCCGACGAAGAGGCGCCCATGGCTACTCCTTTGGTTTGGAGGAAGTGGGAGGATTGGAAAGAAAAGTTGTTCAGAGTGAGGACCAATTCAGTCAGTCGAAGGGGGGTGTCAGTGGAAGGGTACTGGTTGGGTTGGCGGGAAAGTAAGAAACGGAGGGCTTTGAGGCCTTCGTGATGGGGGATGCAGGGGTACAGGGACTGGATGTCCATGGTGAAGATAAGGCGTTGGGGGCTGGGGAAGCAAAATCATGGAGGAGGTGGAGGGCCAGGGTGGTGTCCCGAACGTAGATGGGGAGTTCTTGGACTAAGGGGGACAGGATCGTGTCGAGGTATGCAGAGATGAGTTCGGTAGGGGCAGGAGCAGGCTGAGGCAATGGGTCGGCCGGGGCTGTAAGGTTTGTGGATTTTGGGCAGGAGGTAGAAATGGACAGTGCAGGGTTGTGGGATGATGAGGTTGGAGGCGGTGGATGGGAGATCCCCTGAGGTGATGAGGTTATGGATGGTCTGGGAAATGATGGTTTGGTGGTGGGAGATGGGGTCATGGTCAAGGATAGGAGGAGGAGGATGGCCTCCTTCTTCAAAGACTGCAATTTCCCCTCACATGTGGTTGACAATGCTCTCCACCGCATCTCCTCCACTTCCCGCTCCTCCACCCTTGAACGCCGCACCTCCAATCGCCACCAGGACAGAAACTCCACTGGTCCTCACCTACCACCCCACCAACCTCCAGATACATCATATCATCCTTCGTTATTTCTGCCACCTCCAAACAGACCCCATCACCAAGGATATATTTCCTTCCCCTCCCCTATCAGCGTTCCGGAAAGACCACTCCCTCGTCAGGTCCACACCCCCCACCAACCCAACCTCCACTCCTGGCACCTTCCCCTGCAACTGCAAGAAATGCAAAACTTGCGTCCACACCTCCCCCCTCACCTCCCTCCAAGGCCCCAAGGGATCCTTCCATATCCGTCACAAATTCACCTGCACCTCCACATACATCATTTACTGCATCCGCTGCGGCCTCCACTACATTGGGGAGACAGGCCGCCTACTTGCGGAATGTTTCAGAGAACACCTCTGGGACACCCACACCAACCAA
>NC_057718.1:62718354-62735069 GCF_004010195.1 Chiloscyllium plagiosum
CTCCCCCAAGTCCCTCCTCCCTACCTTTTATCTTAGCCTGCTTGGCACACCCTCCTCATTCCTGAAGAAGGGTTTATGCCCGAAACGTCGATTCGCCTGCTCCTTGGATGCTGCCTGACCTGCTGTGCTTTTCCAGCAACACAGTTTTCAGCTCTGATCTCCAGTATCTGCAGTCCTCACTTTCTCCTTTCCACTATTTAGCATGGCCAATTCATCTAACTGCACATCACTGGATTGAGACACGAAACCAGAACACCCAGGGAAATCTCACGCAGACAAGGCGAAAATGTGCAAACTCCACTCAGATAGTCGCCCAAGGCTGGACTGTTGCTGTGAGGCAGCAGTGCGAACCATGCCGTTCTAAATTATGGCCAATTTAATACAATCACAGATAAAGCAGACACATTGCTACCAACATACCTAGTGAAACACTATTGCTGCATTTTCCAATAAAATAGCTCCCTTACATTGTTAATTTTAGAACACAGAACATTACAGCACAGTACAGGCCCTTCGGCCCTCGATGTTACGTCGACCTGTGGAACCAATCTGAAGCCCATCTAACCTACACTATTCCATTCTCGTCTATATGCTAATCCAATAACCATTTAATTGCCCTTAAAGTTGGCGAGTCTACCACTGTTGCAGGCAGTGTGTTCCATGCCCCTACTACTGAGTAAAGAAACTACCTCTTGACATTTGTCCTATATCTATCACCCCTCAATTTAAAACTACGTCCCCTTGTGCTAGCCAGCCCCATCTGAGGAAAAAGGCTCTTAATGTCCAACCTATGTAACCCTCTGATTATTCTGTATGTCTTAATTAAGTCACCTCTCAACCTTCTTCTAACGAAAACAGCCTCAAGTCCCTCAGCCTTTCCTCATAAGACCTTCCCTCCATACCAGGCAACATCCTAGTAAATTTCCTCTGAACCCTTTCCAAAGCTTCCACATCCTTCCTATAATGCGAGGACCAGAATTGTACATAATATCCCAAGTGTGGCTGCACCAGAGTTTTGTACAGCTGCAGCATAACCTCATGGTTCCGAAATTCAATCCCTCTACCAATAAAAGCTAACACATTGTATGCCTTCTTAACAACCCTATCAACCTGGGTGGCAACTTTCAAGGATCTATGTACCTGGACATGAAATCTCCCCGGTCATCTACACCACCAAGAATCTGACTATTAGCCCAGTACTCTGCATTCCTGTTATTCCTTCCAAAGTTAATCACCCCACATTTTTCTGCATTAAACTCTATTTGCCACCTCTCAGCCCAGCTCTGATGCTTATCTATGTCCCTCTGTAACCTACAACATCCTTTGTCAATATCCACAACTCTACCAACCTTATTGTCATCCGCAAACTTACTAACCCATCTACGCCCTCATCCAGGTCATTTATAAAAATGACGAAGAACAGTGGCCCCAAAACAGATCCTTGAGGTACACCATTAGTAACTGAATTCCAGGATGAATATTTCCTATCAACTACCACCCTCTGTCTTCTTTCAGCTAGCCAATTTCTTATCCAAACCCTCAATCCCATCCCTCCGTATTTTGTGCAATAGCCTACCGTGGGGAACCTTATCAAATGCCTTACTGAAAATCCATAAGCACCACATCAACCGCTTTACGCTCATCCACCTGTTTGGTCACCTTCTCAAAGAAGGTGTTTTGTTAGACAAGCACCCATCTAAATGCAATGAGAGCAAAACATTTGATGGAACCCAAAGTCTGTTTACAGGAGTGGCCAATGAAACTAATCTCAAAAGGTTATTTAGCAAAAAATATTTAGCAAATCAATATTTATTGATTAGGATGCACTGAAAACATTTTAAAAATGAAGCTTTGTTTTCAATTGATTACTTAGGATACTTTTTTAATGTTCACAAAGCATGGATTGAAGGTCACTGATTGTTAGCTGCTTTGGCAAGCTCAGTATGATGTGTTGTTGTCTGGCATATCTCTAAACCTTAGGATTAGCTAGGGACATGCATAGCTCAAAAGAAATTTAGTTTATTTCATTATCTGTTGCATATGGGTGAAGATTCATCAAATAAGCCAAAACATTCAATTTCATCTAACTGATTGTACATGTTTTCTCTGTTATTGGTTTATTGGATGCAAGTATCACTGGCAAGGCCAGCATTTACAACTCATCAGTAATCCCCTCAAGATGGTGGTATGAATCATCTTGGCCTGCTGCAATCGATATAATAGAGGTGGACACACAGAGCTGTTAGAGAAGGAGTTCCAGGATTCTGACCCAGTGACAACGAAATAGTGGTGAGACTTTGAGGGGGCCTGCAGGTGGTGATCCCATGCATCTGCAATCCTTGAACTTGTAGTGGTAGAGGTCCTGGGCTTGGAAGATGCAGACTAGAGGAATTCTTGCTGGACATTAAAGATTTTACACACCATTGCCTATAAGCTGTCAGTGGATTGAATTAATATTTAACATGGTGGATGAATGACCAATATTATACATTTTTTTGTGGGATGTGGACATTACTGGTAAAACCAACAATTTGTTGGATGCCCCTAATTATTCTTGAACCAAATGGCCTTTCATGTGATAAATAGCTCAATACAGGAAAGGTTGTGAGCGGGCACAATAAATGGTAGCAGCAGGAAAGACTGTATTTTATCTGCTTGGCATGGACGAGTTGGACCGAAGGATCTGTTCCGTGCTATACATCTGACTCTATTGCTAATCTGCAGATCAAGCTAAGTCACCTAACCAGACAATTCTATTACAACATGGACATCTACTAGGCAATGAGAAAAATATTTAGGTATGTCCTGTTGACAAAAAGCACAATTTACCTACTCTACCTTCTATCACTCCTTCCATCCAAGAATAGAAATTTTGTAACAAGTAATTTGACTTCCTGATTTCCCAAAGTGTACCCATCATCTTTCATTCATAGGTCTGGAGTCTGGTGAATATTCTCAAGTTTTATTTATGGGATGTAAGCTTCACTGGCTGAGCCAATACTTCTATCCATGCTTAGTTGTCCTTGAGAAGGTAGTGGAGAGCTGCCCTCTTGAACTGCTGCAGTTCGTTTTGAGTCAGTATACCCACAATGCCTTTAGGGAGGGTGTTCCAGGACTTTAACCCAGTGACAGTGAAGGAACGGTGACCCAAGTTTGCTGTTGTTTTTTTCAGTGCTTTGTTTGATGCCAGCTGGCCCACCTGGTTTCATTTGCCTGGATGAGCATTGCCCAATAACATTCAAGCCGCTCAATTCCAGGACTAAGCAGTCAGCCTGACCAGTAATTCTTTTACCAATTTAAACATTCACCCTATACTGGCATACAGCAGCAGTAGAGCATATGAGGCAACTGCAGCAACTTGCTATATCTCCTTCAGCAAACCTACAATGTCAATCATCCAGAAGAATAAGAGCAAATGATGGAAACACCTTCACCCATACACTCTCCTTTCAGCAATACACCATACTCCTAACATACTGTGCTGATATCTGTGCAACATGGTTTGCAAGGTTTAGGAAGGCAGCTCACCACCAGATTCTCAAGGGCAATTAGGTATTAGCTATAAATGCTGGTCTTGCTGGCAATCACATCCATTGAACAAATGAGCTGACAAAAAAAAGTACCTAGACTAGTTTTTCATTCCACACTTATTAATTGAATATAAATTCTTCCAGTTGCCATGGTGGGAGATTTGAACAAATGTTCTTTGAGCAAAAGGTCTAAGCCTCTGGATTATCATAAGGAAGATCACAACATTATCATTTCCTTTGAACACAATTTAACAGAAATACATATTAGTTTGCTTACAAATATATTTCTGCCTGAAATTTTTGCAGTTAAACTAAAGCCACCAACTAATAGTTCTTCAGTAATTTTCCAACATACTAAAAATGAGCAACTGCATATTAATGTAATATTTAGCACAGATAAAACATCTTTACTATTTTGAGATTTCAAGAAAAAGTATACACTGTAGTTTGTAATATTTTTAAAAATATAAACTGAAGTTCAATCAAATATACACTGTCTACTCCATCTGAAACTAGCAAACAATGAATAACTTAAAGTTTGTGCGAAGATTTGTAGCTTGGGTGCTCGTTGTTGTGGTTCTGTTCGCCGAGCTGGAAGTTTTTGTTGCAAACGTTTCATCCCCTGGCTAGGCGACATCATCAGTGCTTGGGAGCCTCACGCGAAGCACTTCTTTGATGTTTCCTCCGGTGTTTATAGTGGTTTGTCCCTGCCGCTTCCGGTTGTCAGTTTCAGCTGTCCGCTGTAGTGGTTGGTATATTGGGTCCAGGTCGATGTGTTTGTTGATGGAGTTTGTGGATGAATGCCATGCCTCTAGGAATTCCCTGGCTGTTCTCTGTCTGGCTTGCCCTATGATAGTAGTGTTGTCCCAGTCGAATTCATGTTGCCGCAGACAACAAGCAACATGAATTCGACTGGGACAACACTACTATCATAGGGCAAGCCAGACAGAGAACAGCCAGGGAATTCCTAGAGGCATGGCATTCATCCACAAACTCCATCAACAAACACATCGACCTGGACCCAATATACCAACCACTACAGCGGACAGCTGAAACTGACAACCGGAAGCGGCAGGGACAGACCACTATAAACACCGGAGGAAACATCAAAGAAGCACTTCGCAGGAGGGTCCCAAGCACTGATGATGTCGCCTAGTCAGGGGACGAAACGTTTGCAACAAAAACTTCCAGCTCGGCGAACAGAACCACAACAATGAATAACTTAAGCCAAATGTCTTTCAAAAAACCATAACATAAAGGAGTAAAAAGAACTAATTTATTTACCTCTGTCATCAGAATTAGACCCCGATTGAAAACAACTAGCAGCCTGTCTTCATCAGTTTCTAGAAGAATTCTGAAGGCACTGCAATAATGAAAGAAGGCACCATTGATGGAATGTTCTACCTAATTGTTGTGTAGTGCAATAAAGACAAAAGATGGAAATCACAACAGATGATTTACTGTTCGATCAGTTTTGTTATTATTTCTCGCAATATTCATCACCAATACATATAATCACCCACTTAATCACCAGCTACTTCCTCAGTGTACTTCACCAGCTCATCACAGTCTTTGAATCAATTATTCAAAATAAAATGGTAAATACTTGAAAGGCATGAGTTTATCAAGCAAGATCAGTAGAGATTGGTAAATGGAAACTCCTGTTTAACTAATTTAAGTGTTTCCTCGAGATAGTAGATAATGGAAATGCAATTAATATGCTGTACATGGAATTTTCAGAAGACTTATTAATTCATCAAGCAACTAGTTAGAAAAATAGCTAGTATGAAATAGAAGGAAATGTAGCAGTATGGATGAAAGGCTAATTGTTAGGGAATAGTTATGATTTAGTTAAGAATAGCATGTGATTACTTAAACCTCAGGATTTAGTATTATATTAAAGAAAGGATCACAAAGTATGGAATGGTGTGGGTAAAGTGATAGGGTGTGATGAAAGACAATAATTCTTCAACAAAATAGTCAAACTATTAGAGTAAATTCATCGAGGTTAATTGGGATTAATTATAAACTTGAAGAATCTACAATTAACAGGTACTTCACAAACTCATACTTTTGACAAATATGAGAAGAACATGGTAAATATGTTAGATAATGCCAAAGGTTAAGCAACCTCTCCTGCCAATAATTTGTACACATACATAACCATCTCTTTTTGCTCCTGTACTCATTTAGAATTATACCTCCACTTTATATTGTCTTTTAGCGTTCTTCCTACTGAAATGCATCACCTAACACTCCTCTGCATTTGAAACTCACTTGGTACCTATTCACTCACTCCTGCACATCTTGTGGAGGTGTTGGTGGGATTTGCTCTGTGCTGGTCAGGGTTGGAGGTCTTCTTTTCAGCTTGCATTAATTTGTCCTCTTCATTTTCCCCAGCTCAAAATGATTTGTGGTGGCTACATGAGGGCCAGGAAATCTATTCTACAGTATCCTCTGCCAGAATCAACAGGGAATCTTGTCGGTCAGTGGTGAATGGACACCCCTGCCAGAGGAGGTCAAGACTTTTGCCTGGAGTACTACTCTTATCCTCTACATGAGAATCTACCTCAGACTTGAAGGTGGTGTCTGACCAGTGCACTGACAAGAGCTGGAAGTCAAAATCACCATTCAACTAGTGTGCTGGACAGGATACTCTGAATGCTGACCATAAACCAACTGATGGCTGTCATGTTGTGGTATCAGTTGGCCACTCTGATATGTTCCAGAGTTTGTCACCAAGACACAGAAGATTCTCATTGACTTCTTCCAGAACAGAAGGTTGCTGTACATCTGAACCTCCCACTTATGGAGTCAGGTGCTGGTATGCCTTTGCATTCAGGTGACAATTTTGCACCTGCAGCCCCCTCTATAGTATCATGTAGTGGCAATATATTTTTTCCAGGAGCAAGGCTTCAACTACGGCCGGCAGCTCCTGGTCACAGACCTTATAGATCTCAGTGACTTGCAGGAAGTGCTTGTCTTTTACCAGGACCTTACCCAAGGTTAGGAATAAGGTTTCTTCAACTACAAACTCTATCCCATTAGGGACAGCAGATTGCATCGGGGAACCATCGTTCAGGAATGTGCACTTTCACCAAGTCAGATTCACATGTCTGGCAGGATGACGACTCAGGCTGTTTAGGTGATCAGTGTGAGGGATCACGCTGAATGCAGAGTGGCAGGGTAGATGTTGCCAGAATTGCCATGATGTGCACTAGTAGATTTCAGTTTGCAAACAAAGTCAGCCAGAAGGGTTGTGCTTGGCCATGATTACACTTTTGATCTCTCAGTGGCTCAAGCATGTGGTGAACTTCCACTTGAGGTGATCTTCATTTAGAGAGAATTACATATTGGTTCCAGGAAAGCCAGTCCCACAATTTGAGAAGAATCACAGAAATTCCCTTGGTGTCAATCTGCTTTGCACAGACGAGTTTTCTGTATATGTTGCTGCTGCATATCCTCTACTTACTTGACCTTGTCGACCATCTGGACATGCTGTGCCATGTCTTTCTGCTATCTAGAAGTGGTGGGGGTCCTCTCCTTAGACTTTAAGGATTTGGCTTGGATAGTGTTGCATGCAGCAGTCCTATAAAGCAACTTCATGATCTCCCAGGTCATTTTCTTTTTGTGACCTTGAACAGTGCCAGTATACATGGACTGCATTTGACTGTAGTCCTCTTTTCATTATTTGAAGATCTGTTTCTTAATTTCTGGCTGAACTTCAGCCCCATGTTCCTTCGTTTTGGCCACCTGCTCAGAATAGGGTGATCTGGATTTGGCCATAGAGGCTATAACAGATCCTGGACATGGAGAGCATCGTTGGACCCAAACGCCTTCCCCTCTCTCATGATTATACCCACATCCAGGTGATCTTGAAAAAGGAGTATGTAGTGGCCATTGGCACACTTCAAAATTTTTATGAACGGTGATTATAGCAGGGGCTGGAGTTCTTCATCATCTCAAAAAATAACACTGATTTAATTCTGCAAATTTCCTTTGAAGTTTTGTATTTGCTAGTCTGCCTTAAAGGACTTTCAGCCAGCTAATTTTGGTATGTTTTTAACTAATGTGTTTTCAAAAGAGTAAGAAATGGGACTAGAGGGAAACTGGAGGTTGAGCAGGGATTTTCTTCAGAAATCTGTAAGACGCATCTCCGAATAATTCTATCAAGGATAAGCTCGAAGTTTTGTTCCCCTTTTCACCATCTGGCTTGGATCCAATTTAATAGGGTCATCCCACATCGACCAATGAGGCAGTTACATACATGTTGCACCTTCTTCCGCCTGTGAGGAAGTAGGGCAGTACAGAAGAAAACAGGCCAAACAACTTAGGAGGCCAAGCCTCATGGTGCTGCCCCTTCCCTTCACCCAATTCCCGTATCAAATTCCGTAGGTATGCAGTCAGCATCTGGGCCTGTGGATGTGGCTGCTGGCTTGGGGGGGGAATACCCACCTGACAGAGACACAGAGGAAAACCACACACTTGAAGACAAATGCCACGTCCCCATTCTCCAAACGCCAGACAGCAAGAGGCATCTTACAATCTCAAGTTTTTGGGTCCTACGTCTACAAGAGATCTGATATGTGACCATGCTTTGTGTTATTTTGATAAATATTTCTTCACTAAAGGAGGAAGCTGGAGCTAGCCTGACTTCCACATCCGGTTATTCACATTTCATAGTCCAGCAAAGAAGGGAACAATGACCACGCTTTTACAGATCACTCTTTCCTTGCCCCAATCCTATCAGGAAATTTTTTTTTTAACCATCAATCTGTTCAGGCACAGCTATGGCAGGTGGGCCTTGAACTCCGACCTTCTGGCCCAGAGATAGGGACAGGATCGGTATCACAAGATCCCTTTGAGAGACTTATTTATATTAAAAAGCAAGCCCATCAATAATTGATAAAGTACCCAAGAACAAATTATAAACACTGCTCACTGGGGCAGTGCAACAATAACAAAATACAAACCAAAGAAGTAAAACAAGGGGAGAATTAATTCAAAAGCTTGATGGGGAAATAAAGCATGCAATTCCCCATGGCACATATGTATCTATAAAGGTTTAGAAAGTACAGAAGAAAGTTGCATACTCTCCAAGGATACCAGGAAAAAAAATATTTTCCTCAAAACCCTGCACATTCTTTTCCTATTTAAACCTTCATGTACTACCCTTATGAATGCCTCAATTGAACCTGCCTCCACCCTAGGTGGTGCATACCAGACCCTAACTACTGGCTGGGTGACCAAGAAGTTTTTCATCTTGTATTTGCTTCTTTTGCGTAGCACTTTATACTTGTGTCCTCTGGTTCTTGATCCTCTCATGAGTGAGATCTCGGTTTGTACTCGGCAGTAAAAGTTAGTGTAAGTATGAGGAAAAACAGTTGATCTTTCCTTTAGCAGTTGCTGTGAGCTGCAAATTCCAAGTAAAATAGTTATTTAAAACCTTTTACGTACTTTCTGTATTTGATATTGGATATTATTTGGATAAAAATAATGTGTTAGGATATGATGAAGAGACAAGAGTTTGGCATTAGGAAATGATGCTCATTTGGCAAGCTGGTGCAGACACAATGGGTCAAATGGCTTCTTCTGCGCTTTAGCACTTATGCGATTGTGAATTTCCAGTTTTCCAGTCCTAGCCACTTCCTCTTCATCATGGATATATAATCCCTTTGCCCATCTGTCACCCCCACTCAGGATAGCATAAAGGCTCTCCACTTCCTTGAAGCGAGGCCTGAACAATCCCCATCTACCTGGTTGATCTCATTCTCACTTTGTACAACTCTTCCTTTCACTTGTCTAACTTGCTCCAAATCAAACGCACAGCTATGGATATCCATTGCGACTGCTTCTTTGTGGGGTATGTGGTAAATTCCTTGTTCTAGTACAACTAGGTCTCACCCACAAATCTTTTTCCAATACATCGATGATATCATCAATGTTGCTCCCTACTCTCATCTGGAATTAGACAAGTTAATTTGATTTGTTTCTAGTTTCTATCTGTCTCACCTTCAATTGATCCATCTTGGACTCTTCCCTTTCTTGACTTCACCATTTCCACTTCTGGGTGTGGGCTGACTAGAATAACTACTGGAAAGCAACCAATTCCTTCAGCTACCTCAACTACACTTGCTCCTATGAGGAAGGATTTCCAGACCCAAAATGCTAACTCTGATTTTTCTTTACAGATGCTGCCAGACCAACTGAATTTTTCCAGCAACTTCTGTTTTTGTATAATTCCTGACATTCTGCATCCTGCAGGAATTCCGATTCATTCTCCCAGTTTCATTGCATCTGTTCTGATGATGCCAGGTTCCACTGAGGTGCATCTGATCTGCCCTCTTTCTTCCTTAAATCAAGGACTGCGCCCTCTTTCTGACACAGCACTCAAATGAATCAAATCATCACCTGCAATTTTGCCCAACTCTTCCCCTCTCTCCCAGATTAATACCAAAGTTCCCCTTTTTCGCACTTTCTACCTGTCAGTCTCCACATTCAAAGGATCATCCTTTACCATTCTGCCACCTCCAGCAGGATGCAACCACCAAACACAACTTTCCCTCACCTTCACGGTCAGCATTCCATGACACCCTGGTCCACTCCATTATCACACCTAACACCACCTCACAATATGTTCCACTTATTCCTCCTTTCCTTCCATCAAAAAGGATAAAAACGCCATTTCCAGCTCCTTCCAGTTCTGAAGAACACATATCTTGAACTCAAAATATTAACTCTGATTCTCTCTCCATAGATGCTGCCAAACATGCTGAGCTTCTCCAGCACTTTATTTTCATTTCAGATTTCTAGCATCTTCAATCTTTACTTTTATAAAAGTAAGGACATTATGTTTCAGGCACTCATGACACCACATGTTTAATACTGTGCGCTGTTTCGGTCTCTTTATTTTAAAGGAGGATGCAAATGCATTAGAGACAGGTCAGAGGAACTTCACCAGGTTGATAGCTGGAATGGGCAGGTTGTCTTGCAAAGATAGGCTGGACAGGCTCAGCTTGTTTCGCTGGAGTTCAGACAAGTGAGGAGCAACTTGGTTGATAAAAGATTCCAAATGCTCTTGACGATAAGGTTAGTAACTTATGCTTCTTCTTGTTGGTGAGCCTGGAACTAGAGAATATTAAGGGTTACCCCATTACGACAGAGATAAAGATTTCTTCTTGAGGGCTGAGAGTTTGGAACGGTGTCTCAGTAGGCAGTGCAGGCAAGGTGATTGAATATTTTTAAAGGTGCAGGTAGAGAGATTTTTGTTAAGTTAGGGAATCAAAAGGCTATTGGGAATAGATGGCAAAGTTAAAGTTGAAACACAAACAGACCAGCCATGATGTCACGGAATGGTAGAGCAGGTTGAAGGGTCCAAAATGGCCTACTTTTGTTCCTTCAGTTTGTGTTAGTGTTTTTCTCCCTCTCACTCCCCAGAGACTGTTTTTTCCTCCTCCTCAGAGTGCATGCATCTCTTCTTTCACACATATCCAGCCCCTTTAGACTGTATATTTTTCTCTTTCTCATACCCTTTGAGTCTATGTGCAAATACCTCCCTCTTCTCTCTGAGTCTACCTTTCTCTTGCTTTTTCACCCTTAGGAGTCTTTCTCACTGCTGCTGGTCTGATACTCAAGCTGATGTGCCGTCATTCAATTTCCAGCCAGTTATCCAACCACAGACTGTTTTTCTCCCATGCTTGCTGCTGAAAGGCTCAATGGTAACATGCTCAGGATAGAAATACCTTGTGACTAAAGGAGCAGTCCCTCACAAAATGTAATTCCTCTCTCATTGGTTACCCATGATTGATTATGCAAACCTGGGTAGATTCAAAGGGTCCAGGTCGGAAGCAGTAAAAGGGATGCATTTTTCCTTTCTTGTCTGCAGCTAGGTGTCCTTGGAGAAGGAACACTGTTTGCTGGTATACCTCAGGCATTTTGAGATTGGTATGCATTGAGTAGTGGAAAGGACTGGAGTGCATCATCACTCTTTCCATCTATCACTTTAATCTGAGTTTTGCATTATTCTGGCACAAACATGGTGGGCTGAAAGGTCTCCTTCTGTACTCTATTCTATAAATTTCGAAAATAAATCAATTCTGATTATTTTAGACTGGATTATTTTTTGCAGATAGATCATTCCATGTAAAATAACTTGCCAATGTTCACAACAAATTTCTGCATCAATGTCAAGACCCAAATCCCACTCATTTTGTAACTCTTAATCACAGTTTTCTACTTGCTCACAGCTGAGTTACCTTCCTCACAGCAATTAGTATTGTGGAACCTGAGATGATGCTGCACTTCAATTGTCATCTGAAGTAGTTTAATCCTTTCTCAAGCACTAGAGATACTGATATAATCACAGTACTGCTCAAATAACAGCTGGAAGGAACAGGATCTGAAATAATCATCGAATAGAGCAGAGAAGAAGTCAGAAGATATGCCAGAACTAGACTCAAATTTTCAGACAATGGGCAGTAAATGGAGCTCGATTGCTTTCAATGAAATAATATGAAATATTAGTGTGGTAGTAGTCCAGATCAAGATTATAAAAACAAAAAAATAGCATTTTGTCTTGGACTTTAACACAAATTATGTCTTGATTTCAATCTTGATAGTTTGTGCATGCATACACCAAGTCATTCCAGAAAACATTATATTCAAACATTACTTTCCAACTGCTAAAATGTATAGATCTCTAATGATTAATTAGGTTTAAAATTAGGATAAAATTGTAAAAAAAAGCAATTGGCAGGAGAGTAGAAAACAGCAGATACTTGCTAGAAAATTTGCCAGAATTGAGTACAAGTCAGAGGCAGTCACAGTGAAACTGTACAAAACACTCCTCAGACCACATATTGAACACTGCTCCATTCTTAGATACAGAAGCACAGAGAACAGCTTCAAGCACTTGAGCCAATATAATGAAGAGCCTCAGCCCTAGTGCTAGAGTAAATAGCAGAAAGTTTTAACCCTTCAACTTTTAAAAAAAAACTAACAGATGATCTTAAAGTAGCAAACTACAATCAGACAGCAGGGTAAGGTGACAGTGCAAACAAGCGAAAGACAAATTTTGGACTAACATCAGTAAGTTCATCCAACAATATATAAATATACAAAGAAATTGAGTAGCAAAGATGAAAAGGTTAAAAATTATTTAGTAATGACTGTTTTGTCCTTTTATTTTAAATGGGATGTGGGTGATGCACAGGTGGCCAGAGGTTGTTGCCTATTCTTAATTATTCTTGACTTAGGTGGCTTCTAGGCCAGAGGAAAGTTAAGAATCAACTATACTTCTATAGGTCTGGGGTTAGAAGTAGATCTGATTGGAGGAGGATGGTAAAATTCCCTTCCTGAAGATTATTAGTGAACCAGATGGATTTTTGTCACCACGGAGACCAGCTTTGTGCTCCAGATTTAGCAAATGAATTTAACTTGCACCAACTAGTCCAGTGACATCAACTATGCCTAGGAACACTGTAATGGATGAGTTTTTAATTTATTCAGAAATATCCAAGGTCTAAGGATTGGTGCTTCATATTCATGACCTCTTCTTGTTGTTAAAACCTACTTTAATGATAACATACAATCTTTGAAATTACCTCTTCTGCAATCAGACTGAATAAAGTACATTAAGTTTGAAAATCATGGGAAATCAGGACAGAAAAGATGGGGAGAATGTCCCAATTTGTAGAAGAGTTGCAAAACAAAGAACATCGATTTTAGCCACAAAGGAACAAATGATAGTTGAGGGAAAATCTTTGTTTACCCATGACTGATTCAGGTTCTGATGTAATTTCTGAGCTTGTGACAGAAATAGCTTCACAGAATAAAAGAATTCCTACATTGGGGAAAGAGGCCATTCAGCTGTCGAATCTGCACTGATCCTCTGAAGGGCATCCAACCCAGCCACAGACCCAGACCCTCTACCAAAGGCCCCGCATTTTACCATGGTTAGTCGATCCAACCCAACTACGGGGTAATTTAACAGGGGCAATCTACCTAACCTGCACACCTATGGACTGTGGGAGGAGACCGGGGCACCTGGAGGAAATCCACACAGTTATGATGAGAACATGCGAATTCTACACACTGGATTCGAACCTGGATCTCTGGCCCTTTGTGGCAGCATTACTAACTATTGAGCCACCATGCTGCCAAATTTCAAAATTTAGCTTCAACTTGGTCGGTTAAAGGGATTTTGTCCAAAGAGAAAAAATTGGTCAGACTACAGGAAAAAGGTGAGCGAGTAGTATGAATTGAGTTGCTGTTGCTAAGAGCTGATACAGGCAATGATGGGTTGAATGGCCTCCTTTTATGCACAACAACTCTATGATTCTAAAGGCTAAATCCCACATATTTAAGATTATAGAATTTACACTTCTTTTGGATACCAACAACTGGGTAAATAAGTTCAGCAAGTATGAACATAAAAACAAAACAAACTCACTAACACGCATAACATATAACAGATTTTTTTTTTCTAGAATAATCACAAAACTAAATTCTTCAAATCTTCAACTTTGCTTTTAATCACCAGTCTCTCAGATTTCATCGATCTTGCATTAAATTTACTAGAATCACATTCCAATATTATACTTATTAAAATTACTCCATAAACTAGGTTCATATGCTTATTCTTTACAGTGAATGCTAAGAAGTATTTTGTTATTTTGATTGACATTCCTACCTAATAAGTGTAGTCCAACATGAGCGTCCATCCAGACAACGCAAATAGCAGCTAATGGTAGTTTTCTTGAATTGTTTAACATCCTCCAATTCCTCTTCTCTCATATCTTGTCTCTGAGCTACAAACAGCTGCATAAGGTTAAATAGTTCTTCAACAGCCTATATAATAATGAAACAGTACAGAGTAGTTAGTTTGGTACAGCAATGGTTCAGCAAACAATGAAACTCATTTCTAAATTAACTCAACAACACATTTACTTAACTACTTTTACGAATGACATTGATCAGCTAGCTATATGAAATTACTGATTAGCATTATGACAACAACTTGTTCTTTTTATTCTTGGGATGTGAGGTGTACTGTCAAAGTTAGCATTTTCTGTCCATCCATAACTGCCATTGAGAAGGTGTTGAGTTACTTTCTAGAACTGCTGCAATCCATGTGATCCAGGCTGACTTACCACATTACTGCGGAAAGAATTCCAGGATTTTGACCCAGTGACAATGAAGGAATGATGATACATTTCCAAGTCAGGATGGGGAGATACTTGGAGGGCAACTTGCAGACGGTGGTGTTCCATATGTCTGCTACCTGGGTTCTTTTATGGGTAGAGGTCATCATTTTGGAATTTAGTATAATGCCTTTCATGTAACTAAATGCATCAATGTGTTTCACAGGTGCATTCCCAAGCAAAAATGACATCCAGCCATTGTTGTATTTCTTGCAATATTGCTAAGTAGCACGGATTAAATAGCGTGAATTCAATTTACTTGAAAATCTCATACAGTTTTATTTAATAGCTCAAACTATACTTACAGTTACAGATAGCTATTTTGCATCAAACCCTAGCATGCTGCTGCTGGACTTCACATGATAGTTGGTCACACAGCTTCATCCTGGTCCTTAGCCTATTTGCACGTTCAGCCCCAAAAGCAACACAGCTTTTGATGCATGCATCAAAGGAAATTCCACTAGTCTGTGCACTGATGTACACCAATGAATATTTCCAATAGCTCCATGTCAATCAGCTCACTCTTAAACTTCTCCTGCATGAACACTGCATTTTATAAGTGGCTTGACTGAAAAAAGTGTATCTTTTCTGAAGTTTCCTATATTGTTAAATCTGTCAATGTACAATTGTTCTAAGTTCTGGACTAGATCTAAGCCTTCTTGATCTCTTCTGCTGCAGCTGGTATCTCTGTGATCTTGCGAAGTCACAATGTTGATATATCTATGCATCAGTAATCCTGTTATTGCTGGCCCACTCGGGTCCACAAGGCAAAATTCTGCAGGTCCATACAGAATTGCTACAGCTGCATTTCATCCTCAATGTACTAATGCAAGGGGTAGGTATCTTATAACAGGCAGTTAATATTGCTGTTGTACATTGGATCATTTACTTCCAATGATCCAGGAACACATCCTTCAGGATTTTGACTAGAAGGATATTTGCACTAGTTCCTGTGCTGACTTTCGTCAAGTGTGGGTTTGTCAATTTTCTTTGGGCACATGATGTTAATAATGGGAAAAGATTCTAACTAGTTGACTTCCTGCACACAACATGCAACATTCAAACTGTGGAAACTCCTGAAAATTCACCTCTTGGTCAAACTATTTGCAATTCTGAATCTTCACTCTAGTAAGTCTTGCATATAGCCTTGTGTACATGATTGCTTTTTGTATGGGTTGAAAACTCATTTAGGGACTCAAACATGACAAAGTTACAAACAGCCTCAGAGTTGCCATAGGAAAGAAATACCATAGCATTTTTAGTGATTCTTACCATATGGGACAATCCTAAGACAACATCACCTCGACTGTGTTTATTGGTAGTTTATAACAACAGTTATATCAGGTATATACTAGCTTTTACCTGAAGTCTATTCTCTAAACTGCATCCACTACACTAACAACATGCATTCAAGATCGTAATCATTCACTGCAGAATAAAAGTTCTGTCACCTTTGGTTCCTTTACCATTCACCTTAAATCACTGTCCTAATGTTTTTGACCCTCAATAGGAAAAGCATCTCTTCTCTAATCTCTCCAGGCACCTCAATTTTAAGCAATGAAACAAAATCTGCTGAAAAACTCATCAAATATGCACTAGCCTATACACTATGCAGAATTTTCTTCATGCAGTCATCGATGACTGTATCGGCGCTGCCTCGTGCTCCCACGAGGAAGTTGAACAGTTCATCCACTTTACCAACACCTTCCACCCCGACCTCAAATTCACCTGGACCGTCTCAGACTCCTCCCTCCCTTTCCTAGACCTTTCCATTTCTATCTCGGGCGACCGAATCAACACGGACATTTACTATAAACCGACCAACTCCCACAGCTACCTAGACTACACCTCCTCCCACCCTGCCCCCTGTAAAAACGCCATCCCATATTCCCAATTCCTTCATCTCCGCCGCATCTGCTCCCAGGAGGACCAGTTCCAAAACCGTACAACCCAGATGCCTCCTTCTTCAAGGACCGCAATTTCC
>NC_057718.1:62735490-62739568 GCF_004010195.1 Chiloscyllium plagiosum
TGGAGGAAGAGTGCCTCATCTTCCGCCTAGGAACCCTCCAACCACAAGGGATGAACTCAGATTTCTCCAGTTTCGTCATTTCCTCTCCCCCCATCTTGTCTCAGTCAAATCCCTCGGACTCAGCACCACCTTCCTAACCTGCAGTCTTCTTCCTGGCCTCTCCCCCCCACCCCCACTCCGGCCTATCACCCTCACCTTGACCTCCTTCCACCTATCGCATTTCCAACGCCCCTCCCCCAAGTCCCTCCTCCCTACCTTTTATCTTAGCCTGCTGGGCACACTTTCCTCATTTCTGAAGAACGGCTTATGCCCGAAACGTCGATTCTCCTGCTCCTTGGATGCTGCCTGACCTGCTGTGTTTTTCCAGCGACACATTTTCAGCTTTCAGCACTCATGTCAAGTAGCTCATCATGATTGCTCTGCCACTCTGTGATATTATGGCTAATCTGATAATCCATAATTCCATTTTTCTGCCTTATTGCCATAACTGTAAATTCACTTAATCATTAGAAATTTATCTCCTGCAGCCTTGAATAAACTTACTGGCCCAGCCTCAACAGCTCTCTGCAGTAAAGAATTTCACAATTACCACTCTCAGACAAAAAAGAAATCTCTGCCTCTCTGTCTTACATGGATAACTTCCAATTCTGGGTTTATGCCCTCTGGTCCTACACTCTCCCAAGGCGAAGCAACCTCTCCAAATCTACACATTCAAGCCGAGAATTTTGTTTGTTTCAATAAGGTCTCCCCTCATGCTTCTAAACTCCTGTGTGTACAAACTCAACCTCTTCTCAAAGACAATCCCTTGATATGAAGGTCAAACGAGTGAACCTTTTCTGGACTGTCTCCAATCTATCCTTGGATAAAGAGCCAAAACTGTGCACAATATCCCAACTGTGGTCTGGTAAGTGTCTTGTGTAGTTTTAGCAAGACATCCCTATTTCATACATCATTCCTAAAAGCCAACACATCCATTTGCTTTCCCTATCACCCACTGAATATGGATCCCAGATTTTTATGACTCATGCACCAGGACTCCAAATCCCTGTGGTGCAACATGCTGTAGCATTTCCCTATTTAAATATTATTTAGCTCTTCTTCTGACCAAAATACATTACTCAAATTTTCCCACATTACATCCCATCTCCAAGTTTAACCTGTCTTTATTCTTTTGCAGACTCTGTGTCATCTCATGACTTGCTTTTCCAACTATTTTTGTGTCATCTGCAATCTTGGAGATAGTACTGCCATCATCCAAGTCATTAATATATAAATACCTGTGGCCTCAATGATCCTTGCAGCACTCCACTAGTTACAGGTCGGTATACTGAAAATGCTCCACTTACCACAACTCTGTCTCCTATTAGCCAATCCTCTATCCATGCTAATTTCCGACCCATAAAATTATGGGCTCTTATTGGAGCCCTATGTGTGGGAACCTAATCAAATGCCTTTTAGAAATCCAAATATATTGTAGCTACATTTGTAGGTTCCCCTTTATCTACGTTGCTAGTTACCTCCTCAAAGAACTGTAATAAATTTATCAGACATGACTTCCCCTTCATGAAGCCATGCTGACTCCATTTGTGTTTCTAAATGCTCTTCTAGTACATCCTTTATATCAGACTCTAGAATTTTCCTAATGACGGGATGTTAAGTTAACCAGCCTGTATTTACATTTTTTTTTGTCTCCTTCCTTCTTTGATTAAATGTGTTACATAGGTAGTTTTCTGATCCTCGGCAACTTTTCTAGAATGTTAAGGATTCTTGGAAGATTACTACCAGTGCATCCACTATATCTGCAGCTACTTCATTTAAAATCTTGGAATGCAATCCATCATATTTAGCAGTATTATTGGCCATTAGACCTCTAGCTTCCTTTGCACTATATTTATTTCCCCCCTCCCAATCTCCTTAGTCACTTAATATTTTCATAATGCTATTAGTAACCTCTACCGTGGAGACTTAGGTAAACTCCTCTACCTGGCTCCCCTTTAATATTTTCCCAGCCTCGTTCTCCAAGGGGCCTATGTTCACTGTTGCCTCTCTCTTCTTTTTCATACATTTAAAGGTGTTCTTACTGTTTGCTTTCACAAGTACTTGCTAGTTTAACCACCTAGTTTTCTTTCTTCCTGTTTATGATATTTCTGGTAATCTTTTATTGGCTTTTTAAACTTTCCCAACCCACTGATTTATCACTAATCTTTGCCACAATATAGATTTCTTTCAATTTGACACTGTCCTCAACTTCCCTGGTTACCCATGGGCTGTTTATATTCTTCCTGGAATCCTTCTTTCTCATTGAGAGATAACTTTGATTTTTTTTTACAAAATTTCTGCCATTTATCAACTGTCTTTTCTGTTAAACTCCTTTCGCAATCCACTCTCACCAACTCTGCCCTCACTCCCAAGTAATTTCCTTTATTTAAGTTTAACACCGTTCTTTCAGATCACTCCCATGTAATTGTTAATTTATTTAAGTTTAACATGGTTCTTTTATACTGTTCACCAGTTCTATCTGTTTGTCTGTTTTCAATTCTACCAATGCTCGCAAATATAATAAAAAAAACTTATCCACTCATGACCTCACTAACATTTGTGGAATATAGCGTGTATATAAACTGGCTTCTGTGTTTCCTATTATATAGGAGTGACTACACCTCTGAAGTACATCATTGGCTGTAAAGTACTTTTGGACCGTATGAGATCTTAAAAGCACTATATAAAATTACGTTCTGCTTCCTTCCTGAGAGAAGCTGGATGGCTGACATCTCATTTTTGTTGCTCAGAAAATGTCCTTTAAAAGGACTTTAAGGGGCATGGGGCAAGCAAAAGAATAGCTCAGGACCAGATGGCACACGTGGACAGAAATACTATTGCATTTTTTCCTGTAATGACTACGTAGCTGAGTAAAAACATTGCTACAATTCTATGAATATATTCGAAAAACTAGTTTAGTTGTGGACTTAATCCTATTCTTTCACCGTCTATGTAGTAAGCAATGTTCTCTCGAAAGCTATGCAGCTGCTCCAAGTGCACATCAGGTAACTAGCATGCAGTACTGACTTCTAATTCTGGAAGTTGATGCCACATACAGACATCGGGGGCCCACACAGGTAGAATTAATGATAATGTTGGTAATAAGAGAAGCCTACAGAGTTGCCTTCATAGAGCCATAATTCAGCTTTGAAATTTCAGAAGTATACTTCCTTGTTTCCTGCTACCTACTTCACTCTAAACCTGGAGTTGTGACCAGAATATTTTTAGACATTTTATGATTGAAATTACAGATAAAAATGGTTCCTGAGCAGCAAGCACACTAAAATTCTGCGAAACATTAGCCCTCCAGCCTTTCCATCACAGCATAGTGGCTCAATGGTTAGCACTGCTGCCTCACAGCACTAAGGGTCCATGTTCAATAGCAACAGTGAAGTTTGTCCATTCTCCCTACGAGTGTGGGGGTTTCCTCCGGGTGTACCAGTTTCCTCCCAAAGATGGGAGGATTGGCCATACTAAATTGCCCATAGTGCCCAACGATGTCTAGGTGAGGTGAGTTAGTCATGGGAAATGCAGGATTATAGGGAATACGTTTGGGGAGGGGGGTTGTTCTTTGGAGGATCGGTGTGGACTCAATGGGCCAAATGACCTGCTTCTGCACTATAGAGTTGCTCTGCAGGGTGGGAGCCTACCCCCTGTAAAAACACCATCCCATATTCCCAATTCCTTCGCCTCCGCCGCATCTGCTCTTAGGAGGACCAATTCCAATACCGAACAACCCAGATGGCCTCCTTCCTCAAAGACCGCAATTTCCCCTCAGACGTGATTGACAATGCTGTCCACCGCATCTCCTCCACTTCCCGCTCCTCCGCCCTTGAATCCCGCATCTCCGATCGCCACCAGGACAGAACCCCACTGGTCCTCACCTACCACCCCACCAACCTCCAGATACATCGTGTCATCCTTTGTCATTTCCGTCACCTCCAAACAGACCCCACCACGAAGGATATATTTCCCTCCCCTCCCCTATCAGCGTTCCGGAAAGACCACTCCCTCCGTGACTCCCTCGTCAGGTCCACAC
>NC_057718.1:62739674-62863400 GCF_004010195.1 Chiloscyllium plagiosum
CCTCCTCCATCGCCAGACCATGGCAACACGACACCTGGAGGAAGAGCGCCTCATCTTCCGCCTAGGAACCCTCCAACCACAAGGGATGAATGCAGATTTCTCCAGCTTCCTCATTTCCCCTCTCCCCACCTTATCTCAGTCTCAACCCTCGGACTCAGCACCGCCTTCTTGACCTGCAATCTTCTTCCCGACCTCTCCGCCCCCACCTGCCTATCACCCTCACCTTAACCTCCTTCCACCTATAGCATTCCCAATGCCCCTCCCCCAAGTCCCTCCTCCCTACCTTTTATCTAAGCCTGCTTGGCACACCTGCCTCATTCCTGAAGAAGGGCTTATGCCCGAAACGTAGATTCTCCTGCTCCTTGGATGCTGCCTGACCTGCTGTGCTTTTCCAGCAACACATTTTTCAGCTCTGATCTCCAGCATCTTCAGTCCTCACTTTCTCCCAAAGAATGGAAGAGCCTTGGGAAACGTTGATGGGCAGAGAGATCTGGGAGTGCAGGTCCATTGTACCCTGAAGGTTGCTGCACAGGTGGGTAGAGTGGTCAAGAAGGCATAGAGTATGCTTGCCTTCATCGGACGGGGTATTGAGTATAAGAGCTGGCAGATCATGTTAAAATTGTACAAGACATTGGTTTGGCTGCATTTAGAATACTGTGTACAGTTCTGGTCGCCACATTACCAAAAGGATGTGGATGCTTTGGAGAGGGTACAGAGAAGGTTTACGAGAATGTTGCCTAGTATGGAAGGTGCTAGCTATGAAGAAGGTTGAGTAGGTTAGGTTTGTTTTCATTAGAAAAAAGGAGATTGAGGGGGGGGACCTGATTGAGGTTTACAAAATCATGAAGGGTATAGACAGGGTGGACAAAGACAAGCTTTCTCCCAGGGTGAAGGATTCAATAACGAGCAGTCACGTTTTCAAGGTGAGAGGTGGAAAGTTTAAGGGGGATACACGTGGCAAGTACTTCTGACAGAGAGTGGTGGGTGTTTGGAATGCGTTGCCAAAAGAGGTGGTAGAGGCAGGCATGGTAGATTCATTGAAGATGCGTCTGGACAGATGCATGAGTAGATGGGGAGCAGAGGGATATAGATGCTTAGGAATTGACCAACAGGTTTAGATGGTACATTTGGATCAGCTCAGGCTTGGAGGGCCGAAGGGCCTGTTCCTGGGCTATAAATTTTCTTTGTTCTTTGTAAACCTCTATCTTTTTCTTCCTTCCTTCCTGAAGAAGGGCTCATGCCCGAAACGTCGATTCTCCTGCTCCGTGGATGCTGCCTGACCTGCTGCGCTTTTCCAGCAACACATTTTCAGCTTCCTTCAACTAGTACCTACCTAGTTGATACTGACTGTATTATATTGCCACAACATATTCAATTCCCTTACAAAAGTATCTTTTAGCCAAATATAATTCATAAAGTTTTAGATCAAAATAGGACTGAATTCAATCTATCAAAGCATGCGTCCATTGGTCAAGTAACTCATTAAAAATTAGCAACAGGTGGAGAGAGCTGTTCATAACTGATTGGAGCAGAAGTACACAGGAGCAGCAGGTCATTCAGCCCCTTGAGCTTGCTTCACCAATCCAGATCATAACTGAACATCTACCTCAATGCCATAGTCACATCCCCTTCGCTATCTCCATATTCCTTGAAGTCATTAGAAACTAGAAATTCATCACTCCCTTCCTTAATGTCTGAGCTTTCAAAATCCTCTGGAGTAGAAAATTTCAAAGATCTGCCAACCTCTGAGTGAAGAAGTTCTATTCATTTCAGTCTTATATGTTTTTTTTTAAATTCAGTCTCTCCAATTCCAGACTCTGCAGCCAATGGATACATTCTTTCGGTAATTGTTGTCTGTCCCTTTAAGAATTTTGTAGGATTCTATGAGAATGTCTTTCACTATTCTAAACTTCAGAGAAAACAAGTCTAGTCTCCTCATCGCTCCTCGCAAGGCAGTCCCACCATCCTAGAAATCAATCTGATCGACCTCTGCTGAACTCCATCTATGGTAAATATATCCTTCCTTCAGTAAGGAGGGCAAGAACTGAACACATTACTCCAGGTGTGGTCTCACAATGTCCTTTCCAACTGAAGCAAGACTTATTTGCTGCTGTTTAGGAACCTCTTGTGATAAAGACTGACACATAATTTCTCTCCAAATGGTTTGTTGCCCCTGTATGCTCATTTTCAGTAACTTATGAACAAGGACACCTAGGTCCTTTTGGACATCAATTCTGTTCAATCTTTTACCATTTACGAAGTAGAGTACAACAGCAAGCAGGTTATGCTAAATTTGGATAATACATTAGCTAGACCTCAGCTACAGAAGTGTGTGCAGTTCTGGGTGCTTCAGAAGGCATGTGAATACATTGGAGAGAAGATAAAGAGATTTACCAGGGTGGTTCCACAGATAAAACTTCTGATGTGAAGGTACACCGCAGAAGTTTTCCTTGGAAATCTGATTGTAGTTTTCAAAATTATGAGGTGCCTGGACAGAGTAGAGAGGGAGTAATCGTTCCCACTTATGAAAGGATTGAGAATGAAAGGACAGAGATTTAAAGGAATTTGTTAACAAAGTGAATGCAGTCCACGAAAAAAAGCGGTTTCACGCAGGGAGTAGTTAACATTTTGAATGCACTGCCTAGAAATGTGGTGGAGGCAGATTCGATAGTCAAGAGACCATTAGATAATTCTGTACATTTGTTTCTATTCAAATAATTATCAGGTAAAGGTATGAGAAAGTTACCAAGTCATAATACTCACAGAGCCATTGCAGACATGATGGCCCAAATGTTGTCTGCTGCCATAACAGTTCTGAAAATTCATGGATAACTTATACTTTGATATTCCCATTACGTTCTAAATTCACCCTCTCTAATCAATCTTGGGTAGAATCAGCCGTCTAACAACTTCAGCATCTTATTTGACCCCATTCTGAGGTACTATCAACCATTACCATAAAGATCACTTATTTCTGCCTCCATAGAACATTGAACAGTACAGGCTCTTTGGCCTTTGATGTTGCGTCGATCTGTGGAACCAATGTGAAGCCCATCTATCCTACACTCTTTCATCGTCATCCAGACATTTATCCAATGATCACTTAAATGCCCTTAAAGTTGGCGAGTCTACTACTGTTGCAGGCAGTGCGTTCCACGCCCCTACTACTCTCCGAGTAAAGAAACTATCTCTGACATCTGTCCTATATCTATCACCCACCAATTTAAAACAGTGTCCTCTCGTGTTAGCCATCACCATCCAAGGAAAACAGGCTCTCACTGTCCACCCTATTGAACCCTCTGAGTAACTAATATGTCTCAATGGAGTCACCTCTCAACCTTCTCTCTAGTGAAAACAGCCTCAAGTCAGAGTCATAGAGATGTAGAGCATGGAAACAGACTCTTCGGTCCAACTCATCCATGCCGACCAAATATCCCAACCCAATCTAGTCCCACCTGCCAGCACTCGACCCATATCCCTCCTAACGCTTCCTATTCAGATACCATCCAGATGTCTTTTAAATGTTGCAATTGTACTAGCCTCCATCACTTCCTCTGGCAGCCCATTCCACACATGCATCATCCTTTGCATGAAAAAGATGCTCTTTAGGTCTCTTTTATATTTTTTTCTCTCTACCCTAAACCTAAGCCCTCTAGTTCTGGACTTCTCCACTCCAGGGGAAAGACTTTGTCTATTTACTCTATCCATTATCCCTCATGACTTTATAAACCTCTATAAGGTCACCCCTCAGCCTCCGATGCTCCAGGGAAAATAGCCCTAACCTATTTAACCTCTCCCTATAGCTCAAATCCTCCAACCCTGGCAACATCTTGTAAATCTTTTCTGAACCCTTTCAAGATTCACAACATCTTTCCGATTGGAAACAGACCAGAATTGCATGCAATATTCCAACAGTGGCCTAACCAATATCATGTACATTCGCAACATGACCTCCCAACTCCTGTACTCAACACTGACCAATAAAAGCAAGCATACCAAGTGCCTTCTTCACTATCCTATCTACCTGCGACTCCACTTTCAAGGAGCTATGAACCTGCACTGTAAAGTCTCTTTGCTCAGCAACACTCCCTAGGACCTTACCATTAAATATACAAGTCCTGCTAAGATTTGCCTCCCCAAAATGCAGCACCTCGCATTTATCTAAGTTAAACTCCATCTGCCACTTCTCAGCCCATTGGCTCATCTGATTCAAGATGTGACCTCAGCGTTTCCTCATAAGACCTTCCCTCCATACCAGGCAACATCCTAGTAAACCTCCTCTGAATCCTTTCCAAAGCTTCAACATCCTTACTATAATACGGTGACCAGAACTGTACACAATACTCTAAGTGCGGCCACACCATAGTTTTGTACAACTGCTGCATAACCTCGTCGTTTCGAAACTCAATCCCTCTACCAATAAAAGTTAACTCACCATATGCCTTCTTAACAAACCTATCAACCTGGGTGGCAACTTTCAGGGATCTACATACATGGACACAGATCTCTCTGCTCATCTACGCTACCAAGAATCTTACCATTAGCCCAGTACTCTTGATTCTTGTTGCTCTTTCAAAAGTGAATCACCTCATGCTTTACCACGTTAAATTCCATTTGCCACATCTCAACCTAGCTCTGCAGCTTATCAATGTCCTTCTGTAATCTGCAACATTCTTCAGCACTATCCACAATTCCACTAGCTTTAGTGTCATGCGCAAACTTAATAACACATCCTTCATGCCCTCATACAGGTCATTTATAAAAATGACAAACAGCAGTGGCTGCAAAAAGATCCTTGTGGTATGGCACTAGTAACTGAACTCCAGGATGAACATTTCCCATCAACCACCACCCCTAGTCTTCTTTCAGCTAGACAATCTCTGAGCCAAACTGCTAAATCGCCCTCAATCCCATGCTTCCATATTTTGTGCAATAGCATACCGTGGGGAACCTTAGCAAATGCCTGACTGAAATCCATATACATCACATCAACCGCTTTATCCTCATCCACCTGTTTGGTCACCTTCTCAAAGATCTCAATAAGGTTTGTGAGGCATGACCTACCCTTCACAAACCTGTTGACTATACCTAATCAACCTATTCCTCTCTAGATGATTATAAATCCTATCTCTTATAACCTTTTCCAACACTTTACCCACAACAGAAGTAAGGCTCACTGGTCTATAATTACCAGTATTGTCTCTACTCTCCTTCGTGAACAAGGGAATAACATTTGCTCTCCTCCAGTCTTCTAGCACTATTGCTGTAGACAATGACGACATAAAGATCGAAGTCAAAGGCTCTGCAATGTCTTCCCTGGTTTCCCAGAGAATCTTAGGATAAATCCCATCTGGCCCAGGGGCTTATCTATTTTCACAGGGAAAAGACTTTGTCTATTTATCCTATCCATGCTCCTCATAATTTTGTAAACCTCTATAAGGTCACCCCTCAGCCTCCGACGCTCCAGGGAAAACAGTCCCAGCCTGTTCAGCCTCTCACTATAGCTCAAATCCTCCAACCCTGGCAACATCCTTGTAAATCTTTTCTGAACCCTTTCAAGTTTCACAACATCTTTCCGATAGGAAGGAGACCAGAATTGCACGCAATATTCCAACAATGGCCTCCCAACTCCTGTACTCAATACTCTGGCCAATAAAGGAAAGCATACCAAACGCCTTCTTCACTATCCTATCTACCTGCGACTCCACTTTCAAGGGGTTATGAACCTGCACTCCAAGGTCTCTTTGTTCAGCATCACTCCCTAGGACCTTACCATTAAGTGTAAGTCCTGCTAAGATTTGCTTTCCCAAAATGGGACACCTCGCATTTATTTGAATTAAACTCCATCTGCCACTTCTCAGCCCGTTGGCCCATCTGGTCCAGATCCTGTTGTATTCTGAGGTAACCCTCTTTGCTGCCAACTACACCTCCAATTTTGGTGTCATCTGCAAACTTACTAACTGTACCTCTTATGCTCGCATCCAAATCATTTATGTAAATGACAAAAAGTAGAGGACCCAGCACTGATCCTTGTGGCACTTCACTGGTTACAGACCTCCAGCCTGAAAAACAACCCTCCATCACCACCCTCTGTCTTCTAACTTTGAGCCAGTTCTGTATCCAAATGGCTAGTTCTCCCTATATTCCATGAGATCTAACCTTGCTAATCAGTTTCCCATTGGAACCTTGTCGAACACCTTATTGAAGTCCATATAGATCACATCTACTGCTCTGCCCTCATCAATCCTCTTTGTTACTTCTTCAAAAAACTCAATCAAGTTTGTGAGACATGATTTCCCACGCACAAAGCCATGTTGACTATCCCTAATCAGTCCTTGCCTTTCCAAATACATGTACATCCTGTCCTTTTAAATTTTGCCCCTCTCACTCTAAATCTATGCCCTCTCGTTCTAGACTCCCCCACTTCAAGGAAAAGATCATGTATATTTACCCTATCCGTGCCCCTTGTGATTTTATAAACCTCTATAAGGTCACCTCTCAGCCTCCTGTAGGAAGTCCATGTCCCTATCCCCCAATAGAGGATTTGGTATCACTCTCCAAATTTTCTCAAGGGCAATTGGGGACTGACAATAGACATTGTTCTGCCAATGATGTTCATATCCCAGGTTTAAATAAGTATAAAAATGGAAGCAGTGGAAGCAAAGTAACTTGTTATGTGATTTTATTAAATATGACCCTAGAACATACCCTAGAACTTGCCGAAAATGGATGCCAGAAAGTGTTCAATTTCTTAATATTGGCATCCAACCTCTTGATAAGTACAAAAAGTCAGAATAAAACGTGATACTATTTTTCCAATTGTAATTACCATGTGCTGGGAAAGCCTGTGTTTCTTTTACTTTTAATAGACAAAATGGACTGGGAAGCTTTAAAAGGTTAATTAGGTTCAAAGAAATGCTCATTGACCTAGAGTTCTCAAAGGGTTGAGCTGCTAAGAAGCAAAAGGGTAAATAAAACTCCACTGCCATGGGATTGGGTTTTGTCTGTTTTCTTTTGCAGGTAGTCAATCCAAATGCCTGGCAATTCAAACGTTTAGAAAACAACAAATACCTCACTCTGAATGCAACAGTTTTAGCTTAGTTAGTCTTTCAACAGTTCCTGGTCGTGAATGATGTTTCGGAGATCACATCAGAGAGAGTATTACTTTCTATGTTATAAATTTGGAAGAGACAGAACACTGAAAGCAGGAAGAGTAAGAAATTATGAATTATTTCTTTTGAAGTGCTGACAGAGCCGAGCAGATCATTTAAAGGGGTCAGTGAGGGGAGTCTCTAGTGACTTTGCATCATTGAGACAGCTGTGACCAGAATGAGACAGGTTCATAATTTGTTCCTTGTCAGTGGCAATGTATCCAGGGACTTCTGGACGGAATAGATCTGCTTGTGAATATGACTCAAAAGCCAAAATAATTCAAAGTTTGGGTGAAGATTTGTAGCTCGGGTTCTCGTTGTTGTGGTTCTGTTCGCCGAGCTGGAAATTTTTGTTGCAAACGTTTCGTCATGAGTGCCATGCTTCTAGGAATTCCCTGGCTGTTCTTTGTTTGGCTTGCCCTATAACGGTAGTGTTGTCCCAATCGAAATCATGTTGCTTGTCGTCTGCGTGTGTGGCTACTAAGGATAGCTGGTCGTGTCGTTTCGTGGCTAGTTGATGTTCATGGATGTTCATGTAGTGTACAAAATCCCATGCAAGGACTGCACAAAACACTATATAGGACAAACAGGAAGACAGCTAACGATCCGCATCCATGAACATCAACTAGCCACGAAACGACACGACCAGCTATCCTTAGTAGCCACACATGCAGACGACAAGCAACATGAATTCGACTGGGACAACACTACCATTATAGGGCAAGCCAAACAGAGAACAGCCAGGGAATTCCTAGACACATGGCACTCATCCACAAACTCCATCAACAAACACATCGACCTGGACCCAATATACCGGCCACTACAGCGAACAGCTGAAACTGACAACCGGAAGCGGCAGGGACAGGCCACTATAAATGCCGGAGGAAACACCACAGAAGCGCTTCACAGGAGGCTCCCAAGCACTGAGGATGTCACCTCGACAGGGGACGAAACGTTTGCAACAAAAATTTCCAGCTCGGCGAACAGAACCACAACAGCCAAAATAATTGCATGAGAAGTGCAATATCATACAAAATGGAGGCAGACTGGAAAGACTAAAATCACATGTGCGATAATACATCTGTGCAAGTAGTAATGCAAGTACATTATGTAAGTACATAGAGTATTTTATTGTGCTCAAGGCAAAAATTTTAAGTATTGAAAATGTGTTGCTGGAAAAGCGCAGCAGGTCAGGCAGCATCCAAGGAACAGGAGAATCGACGTTTCGGGCATAAGTCCTTCTTCAGGTATTCCTCATTTGTTAATTAATGTTTGAATTATGTTGATTTTAGTTAGTTTGCTATAATAAAAGTTTTAAAAAGTAAAATGTTGTCCATTGGGATTTTTTCCATTGATATTGTGGAGTTTCCCTTCTTTTAAAAACATTATTGGTCTCTTAATAATGTACGTATAGGTCATATCAATTTATTAACGTCAAGTGTAAACAAATGTCAAAGATGTCCATTGTGATGGGCAAATTATTTTAGAATTTGGTTTAACAAACAACTTATATTAATAAAGCATTAGAAGTTTAACTTATTGCACAATTATGTCAGAAAGCTGCTGGTTTAGATTCAAAAAATCAAAAATACATGAGTTCCACCTGTGCTACATTAATAACATGTTAAAAAAATATATAACAAATACACATACTGGTCATAAAAAATCATATACGACTTCAAAAATGAATCTTATGTTTGTATTAGAGATCCAGCATGCAGGACTGTTCTAATGCACTTTCTACTAGATTATGTTATGCAACACTTCCAAGAACAGCAAATTCTGCTTACTGAAATACATGAAGTCCAGCTAGGCTGAGAACTAGTAAATTGATACAAAACACTTACCGCTGGGTACTGGCTTGCATGAGGTGTTAGATTTTTGAAAGCCCATTGAATATTCTGATGAGAAGCTAACTGCCGTGTGAAAGCAGAGGATTGTTCACAACACAGGCGTAAAATTCCATAATATGCTGGTAGCATCCCTCGGTTAAAGAGAACAACATCTTGGTCGTCGTGATCAGCCAAGATGTAATTAAAAGCAATGTTTTTTGTCACTATAGGATTCTGTACAATGAATCGCACATTTTCTGGGCAATCCACACATACATTGTACCAGAAGATGAGCAGTGCCTGTTTATTGTGGTTTGTTGCAATAGCAGGTTCAGACAGCTTAGGCTGGAAGAGATTCCAGAGGTCCATGAAGTAACTAGAGAACATCAGCTTCTCAGTCTTCGAGACCAAACAGTACGTCATGAAGCTAAAATAAGGAACTAATTTTGTGGTGCCATGGACAGCAGCATCAACATATAATTTGGCTCTTGAAAGTAGACCCAGAAGAATATTGTACACCTGATGGAGGACAACAGTAGTGTCTGGACTAAGAGGTAAATCACGAGTAGGATTATGCAAAGAACGTGTTGATCGGAACATCTGACGGAAAGAATTGCTTGGAATGAGAGAAACCAAAAGGTAAGCTGCAGCTGTAAGGAATGAACAAAATTACAATCAATATAATGGATCACAATATTTAGCTACACACAGTGATTGTGATACAGTTATCACTTCGTGACTCTTTAAAGCAAAAAAAAAAAGACTTGTTTTCAGATAGATTTATCACAAGCACAGGTCAAGCCATATTACTTTCCAGCCAACAAAGTACTTTTCAGAGTATAGTTCACTGATGTAGAAAAAAGGATAGCGAATGTGTATGCAGGAAACTCCCACAATTATGAATTCGACAATGGTCAAATCAACAGTTTGATTGAGTGATAAATATTATCCAGGATATTGAGATAACTACTACTGTACTCCTCTTTGAAATAATGCCATGGGAACTTTTACATCCACCTGTATGAGCAGACAGAGCTTCAGTTTTAACATCACATCTGTTAAATGGTATACTTCCTACGGTACAGCACCAGAGTATCAGCCCTGACCTTTGTGTTTCAAGTACCGGAGATCTGAACACACAATCATCTGACTCAGAACAATATTACTATGAACTGAGCCACTGATTTATTATTCAAAAACAAGAACCTTGGCACGGAATAAAATAAATATTAAATAAGGCCACATAGGCAACCATTGCATTCCACGCTATTTTACCAAAGACCAGTGAAAGTGTGGTTAACGATGGAAAGGCACAAAATTTCAAAAACATTCAATTACAAACTAGAACATTAAAACATATATCTAGCACCGACTTACATGTTCTGACTCGAGGGTAGTTGTGTGCCAACAAAAAACGCTCCACCCAGTTCTCCATGTTTTGGAGTACCCAGCTATGAGCTAGCTTATTGCGAGGTGTTTGCATTGCCAGCCAATCTAAGCACTGAGAAGGATTATATTCAATAACCTAATCAAACAGAAGAGAACACGTGTTAATTGTCTTAATAACCTAAAACACAATTTGAACTCTTCCAATAGATAGTGCAACTGTCAGTATTCAATTACGAAAAGAACTTTCATTTGCTTGAAACTCTGCAATTACGTACTTAACTCATACCGAAACCAAAATATATTGTGAATAATTGTGTGCTTCAATATAGCTATTAAATCAACCATAACATTTCTGAAAAAAATAAATTCAGTTCTACAAATTCCATACTTTGTGAAAATTAAACACCTTAAAGTTTGTGCGAAGATTTGTAGCTCGGGTGCTCGTTGTTGTGGTTCTGTTCGCCGAGCTGGAAGTTTTTGTTGCAAACGTTTTGTCCCCTGGCTAGGCGACATCATCAGTGCTTGGGAGCCTCCTGCGAAGTGCTTCTTTCAAAGAAGCACTTCGCAGGAGGCTCCCAAGCACTGATGATGTCGCCTAGCCAAAGGACGAAACGTTTGCAACAAAAACTTCTAGCTCGGCGAACAGAACCACAACAAACACCTTAAAATTTACATTTTTGCAATACATTTTACCAAATTAGTTTTTTACTCATACCTCCCAAATTCTTTGAAGAATGCAAGATGCAAATGGAGGCATTCCAGGTGGTCCGCCAGCAAACTCCATCAACATAGAAAGCAGTTTAAAGAAAGGCTGTGCGGCCTAGAAATAATATGAAGTATACAGTGTTTATAGATGAATAATGCATTTGATTAAAAGATCCCTTTGCTGCAAAACTTAAGTGACCAGGAGACTGTTTTACTCTCAATACATCAGCATTCTGAGGCACTCAAGAATCTGAACCACATAAATATGGAAAATTCAATCTGTGATCTATGGGACATTTGTTCATTTTAGTCAGACTGGTGGTAGGGCATTACAATTGACCTCAAGAAAAGCCTGAATTAAGATGTGAAAAACTGGACTAAGTATTAATTTGCTATTTAGATCACATATTCAAAATTGAATGTCAGGTGACATCAAGAACTGGTTTAGCTTGCTGCCATACTATATTATAAGAGCTCACAATGTGTGTAAATAAAATCCACTTGGGCAAGGACTGAAAGGCTAGTAGCACACAAGAGGCCTACAGATTATCGCCTTCAGGAGAAACAGTATACTTGACAAATAAAACATAAGATGCTGTGAAGAAGCTGTAGCACTTTTTCTCAAAGTCAAGAAATACAACAATACAACAGACATACCTCAGGAGTCAGCTTTGCTATTGATGTGAATAGCATGGACACAATCTAAACACACAAAGAGAGAACGGTATTTAAAAACATTTGTAAATTTCTCCCCCAGCCCTATAACAAATATCTATTCAAATAAAAGCAGTGGTCCCAAATATGCATACGTGTTCTGAAAGGCGATTGTTATAACGGCAGAGGCTGAAGATCAAATTGCATGTCTGTCTGATGTTAATACCGTCTCGGATATGTTGAAACAAAAATGGGAAACCCTGAGAAAAACAACCAGAATAACAACTATCAGAAAAGGGCAATAAATAGGCAGCATCCAGTGATAGACAGCAGCAAAATTTCAAATAACTACCAATGAACAAAGCATTTTTGACACATGTCCTAAAATGCACATCTTGAGACAAAAACAAATATAATAAAGACCCATTTTCAGTACAGGGTCAACACAATATAAAGATCAAGTAAGTCTCCTAGAAATCGCTAATTTTGCATCATTTAAAATGTGAAAACATATTTCATTATATAGATGATGCTAACATGCACATTTTAATATTTATTAGCCCAAATGTGAAACTGACAAACTTTTGCACAGTAGATCTAATAAAAGAACATTTTAAGGATGAAATTTGGCCAGTCTACTGGCTGGAGAGGCAGTGACAACCTAGCTGCAGTCTTTTCTGGGAACACTGTTGGAATAGAATTCCAATTGCAGGCTTCCGTCATTACTAAATTCTGCAGGGGAATATTTTTGGCATAAAACTCCCCTATATAGCGGATGTCTCTGTTAGGAGAACAGAGGCCAGAAAAGGTGCCCACTGCAGATATTGCTGTCATCCAGATGCTAAAGATCATCCCTGGAGCTCCAAGATGTGATCACTGGTCACATTGATTAGATCAGCTCACTGTAAAGGGCAGGAGAGTGACTTCCTATGGATCTTTTGCTAGTTTCCAGGAGGTATGGAGATGGGACAAGGCCTGTAACTGATTACTTAGGGACATTAATTGTCCTCTGAGAGGAAATGCTGTTCTTGACTGCTCCACCCAGACTTAATCGCAACTAAGTCTGGAAAGTGATGTGCTTTCTATTACACATATTCCCACCCCATTATACTGTACTCCACATCCCAGCTTCTCCTGCCGAGGATGCATTAGATGTGCACAAGTTTTGCCCGAAGTTTTCAGGGAACAATACAACATTAAAAAGAATTTCATTTGATCCCATCCTTCCATTAGTTAGTAAATGAAAGAAAGTTTTTTTTCAATGAACAGGAGGGACAACTTTTAAACAGAATGTTTTAATGGTAGTATGAATTAATTTGGAAAATCTAGACAATACATCCAACATTTCTTTATCAACTGTCGAAATTATTTAGAGTTGTATGATGATCACTAGGAAATCAGTTTTCAGCCATGATGTTATGCAGTAATAAATTTGGGTATTTGATGAGTAAAGGACAAGATGATATTACTGTTTGTTTTTAAATAAGCAGCAGTTGGAAAGAGAGCACGAGACAAGACTTGGGGGCAAGATCTAATGGTATTAATTACCTAAGCAGGCAAGTGACTTGTATTTGTTAATCAGTAAATTAGGGCACTGGTTAGGGCAAAGAAAGATCGTAAGATTAAAGTATTAAATTCATTTACTGTATTCAATTATTTAAAACTACAAACAACCATTGAATAATAGTCCAAAACATGTACACTAAATAGTTAAGTTAAAAATCACATAACACCAAGTTATAGTCCAACAGGTTTATTTGGAAGCACTTGGTTTTGCAGCACTGCTCCTTCATCAGGTGGATGTGCAGCAGGACCATAAGACACAGAATTTATAGGAAAAGCTTACAGTGTCATGCGGCTGAAATATATTAAACAAACTTAGATTAAGTCTTTCACCTTTTAGAATGGTTTTGCTAGTTTAGATTCATTAATATATAATTTAATTTATTTTAATTTAATTAAACTTGTACTTGCAGAATTACACCTTATTTTGCTCAAAAACTGCATCATCCATGTAAAATTCTGTAAATCCCACTTTACAAATAGAATCAGTGTGACCCAACATTGGGACACAGATAGACTTTAACTTCACACCTTCAATATATTATTTGAGCTGAGATGGCACCTATTGTTAAAAGCTTTTTTGAGAATGTAACTTTAACAAACTTCTGGGATTTACGTATGAAGGAACTGAAACATGATTGTTCTAAAAGATCAAAGCTAAATTTGTTTAATATGACACTTTATGACACTGCACTTCTCTTGCTATAAATTCTGTGTTGTATGTTTCTGCTCCACAAACACCTGATGAAGAAGCAGCACTTCGAAAGCTAACGCCTCCAAGTAAACCTGTTGGACTATAACCTGGCATTGTGCGATTTGCTTGAATTTGACTTGATGCCATGAAATTTCATTGGGGCCACCGTCAAATGTTAAGGTTACTAATGATGATTCCCTCACGACTCTCTCTTACTGTGCTGCTAATGGGAAAGGACAAACAGGGATGGTAATGCTGTTGTCTGGTTGCTGTTTGTAAGCTATGATTCCATGAATCTAGTTCCAGAGACAGGTCTCCTTATTTGAACACGAGGCCACGGATATTGCACTCCAAGGTCTTTGGTCAACAACACAGGAGCAGAATTAAGCCACGTGGCCCAACGGAACTGCTCCAACAATTGATCATGGCTGAAAGGTTTCTCATACCCATTCTCCTCTTTTAACCTTTAATTCCCTTTCTAATTAAGGACCTATCACTGTCTTAAATACATTCAATGATTTGGCCAACACAGCATTACATAGATTCACCACCCTCTGGCTAAAGAAATTCCTCCTCATCACAGTTTCAAAGGGTTGTCCCTTCAATCTGAGGCTGTGCCCCCAGGTTCTAGTTTCTCATATTAGTGGAAGTATCTCTATTTCTACTCTGGGCAGGACTCCGTATTCCGTGAGATCCTCCCCACACCTCACCTCAGCCTTCTAAACTTCATCAAGTAGAGTCAAGAGTCCCCAATCACTTCTCTTATGACAAGCCCTTCATCCCTGCAATCCTTCTTGCAAACCTCCTCTGAATCCCCTCTACTGCCAACAAATCCTTTTTAAGATTTGAGACCCAAAACTGCTCTCAATATTCCAAATTCAATCTGATCAGAGCCTTATACAGCCTCAGCAGCACATCCCTGCTTTAGTATTCGACCCCTCATGAAATGAATACTAGCATTGCATTCACATTCCTAAATGCCAAATGAACCTGCGTGTTAACATTAAGAAAATCCTGAGCTAAGACTCCCAAGTCCCTTTGCGCTTCAGACTTCCAAAGCCTTTCCTCATTTAGAAAGGAGTGTACACTTCTATTGTTCCTAATAAAGTGCATAACTTCACACTTTCCCACATGGTATTCCATCTGTCATTTCTTTGCCCACTCTCCTGCCCTGTCCAAGTTACGTCTGCAGTCTCCTCACTACTACCAGTCCCTCCACTTATCTGCGCCTCACCTGCAAACCTAGCAACGTTATCCTCAGTCCCTTTGTCCAAATCATTAATGTCTAACATAAGCAATGTGGTCTCAACATTGACCTCTGTTGCGGTCACTAGCTGCCATCCTGAAAAAGTCTCCTTTATCCCCACTGTCTGCCTTCTGTTAGTCAGCTAATCTTCCATCCATGCCAGAAGTTGATAAACTCTAACTAGTTTGGTGTCACAAGGATCATTGCTGGAAGCTTCGATTATTTAGAACCCATATTGATAACCCAGATGAAGAAACTAACCTTACGAAAGGAAAGTTTGCTGGTGACAAAGACTGGTAGGAAAGCAAACAATTAGCAAGGAGATACAGACAGATTAAATAAGCAGGTATTAAATAAGTCTATTGGTACAAACATGTGGATGAAGACAGTTAGCATGCTATCTGCTTGCACGTGCTACTTCGCTTCACATTTTGTGCCCACAAAGCCGGTTAACAGCATTTAATAAAAAAGCCAAAGTACAAGTTTCTCTTCATCAAGAGCGTGTCTGTTTGCCAAGATCTCCTTATAATAGCACGTTGAAAGTTTAGCCCTCTTCATCCAAGCTAAAGTTTCAGAGAATATTTAGTCTTCAGATATGCAGTGTGCAGGCCCAAACTTTCAGCTCTGGGAAAATGGTTCCATTTCCATTTAAATACCTCAGGAAAACTGAAAGTTAAAGCAGTAAACACTGACAAAATATCTGGAGTGGAGCCCAAGGACAAACTGATAATTAAATGTCACCTTTTTACAACTCCTGTTACCAATCCAGTACAAAGTCTGCTTCATGTTCCTTTGGACTCAACCTGGAAGGTTGTGCTGGCGACCCTGATGTTTGGACAGTTCAGGGTCCATATAAATTTTGCCCAAGTTTGCTCCATGGAGAAGACACTCCAGTTTTGTTGTAGAGTTTAAGGAAGGTGACCATCATAATGCAAACTATCACCTCACTGGCTGCCATCAATGAGTTTACAACAACTTGGCAGACAGAGTACAAGATGGGAAAATGCAAAGGGAAGAACAGAAAAGCAGAATATTTTTTAAATGGAAAAACACAAATAATTCTGTGATAGAGGGATCTGGTGCTTTTGATCATGGAATATAAAACTTTAGCATACAAGTAGGTGGCACGGTGGCTCAGTGGGTGGGTGGCACGGCGGCTCAGTGGTTAGCACTGCTGCCTCACAGCGCCAGAGACCCGGGTTCAATTCCCGCCTCAGGCGACTGACTGTGTGGAGTTTGCACGTTCTCCCCGTGTCTGCGTGGGTTTCCTCCGGGTGCTCCGGTTTCCTCCCACAATCCAAAAATGTGCAGGTTAGGTGAATTGGCCATGCTAAATTGCCTGTAGTGTTAGGTGTAGGGGTAAATGTAGGAGAATGGGTCTGGGTGGGTTACGCTTCGGCGGGTCGGTGTGGACTTGTTGGGCCGAAGGGCCTGTTTCCACACTGTAAGTAATCTAATCTAATGTAATCTAAAGTAATTAGGAAAACAAATGGAAGGTTGGCCTTTATGCAAGGGGAATGGACATTAAAATAGGGACGTCTTGTTATAACTAAACAGGCATTGTTGACTACAGCCAGAGTAAAGTTTTGGTCATCTCACTTATGGAAGGATATATTAACTGGAAGGCAGTTCACCACAAGTTGGCAAGTTTGGTTCCTGGGATAAAGGGGTTGTTTTACAGGCAAAGATTGAGTAGGTTGAGCTGATTTAGATCTTAGTGAATCATACAAGGTTTGAGGCATCTTTAGAAAGAGGTTTTTGAATATGTTCAGTGTTGAGTTAGACATATCTTTGATTGACAAGTTAAGGGTTACAGGTGGACAGGCAGGACTATAGAATTAAGCATACAATCAGAGCTGCCATGATCTTCTTGAATGAGCGGGTTTGTGAAGTATACTCCTGCTCTGATAGGCAGGCCTGCTACAAATCTCAACAAAATGATCCACATGCGGCATCTGGTATTTATCACCACTGGACTGTGTTTGAAAGCTTTTAGTTGTTATCAAAACGAACATGTATATATTTATAGGGGAATTAAATATTTACAAAGTATTAGTACATCTAAAGAAATTCATGTATATCATCAAAATTAAATGACCTGTAACTCTAGAGCTAAGCTCATAAGAGATCAGGAAAGGAATCTGACAGGCATTCAGAATATAATAAAATTGAATAAAATACATTTTTCTGAATACATTCTATTAACAGTTATGACATTCTTGTTTTGGACATTCTTAAATGATGTTTGATTTCTGTACATACAGTGAGATACAGCTAGACATGGAGGAAATACTACAACAATGCGGCACGGTGGCACAGTGGTTCGCACTGCTGCCTCACAGCGCCAGAGACCCAGGTTCAATTCCCGCCTCAGGTGACTGTGTGGAGTTTGCACATTCTCCCAGCATCTGTGTGGGTTCCCTCTGGGTGCTCCGGTTTCCTCCCACAGTCCAAAAATGTGTAGGTTAGGTGAACTGGTCATGCTAAATTGCCCATAGTGTTAGGTGAAGGGGTAAATGTAGGGGAATGGGTCTGGGTGGGTTGCGCTTCGGTGGGTCGGTGTGGACTTGTTAGGCCGAAGGGCCTGTTTCCACACTAAGTAATCTAAAAAAAATGCGTGGGGATAAAAGTTTTACAGTAGTTTATTATATTTCTCAACAGGCTTGTTAAACAATGGAATTTTCTTTGAAACAGTTATCGGGATCAAAAAATGGGAATAATTCAGATTACTACAAAACTTGAATTGGAAAACTGACTTGCATAACCAGATCCGGAGATAGAAAATTAAGGCAATTGTTGCAGGATTTCAATGCATACAGCCCACAAATACATTAGCAATAATATCATTGAGTTTTAAACAATTGAACATTTACAATTTCCTGTTTAATTCTGTAACATGAATGAAGAATAGGTTTTTGGCGCAATCCTATGCTGTCATTGAAATCTTATGCAAGGATTTTTAAAAGAAATAAAGAAATATATATCACCAGTTCTATGTCTATTGACGATACCTTGCCTCCTGTCAAGGCAGCCATGTCATTCTGTGACAACGTAAGGTGCCTATTTTAAAAAAGACAGAATTAGAAAGTACAACTATTAGTGTTGAATACAGAATGTTAATACTGGGATATGACGCAAGTGTGTATACTTTAGTATTATAAATCTCCATTTCTTGATAAATAAAATGTTACATTTTATAAAATTAAATTTAAAAAGTTGGACTTATTACTTTACTTTCAAATTCAAATGACTGCACTTGCAAACAGAAATACCACTGAATTTACAGCTCATATACAAATTACCTATCCATGGCAATTTAATAAACACAGCTACTTTTTAAAAAATCCTCGAAACAAAGTAATTTAAAACAAACAGTTCATTTTTAAAATGGTTAAATATGTGCAAATAAAAAGACCAACACCGTCATAATTCTAAAATATAAAACAAATACTTCACTAGATACGTTTGCAAGGCTGTGGGGAAGGAACTGACAAACAGAAGTAATTGGAAAGCTCTTGCTCTGTGTGTCTACTATGCTTACGCCTTACCTTTCAGACCGAGACTGTTCTACTAGAAGTGCAATCAAGGCTATCATCTTCTCCAATGCTGCAGGACGGTATTTCTCTTCTGTTAAAGATAAAATATCTTCCTCCTCCTCTTCTTCCTCACCCTCTTCTTCAGACAATACCTCAACTTGTGGCTGGGGAAACTGCTAAAAAAAATCAAATACGTAAAAATATAAATGGCAAAGATTAGTTTTTTACAAATTGTCATTAAGAAGAATCATCTCTTCCCTGAGCCTGTAACTAATCATTAAAGCAATTTTTTGTATAATTTACTTAAAGGAATCACTGCAGTCAACTACAATGCATGAGCAAATGTTTTAGCACCATCTTATGTGCTGTAAAGAACAAACTAATTCAAAATGAAATATAACTTCAAAATTGATGGCAAAACTGATTCTATACACTCAAAAGAAACTCAACAAAATGTAAAATTAAAAACATAATGTTGGTAACTATAGCAAATTAGATTACATGGCTACCATAGTTTAGAACAAAACTATCATAATTTAGAGAAACTGCTACACAATATTACATTATGAAGTTCAATTTTATTGTGAATGATTGAAAATTTCTTACATTCTCTGGTCCCTTTGTTCCCATGTAAAAATGTACCATTGTCGATATAGCTTGCAATGACAAAAGAAACTGGCTCTGAAACAAATAAACAACAGTAGAGTTATGTGAAAAAATGGAGTGAAACATTTAATTGCTCCTCCCTTTAAAACTCCAAAGAATGAATATCTGTTTAAGTTACCTCTTCCTCTCCCATTTTTGCAAACTCAAACAAGAATGCAAAATATTCAGTGAGATGTTTGCTGTGAGGTTTGACTCCATGTTCCATAATAGACAACAGCGTCTTCACAAATCTAGTTACACATGAACGGCTTCCAATATCTTCAACTGGACCATCCATGTCATCAGAGCTACAAAGGCAGAGATCAAGGTATGTCAAAGACATTGTCCAAATCAGTGTAAAGTATTCAAACACAATAAAATCTTAAATACGGCAACAACTTTATAATTGCATCTAAACTTCTAAAATTAAAGATTTGAACCCTTTACAAATATTCACCTGAAAATGGAACCTCATAATTAACCACAAAATTGGTGTGATTTTCCATTTCTTAACTGTTAAACTAGATTGAGACTCAATTGATCTGAGACAGTCATTGCACATAAATGTTTTCACTTATCCAAATATAATTTATATTTGTAAAGTAGTTCTACAAATCAGTTGGTGAACCCAAAATAAATTGTATGAGGAGAATAAGAGTCCTTGACATTACGGTCACATTTGACCAAGTATGGCGCCAAGGAGCCCAAGCAAAACTGAAATGAACGGGTATTGGGTGTGAACTCTTTGCTGGTTCAAGATATACCTGACGCATAGGATAATGATTGTGGTTGCTGGAGGTCAGGCATCGCTGTAGGACTTCCACAGGGTAGTGCTGTCAGCCCAACCATCTTTAGATGTTTCACCTACAACCTTCCCTCCTCTATATGGTCAAAAGTGGGAATGTTCAGCACCATTCACGAATCCTCAGATATTGAAACAATCCATATTCAAATGCAACAAGATCTCGACAATATCCAGGCTTAGGCTAACAAGTAACATTCACATCACACAAATGCCAGGCTATGACATCTTCAATAAGAGAAAAATCTAACTACCACCTCTTGGCAATACTGAATTTCCCACTAACAACATCCTGGGGGTTACAAGTGACCCAAAACTCAACTGAACTTGCCATATAAACACAGCAGCTTTAACAAGAGTAGGTCAGAGGTAAGGAATAAGGCAGCGAGTAACTCACCTAATTATCACAAGACTATTAATCGAAAGATCTAAAGCAGTTAATCGAAAACTCAACTGAACTTGCCATATAAACACAGCAGCTTTAACAAGAGTAGGTCAGAGGTAAGGAATAAGGCAGCGAGTAACTCACCTCCTAATTATCACAAGACTATTAATCGAAAGATCTAAGGGAAAGTTCTGGGTTCTGATCCTTGTTCAGATCTCACGTATGGCAGATGTCCTCATCTATAAGGCACAAGGCAGGATTGTGATGGAATGTTCCTCACTTGCCTAGATGAAAATGCTTGATACCATCCAGGACAAAGCAGCTCACTTGACTGGCACCACATCCATAAGCATCCACAGCCACCACTGACGCTCACCAGAAGCAGTGTGTACTATCAACTGCAGAAATTCACCAAAGATCTAAAGCACCTTCTAGACCCATGGTCACTTCCACCTAGAAGGACAAGGGGAGCAGATACATGGGAACAGCACTATCTGCAAGTTCTCCCCTCCAAGTCATTCATCATTGTGACTTGGAAATATTTCACCATTCATTAACTGCAAATGGAATTCTTTACCTAAGGGCATAGTTGGTCCACCTACAACACATGGACTGCAACAGTTCAAGAAGGCAGCTCACCACCATCCTCTGTAGCTCAGTGGTTAGCACTGCTGCCTCACAGCATCAGGGATCTAGGTTTGATTCCAGTCTCGGGTGACTGTCTGTGTGGAGTTTGCACATTCTCCCAGCTTTTTTGTAGGTGTCCTCCGGCTGCTCCGGTTTCCTTCCACAGTCCAAAGATGAGCAGGTCAGGTGATTTGGCTATGCTAAATTGTCCATAGTGTGACATACATTAGTCAGAGAGAAATGGGTCTGTGTAGATTACTTTTCGGAGGGTCGGTGTGGACTTGTTGGGTCGAAGGGCCTTTTTCCACACTGTAGGGAATCTAATCTAATCTTTCAAGAGCAACTAGGAAGGCCAACATGTTGGCCAACCAGCCAGCAACATCCATGAGCCATTAGTGAAAAAAAATCACTTTCTGCCATATTTGATCATAGGATGTGGGCAATGCTGGTTAAGCCAGCAATTGTTACTGATTGGGGGTTAAAAGTCAACTATAAGCCGTGGGCCTGCAGTCACAGGGAGGCCAAACTATGTAAGGGTTGCAGTTTCTTTCTCCAGAGGACTTCAGTGAACCAGATATGTTTTGCCAACAATTGAAAATGGTTTCAGGCTCATCATTAGACTCTTAACTCCAGATTTTTTATTGCATTAAAACTTCAACATCTGCCATACGTGAGATCTGAACAAGGATCAGAACCCAGAACTTTCCCTTAGATCTTTCGATTAATAGTTTTGTGATAATGCCAATGCCTTTCCTTTCAATACAAACTTATGTAAGACAAGATTAGTGACATTAAGAAAGTCAGCACTGCTTTCACAATACTTATTAATATACATAATTGAAGATGGAAAATCAATTCATATTTGGCAAGCAACAAATACTTGAGTAGATTCCTGTAGCTTCATTTTTCGTGAAAAGAAAACATTTCCAATTTTCAAATAATACCTTTTAAAAAAAAACAGAAATGTGCTAAACCTGACAACAGCAATAACCACTTCTATTAATTACAAAATTTCACAACAAAAATTACAGATGGAGGCAAATATGAGCAACCAGACCTTATCTGAATAGTCAAAGCCTAAAAGAAAGTTTTCCACTGACTTTACAAGGCTAAATGTGATACCACTTCCCAAAATACAAAAGATGTAGCATGATCGATCAGGTTCTGACTATTAAACACATCTAGTAGCGTTTTCATTTTGTTTGAATTTTACCAATGTAGTATAAAACTCTGCATTAATTACTGATGGGGAGAATCAAACATGCAACACTGCTTTGATCTGTTAAATAATGCGAAAGCAGTAAAGCCTATTGTTTCCTTCTGTACCATAGAGTCATACAACACAGAGACAGGCCCTTTGGCACAAACTGGTCCATGCCGACCAAAATGTCCATCCACACTAATGCCATTTCCCTGCACTTAACGTGTATCATCCTAATCCTTTCCTACCCATGTATTTATCCAAATGCCTTTTAAATGTTGTTAATGCACCCACCTCAACCACTTCCACTGACAGCTCATTCCATAAGCGTACCACCCTGTGTAAAAAAAGCTGCCTCTCGGGTTCCCTTTTATTCTTTCCCCTCTAACCTTAAACTGATGCCCTCTAGTCCTCAATTCCCCAACCCTAGGAAAAAGATGGAATGCATTCACCCTATCCATGCCTCTCATGATCTTGTACACCTCTATATGATTCCCCTCAGTCTCCTACACTCTAAAGAAAAAAAGTCCTAGATTGTCCAACCTCTCCCTATAACTCAGACCTTTGAGTCCAGGCAACATCTTTGTAAATTTCTTCTGTACTCTTTCCAGTTTAGTAACATCCTTCCTATAGCAAGGTGACCAAAACTGAACACAATACTCCAGTGCAGCCTCACCAATGTCCTGTACAACTGCAGCAGAACTTTCCAACTTCTATTACTCAATGCCCTGACTGATGAAGGCCAGGGTGCCTTCTTCGTTGCCCTGTCTACCTGTGACTCCACTTTCTGAGAACCATACACCTGAATTCCACGGTCCCTCTGTCCCACTACACTCCTCAAAGGCCCTACCATTCACCATGAAACTCCTACCTTGATTTGCCTTTCTAAAACGCAAGACCTCACACTTATCTATATTCAATTCTATTTGTCATTTCATCTCCTGCTGCAATTTCTGATAATCTTCCTCATGTCCACGATATTGCCTATTTTAGTGTCACCTGCAAACTTACTAATCATGCCTTGTACATTTTCATCGTCAAGATGACATGTTCCTGCTGGACCTTATCATAGTTTAAATCCCCCTCAGAAAAACCAAACACCACAACACAACCAAGTAGGTGAAATCCACGAAAATAAGGATATGCAAGCTTTGCTGAAAAGCTTCTATCTCATGAGATGGTGAGATTGTAACTTTGTGTTAAAGCATCCTGGGATATAGTTCAGGGGCTTATTCTACAAATGATAGTAAGACTTGAGAGGTGCAACATTTGCTAATATCCGTATTTTCTGGACCCTCTTTTCAGCCTTCTTCTCTTTCAATTTCTCCTTGCTTCTTTCAATGGCCCTCTAACTATTCGACCATCCAGAGGTTTCGCAATCTTCCAGTCACCCATGTCAATGTACACCATATTCATGGCTCACTCGCAGTTTGATTTGAAGCAGAAATATGGATGCATAGGGGATCCAGACTTGGAGTCCAAGTCATCATGCAGTAGGTCTTAGGGTAGCAGAGATCTTTGGGAGCAGACTGTCAACCATGTGATGCACGTACCTGAGGCTTCACAAATGTAACTGGCTTTGTAGTAAGTTTATGCTGATGCAATTAGCACGCACGAAAACATCATTCCACAAATGAGATGTTGAGGATTTTAAAGTGTACTTCCATTCTTAAGATAGACAAGTACTAACTGAGAATTTCAGGTAGGGGATATCTGCAAGATGCTTCCTATTTTAAAAATGCGTTGCAACCATTTTTCCACAAAAATAATTCAGTAAGAATTACTTTTAATGCTTATTTTTTAAAATGCAATGGTCCTCTCATGATTTTAAAACAAAACAGCTTGACAAAGATCAGTTTTATATAGCAAATTTGCTCCCCCCACCCCTGAGACAAAATAATAAATAATCCATTGGCTTGCCTAGGGCTGGAGAATACATCTTGCCCAATGTGGTAGAAGATCCAAAGCTCTTAGCCCATTTTATGTGCAGAGAAGAAACCGATATTAAAATGGCAGCATAAAAATTTAAGTTAAAAAATATCCCATTAACACTGAGTCAGAGTCAGTTAAGTCAAGCAAAGCCAGTCACTGAAATGGGATAGTTGCTTGTTTATGAAGCACTGTGAAGACAAATTGTATCAACTGAATTAAGTCCGATTATTATTGTTCTATATGTTTGCTATATGTACAATAAAGCAACTTAATGATTCAACCAAATCTCACCTCATCCAGTGTCAAGTGCCCCACTGGAGAGATGGAATAAATAAAAATGTATAAAACACTATGGTTCAAGACACAAATTGGGATCAATTGTCACAACCTTCAGGTCACATTTCTGTGAAAGTTTAGGCAGAGTGAATAAATTCTAATAAAAGTAAGGCCTTTACAAAACAGACAGATGCTGCTGAACCACAAGCAAAAAGGTCCATTTTGCAGATTCTAATAAATATTAGCTAAACATGGGCAATGAGAATCAAATTATTTTCTCTCATCTAATATTCTAAGGATTGAAGAAATTGATCGGAAAGGTTGGATTGTATTGAAAAATCTCCAAGACACAGGTCCATAATCATTTCTGAGGAACAAAATCAGAGTAAACTTTGATAGCAGAACCATAAATGGATTCACATCTGAGTATTCCACAAAATAAAAAGCAACTTTGCACTCAACAGGTACAAAAGAAAGAAAATAAACACCCAATTTTGATGATGGCATTAATGTCTTACTTAGGGTTGGAATTATGGAGTAGCGAGTAGTTGTTGCAGCAAGTGGCAGTTTATTTTAAAAATCATTTATCTTTAGACCAGGAATTAGTATTGAGTTCTAGCTAAAACTGACACTATACATCATCACTGTGACACGCAACTGCTGTGATTACTTTCAGACCTAAAACTGGAGACTTTGAAGTGAAATCCTATAGGAAGGACATGTTTCATGAGGGAAAAGATGGAGATGTCACAAAATTCAACTTCACAATAAGGTAGAAGATCAGATTTACAAAATGACAAAGACATGCAAATGGGAATTAATTAATTGTTAGACTCTGAACTCTCAGCAAGATGCTAGCACATTTCTTAATTATCAAATAGTCTGGAAATTTTTATTTTTAACCCTGATTTGGTATTTACATGGAATAGATTCTCATAAAAGCTGGCAGCACTGTATGAAAGAACCAGGTGAAAACCTGATGATTCACAAGATCTTTACCCATGAAGAAAATGATCTGATCATTCTCAATCTATCCACCAGCATGCTAGCATCTCTCCCAGTGCAGCACCAAATTAATGAACTATTCCAGTATTATCATCTCCACTTTATAACTGAAAATCTTGGGCAAATGAGGACATTTAGCCTTTAACAATTTTGACTTGTGATTAAAACCCACTCCCTCAAATCCATCTTCAGCATATTTACCATCTCTTCCAAATTACAATCAGTTCTGAAGAAGGCTCACTGGACCTGAAAAGGTGACTTTGCTTTCTCTCCATAGATGCTGCCAGATCTACTGAGTTTTGGCCCAACAATTTGCGTTTGTATACAATTCAACACTTTTGATATGGTTGAACATTGTTCTGCATATACGTAGAGTGAACTTTAGTGCCAAATGATAGGTAGGAAGTAAAAAACAATTTAATGTCAAACCTGACCCAACACAGAAGAGCAACTAATCTACTTTTAGGAAAATAGTTTGTCAGTATGGTTTCTTTATCTTAATAGAATTTATTTTAAAATTAAAAGAGTCTGAACATTTGGTAACTACCTTAGTTTTAAATTTCTAGTCTATACAGCCTATTGTGTGGAACTTTTACAACGTGCCTTTGTAAGTCATGGTAGACCATGTGGAGCTTGCTAATTCCACTGGTGTTGCAACTTCCTCCAAAAAATCAAGAAGGATGGTCACATAAGATCTTCACTGCTTGAATCTATATCAAAATGATATGTCCCAATCATTCTCCTCTGTTTTTGCTATGCTCTGCTAACCATAAAGTGAGAAATGGGCTTGTTCATTAATGATTGGTAATGAACATTCTGCATTGATGACTCCTCAGATATTGAAGGTGTCTATGTCCACATGCAGCAAAACCTGGAGTGATAAATAACATGAGGCATTCACACCACACAAGTGCCAATCAATCAGAATCTAGCCATCAACTCTTGACATTCAATGATATTTCTATTATTGTTCCCCGACTATCAATATCCTGGGCTTACTCGTGACCACAAAATGAACAGGATCAGCCATATAAATACTGTTGCTCAAGAACAGAACAGAGTCTGGAAATTCTGTAGCAAGTAACTCATTTTCTGAGTTTTCAAAGTATGTCCAAAGCATAAGGATAAAATAATCTTGCCTTGAGCAAGCTCTAAAAACTTAAAATAAATTTGATATCAGATAAGACAAAGCAACCAACTTGATTAGCATTCCATTAATTGCCTTCAACATTCACTCCCTCTATCATTGATGCACAATGGCAGGAGTGAGTATTATCTACAAGATACACTGTAGTAAAATCACCAAGGCTGCTTCATCAGCATTTCTCAAACCCATAACCTCTACTACATAAAACGGTAAGTGCAGCAAATGCATGAGAACAACATTAGAGTGTTTCTCTCCAAGTTATGCACAATCCTCATTTGGAAGCAAACTGCCACTTCTTTACATACTAGTGTCAAAATCCTGGAACAAACCCCTTGCCCCCCCCTTCTCTCTAACAATGCTGCGAGTGTTCCTAAACCTTATGGACTAGAGGCACACCATCACCTATTCTGAGGACAATTTGGGATGGGCAATAAACGTTAGCCTAAACAGTAATGCATATATCACAAGAATGAATAAAGTTGCTGTAAATATAAATGACTGGATTTAATTTGAGATAGAAGAGAGTCTGGGGGCAATTTATTCACACAGGGGATGGACAGTGTCTGGAACAGGCTGCCAGAGGCAGTGGTTGAGGCAAGTACAATTTCGACATTTAAGATACATTTGGACAGGTACATGGATGGGACATGGAGGGGTATGGGCCAAATACAGACAACGGGACTAGCTTAATTGTGAAAACTGAGCAGCATGGAAAAGCGGGGCTGAAGGGCCTATTTCCATTCTGTAAACCTCTATAAAAACTTACCAGATCACTGTGCATGTAACCCAAATTTACTCATGATAATTAAGAAAAATGCTGAACTTTATAAAATAGAAATTAACAAATTCACCATACTATGACATGAGCACTGCTGTACCAATACTTATTTATGGATTATAATTGGGCTGGCACAAGCAACAAAATATTAAAATCACATGCCACATACTTCTCAGAGGCACAGGATTCTTATAGAAAGAAACCAACTGGCTCATTGTGTATCCGCCAGCTCTCCAAATGGGCAAATTATAGTAGTTTTGTGTTTACTTACATAAATTTACCAATCTCACACCAGGACTGGTAAATGGATACAGGTTTTGTTTATTTGAAAACCTGTTACAGGATTACTCAGGGTGTTACGGTGGCTCAGTGGTTAGCACTGCTGCCTCAGCACCAGGAACCTGTGTTCACTTCCAGCCTCGGGCAACTGACTATGTGCAGTTTGCACATTCTCCCCTGTGTTTGCGTGGGCTTCCTCAGTGTGCTCTGGTTTCCTCTCACAGTCCAAAGATGTGCAGGTCAAGTGAACTGGCCATGATTAATTGCCCACAGTATTCGGGGGTGTGTAGGTTAGGTGCATTCGTCAGGGGAAATGGAGGGGAACATTCTGGGTGGGTGGGTTACTCTTCGAAGGGTCAGTGTGGACTTGTTGGGCCAAATGACTGTTTCCACACTGTAGGGATGCTATGATTCTATTCTATGATAAATAGACATGTTACAAAAGTTCAACAACTATTTTTAAAGGAAAACACAGCAACATTTCTTCACACTACATGCTGCAAGTTAGACTAACAATGGCTGCTAATCACATACTCCACACCCTGGTTACTTGATCATTGGCATGTTTCCTTCTAAACTGATATCATGACATCCCCTTTCTCTAAGATAAAATCACACACATTAATTAAAATACATATGCATTATAATTGTTGTGAAAATAATAACTGAAGAACTTGAGACTTTTGAGTGCCTTTGTAATATTAACTTGTCAGTGTGTTGTTATTTTACAAATTGTTGTTACAAATTGTACAAACTAATGATTGTGGAATACACACCACAGACATAAGTTCACTGAGTTTACCTGAATATATGTTCAATGCATAATTTGAGTGCTAAGTGTTATATAGTTGTCCAATTCCCCAAGTTAGCTTCTGTTTTTGTTTTTCACATGTAGTTCTATCAGGTGTTATGATCTCAAGATTTAGGTTAACTGCAAGCTTGTGATACTTCAGTGGGTGACCAAGTTCCCTGGATGGGATATATGACTTGAACCTTTTAATCTACATGCAGACTTAGCAGTTTTGTGTTTGGGTTTCAGTTGTGTATGGCATTCATTCTCCATTGTTTTACAAGAAAAATTCCCTCATTTGCTGATAAATTAGACAGGTGATGGCTCAGAGACGTCGTCTTAAATCAACCTTCTAAACAGGCTTTTCACTGGTGACAGTAAGCTCATATCTAGAAGTGTTATTCAAAAGTATAGGATAGCAATACAAGATCCTGTTTTTTCATCTTGTATTTCACAATTAGTGTTTCACAAGTGCTAACCATTTGCTTGGTGAGACTGTTAAATCTGGGACAGAGTGTTGAAGCTGTCATAAAGTTTGTACCTCATTTGAAAGGTTGTCTCTGAAAGTCTGACAATGTATTGTGATCAGTTATGTCACTTCTTCTGGTGCACGGAGCAGAGAGTATTCAACTCCTTGTGTCTACCATGGTTATACTTGAGAGATCCTTCAAATGTCCTATGACTAAAACTTGGAAGAGCAGTAAGTGACTACAGGAAAATCATATTATCATAGAACGCCTGAAGCACAGAAGGAGGCCACCAAAATCCATTTCAGTGTTGGCTCTGAAAAAGAACTACTCATCACAGGCAATCCCTACACTATCCCCAAAGCCCTGCATATTCTTCGCTTTCAGATAATAATCCAATTATCTCTTGAATGTCTCACTGTTTTCACCACACTCTCAGGCAATGTTGCCTCTAAGCTGTGCACCTGCTCGACACACACTGTTCCACGGTTCCACACACACTGACTTTTGGTTTGGAATCCACTGCCTTGGAGGTCTACAGACTAGCAGGAAAAATTAGAAGGAACACAACTCTCAGGCAGTATATTCCAGATCCTAATTATTCTAAGAATCACAGAAGTGTAATGGTGCAGGAGTCGTCCTTTGGTCTGCACTGGCTTGTTACCTACTGCTAATCTCCTGCTTTTACCCATACCCTTTTTTTAAAAATTGTTATATCATTATTTTTAATCCAAGTAATTAACTAAGGCCCTTTCAAATGCCTCCATCACATTTCCAGATAATGTGTTCCATATTCTAACTACTCCTGAGAAAAGTTTTCCTCACTTTTGCTCCTTTGATGAGCACGAACAGTTTCAACCTATCTAGTCTATCATGCCCTCTCACGATTTTGAAAACCTCTCTTGAACTGTCCTCTTAGCCTTCTTCGCTCCAAGAATAACAGGCCAAACTTCTTCAATCTATCCTCATAACTGAAGTTCCCCATCCCTGGAACCATTCTTGTAATCCGCTTCTGCACTCTCTGCAATGTGATCACATCCTTCCTATACTGTGATGCCCAGAACTGTACACAATACTCCAGCTGAGATTTTAATACTGTGTTGATATAGCTTTGTTTTCCAATTACCTTACATCTGTGCACTCTGGCTTTTGATCATTCTACCAATGGAACAATTTCAGCCTACTCTCTCCAGATTCCTCGTAATTTTAAATATCTCTATGAATCTTCACTTCGCAAAGGGTAATAAGTCCAACTTCTTGAATCTATACAACTGAAGTTCCTCATGCCTGGAAACATTCTCTAGAATCTAGCAATGTCAAGAAAATCTAGAACAAGTCACTTATAAGTTAGTTAAATTGTCTTGTTAAGCAGGGGCCTGTCTGGGCTGGCATTTAGCTGTCAATCAGCTGAAAGCCCTTTGTGCAATTGTTGTTAATCACTGCAGCAGGAAGCAGAGCTCAGCGAGCTGGTGACTCATCAGTATGTATCTTTTTCAAAAAAAGTAATCATTTTTTCTAATCAACCTGCTCAGAGATATTAATACACACCTCTGGAACAGATGGGACTTAAACCTGAGCTTCCTGGTTCAGGGGTTGGGACATTATCCCTGTGCCGCAAAAGGGCTCTCCAAGTCTCTCTAACAGAATTTATGTGAAATACATGGCCAATAAGGAGCACTAGGCCAGTCTATGTCAGAGTAAGTACTTAGCAATTTGATACAAAGAGGGATTTTTAACTGCATAAGGGGAATGGAACGTTTTAAGTAACTTTTACTGCAAGAGGTTTAGATTGCTCAGTTCAGTGAAAGGAGAGAAGGTATCCTTTTATGAGCAGCTGCTGTGAGGAATTGTATCTTAGACTATTCAAAATTCATTGATTTTTAACGGTTTAAAACAACCTAGCACAGGAAAAATAAGTTTGCAGTAAACAGTACCAAAGAAAAGTATTTTGGTTTTCATTCACTCATGGAATGTGAATGGGCCAGCACTGAATGCCTATCACCAGTTGCCCATGAAAAGGTAGTAGTGAGCTGCCTTTTTGAACTGCTGCATTCTATATGCTATATGTAGATCCACAGTACTGCTGGGACAGAATTCCAGGATTGTGACCCAATGGTACTGAAGGAATGGTGAGTGGCTTGGAGGTGGACCTGCAGATGTTGGTATTACTATGTATCTATAGCTCTTGTCCTTCTACTTGGTAGTGGTCATGGCTTGGAAGTCTAAGGAGCCTCGGTGAATTTCTGCAGCGCATTTTGTAGATTGTATACACTGTTGCCACTGGACATCAATGTTGGATTGAATGACTGTGGATGTGGTGGCAATACATCAGGCTGTTTTATCTTGGATGGTATCAAGCTTCCTAAGTGTTATTGCACTCATGAAAGTGTAGAGTATTTCAGCACACTCAGCCTAGGGGTTGTAGACAGTGAACAGCCTTTGGGAGTCAGGTGAGGTAACCTCTGCAGGATTCCTAGCCTCTTACCTGTTCTTGTCAATTTATTTATATGGCTAATCCAGTTGAGTTTCTAGTTAATGGTATGAATGTTATCTTCTAATCTTCAGCCTTTTCAGTTATTGTCAGGTCTTCCTACATTTGGGCATGAGCTGCTTCAGTACCTGAGGAATTACAAATTGTGCTGAACACTCTACAATCATTGAATATCCCATTTTTAACCTACAATGAAGGGAAGCAGCTGAAGATGATTAGACTTTGGACACTACCCTGAGAAACCCCTGCATGGATGACATGGGAATGAGGTGATGGACCTCCGACCACCACAATGAACGTCCTTTGTGTCAGATGTGACACATCAGTCCAAGATAGAAGCATTTGCAAAAAAGTTTTGTAGGAAGTGTCAAACGGATGATCTATTCTCCAATGGTCCCCAGCATTTCACATGCCAATCTTCAGTCAATTCGATTCACTCCATGTGGAATAAAGAAATTACTTCAGTGACTGGATAGTGGAAAGTCAATGGGCCCTGACACCATTTCAGCAAAAGTATCAATGGCAGGCTGCATCTGAGGGTCTGGAAAAGCTGGTCAGGCAGCATCTGAGGTGCAGGAGAATCAACATTTTGAGCATCAGCCCTTCATCAAGAATAAGGCTTGTGGTCCTAGAAGGGGGTTGAGAGATAAATACGGGGGTGGGGGGAAAGAGATGGGGAAGGTAGCTGGGAATGCAATAGGTAAATGAAGGTGATAGGTTAGAGTGGAGGATGGAGCGGATAGGTGGGAAGGAAGATGGACAGGTAGGACAGTTCAAGAGGATTGGAAGCTTGGATCTGGGATAAGGTGGGGGGAGGGGAAATGAGGAAACTGATGAAATCCACATCGATACTGTGTGGTTGCAGGGTCCCAAGGCAGAAGATGAGGCGTTCTTCCTCCAGGTGTCAGGTGGTTAGGGTTTGGCAGTGGAGGAGGCCCAGGACTTGCATGGCCTTGGCGGAGTAGAAGGGGGCGTTAAAGTGTTCAGCCACAGGGTGGTGGGGGTGTTTAGTGCATCTCAGGGACACTGATCTCTAGCATCTGCAGTCCTCGTTTTCTCCTGGAACTGAGACTCTCGTCCCACATCCTTATGACTATGATTTGATAATTATTTTTGCTTCCTGGGGCTATAGTGTAGTATACAATTTCTGTTCAAATCTTGCCTGAGGCCTCACCTGTTACCTGCCCTTCATTCAAGAGAAATTATACCTCTGATCATTAGTGGTCTATCTATCTTTAACTACAAAGACTTGCCAAACTCGTGCCAAGATCAGGAAATGATTGCATGTTTTGACTATTTGAAGATCTGTTGTAGGATTTATCTGTTGCAGATAAATTTGTTACAGACGTTCAGCAACTGATAAAGAAAACCATAGCTACATTCCTACATACTGCATGAACATTAGACTGAGTGGTTGTTAGTCACATGTTCGACATCCTGATTTCTTGTTCATTAGCAAAATTTCCCCCTAAAGTGATAAGGATAGTGTACATCATGTATGAATAAAGAGTGAGGGAAAGAATAAGAATCTGAGGTTAGGGCATTCATTTTCTGGAAGGATTGCAAAGTGATGGTTTTGGTCTTGTTAACCTGTTAAACTTGAGGAAATGCTGTTTACAAATTGATGTGAAACAAGTAATTAGCCCAGTTGATGAGAGCTGGAATAAAATCAAAATGCCGGAAATACTCAGATCAGGAAGTGCCGATGCAGATTGACCTGAAACACTAACCTTATGATTATTCATAGGACGAAAAAGCATTGGTGTTGTTTCAGAAGGAAATCAAGGCTTATATTTCATTAAATATATTCTGAAATATAGAAATTATTTTTTGTCATTACCCATCTTCCATTCCAGGTTGCAGGTAGAGGTGTGCGTGCACAGGCCTGAGTCGTTGAATCACATGAATGCACAAACGCTGGAACATCTGCAGAGCCCAAAGTAAGGTGCAAAGGGAGAGGATTTTATACATTTTATTTCACATCTTACGTTTTAAAAAATTATTACCAAAGATATTAACAAGTATACAAAACACTCAAAAATAGAATGAAAGCAGTATCTGAAATATGTTTAAAGTATCAAATAGTCTGTCATTAATTACTATTACACTAAATGAACTAAAGCACTTCATACCTGTCTAACAATCTGATTTGGACATTTAATGAGGATTTGCATTGGCCACCAATCATCATCTGCCATTCGGTCCAAAAACCACTGTACAGAAAGAGGTCAGAATTTTGAAATAACACGGACAATTTCTGAACAAAAGTTCCACATTACAATTTTCATATTTCATACGAAGCAGTGAAATTATAATATCAGTGTAAATTTATCATTGCTCCCACTATCAGGCACATAAAATTCAACTCAAATAATTGTATCTGGACTTGTCAGGAAAGAAGTGTAGGTGTTTAACATTCAGGTTGTGTGTCACAATCAGTAGCTTGCAGTTCAGCAGATTATAGAGGACATGGCAGCAACAATTTAAGCTGCAATTGATATCCGACAAGGTGCTTTCAGTTCAAAAATCAAAACTAAGGTCCAGGAGCCAGAAGGCAGGTTAAGCCATACTGTTCCTGCACCTGTGGAAAATTTGGTTTGTAATATGAGCATCTAACTTTGTGCTCAAAGTCTGCAGACTGCCTCATTCCCACAACCATATTCCAGAAACAGAGTAGAGTCCCTTCGTAAAATGTCTGCCAGTGAATGATCATTTGTGAGAAATTATATGTAGCTATGAGAGAAACAGATAAGATGGTAGTGCAATGGTGGTAAGTCACTTTTTATTGTAGATGGGGAGGAAACCGAGATGGGTGTGTACACTAAAGATTTGGCATGGTGGACAGATATAACTGCAAGGATTCTGCTATAGGTATTGCATGGAAAGACCGAAGAAGACGTCCTGCTGCATCTTGTTAGTGAAGATGTTGATGGCGGCTCTGAAGAGGGGTAGCTAAATATATTCAAAAGCTGCTAGAGGGTCTTATGACTGAAATGAAGCCATTTTGCAATGCAAGAAAAAAAGAAATGACTCCATCAAACATAATGTCAATTGGCTGAGCAAAAGAGTTACAACATATAACAATGTCTTTATTTTTGTTGATTTAAGACTTTTCTGTCACTTTAAGATCTAAACAGTGGCTCAAAGATATAGAACCAGTTTCTGGGCGAGCAACATACTCTTGAACTAACCAGCTATAGAACACACAATTTGATTTCACTGGCTTTTGACATTTAGATCCATACAAATTATATCAATACATTGCCAATATGCAATGATCTGTAAAGCCACAATGAAATTCAGATCAGTTCTATTTACTTAACAAAAAGGTTTGGCATTTTTTGTTCATGGACATAGTAGTAATTTTTCAGTAGATATCCTCTTCTATTCTGTATCTCTACTTGAACTATTTGTAAAGATATGCTCTTAAAATACTAAATAGAAATTTTGAAAAGACACTTTGACAAGTATCTTCATCAGAAAAATATTTGACTGACTTGGCAGTTGTAGAAATTATTGGTCAATAAATGATATTTAGAAGAAATCAACTGTTCATACATAGTTTTTGTCTAGTGAATCGAGGCCCTTTTTAATGTAAAATAAATCAAAGCATAAACAGCTAAAGTAATCACTTGAACAATCTGATTTCTTACTGCAGAAATAACAACACTTTTAACACTTCTATAGCTGTTAATTATGAATTACAGATACCTACATTTCCTTTAGTATATGTGCTGCATGACAGAAGATTGTTTGCTGTTTTGTGAATTTGAAGAGGAATAAATATGAATTAGTTATCTGGTAAAGTCAAGAAAAAATGTTTCATGAACATTGGAGAGATCAGCATAAGTTTTAAATGTTTTAACTTGATCTTCAAGGAAATGCAAATGTAAATAATCCTGAAGTGAGTAATGAGAGGTGGAGTTTTGTACAAGCACAGTAAACTAGGTATGCATTAATGTTTCAAAGGGACAGATTCCTGTAATTGCTGCACCCAGCTTTTGTGGCTTGGATTATTCTAATGTTTCTGGAATATAACAAATGAAGAAGCACTGAAGTTCCAGCACAACTGCCAGCTAAATCAGGAAATCTTTTCCTTTAGAACTTTCAAAGGACTCATTTAGAACAAAGTATAAATTACCAAGAGATCAGCTAGATTCCTCACCTCACAGGCTGCCTGGCTGTTATTAAATTGTTTCGTCAAAAGCTCAATCCATTGCAACATGGTGGGCTATGAGAAAGAGAATTATAATACCAGGTCATGGCATGTTATTCGTAATCCATAATCTAAAATTTATGAGATCAATGACGTGAGGGAAGGAAACAGATTCATGTTTTTAAACTCAATATATTATCCAGATAAATTCACAATCCCCTCAAAAAAAAGTAGTTGGTAAATGTACGAACAAACATTTCAAGGGTCAAGATCACAATACCTGATTTTGAAAAGTGACAGAAACCAAACAAAAATCTACATTCCTCCTACACAAATGTATCAAACCAGGAATGCTTCTGTAGGTGATACTTATTCATGAACTGTATATCAAATAATACTGTTAATGGCAGTAACTCCCAATACAATATGGCTCCATGCTTGTAGATAACTTGCTTTAAATGTGAACCTGATCTGAGAATTTTGGCCACAAATTACAATAATATCCTTACATCTAACATTTAGAAGCAGATGCCAAAAGTTAAAGTAGCATTATGAGCATAAGGCATGGATGCTTTGTCCCTTGCTGCAATTTCTCACTGACATTACTTCCCTGGCTGATGTTGGTTAATTAGTAGTATATCAGAAACTAGAACCACACCTCCATACATACATTAGGCTTTCAGATGGCTATATCTATATTAATATATTGCATTTTTATAAAGCAATACACTGCTCCATTAGTTAAGAGATTCACATTAAAAATAAAAGTACAATTTCTTAAAACTGTACTTCATTTTGTTAAGTACTGGCACCTAGTTTTAGGCAAATGTTATTCAATTACATGCAGACCAAGAATCTGTCGTTCCTCTAATGTAAATGCCATACTTTTATTTGTTCTGGGATTCAACATCAGTGGTTTGCCCATCTCCTTTAGGTGGACACAACGGTACATATACACTTGTGATCTCACAGCCAAATTAAGTCGCAACAACATATTCAATATTTAGTTGCAACACTGATGATTCCCTTGTCCAGTATCCTGGCGACTGCAACCTGACTCCACATCCCCAGATACCTCAGGTCATAACCTGCTGAGTGATGCTGAGGAAGAGAGGGTGAACGTGTGAGGGGAGGGTTGCAATGGTGGCTCAGTGATTAGCACTGCTCCCTCACAGCAGCAGAGACCCAGGTTCAATTCTCCCCTCAGTGTTTGTATGTTCTCCATGTCCGCATAGGTTTCCTACAGTTTCTTTCCACAGTCCAAAGATGTGTAGATTAGGTGGATTAGCCATGCTAAATTGCCCATAGTGTCCAGGGATGTGCAGGCTATGTGGGTTAGCCCTGGGAAATGTAGGATTACAGGGTTGGGGTAGTGAAGTAGGTCAAGGTGGGATGCTCTTTGGAGGTTCAGTGTGGACTCAATGGGCTGAATGGCCTGCTTCCACACTGTAGGGATTCCATGTTACATTGTACACTATGATAATTAAAACTTCCACTTACCTTTTCTTTGGAATGAATGAAAGTTTCCAGGACAAAAGAGGTGCTTAGCTTAAATCAAAGAAATATTCAAGTCAACAATCATGTATGATTAGAAAATCTTCTCTTCAATCAATAAAAAAAGTTAGTGTTTGCAAAAAATCAAACATGGAATAAACACTCACCTTAGCAGTCATAAGTGATACTGCTTTTGGATCTGGTAATGTGCTAGGGATGCTACTGCATAACTGCCACATAAAGCTGGAAAAGCAGAATTCACTGAAATCAGCATACTCTTTATTTTCTCCCCCCCCCGGTGCCACTCACTACAATAGTCCAGACATGTTACACTGGTGCAGACCAATTTTGATCCAGTAGTACTTACCCAAAGTAGGTATGCTCAAAAATATTCTTGTCCTGAAGAAACTGCATGTTGTCATGCCAGATCCACTACAATAAAAACAGCAAAAACAATTCTGGGAGTGAATTAGCAACGAGGTTTGTTTGAGCTAACTGAAACATATTCAAGAACAGCAGTTTGCTACATTTTCAAAAGATACATTCACCGCTTCTGCATTAATCAAACGCTATTTTATATTGTATTTAATATTACAATTCCTCTGTATCATGTTGGATGCATTAGTAAAATAGTAGAAATGACAAAACCAAATGACTTTCCATTTATGTAGTTTCTTTTTTACAAAGCAATTTATAGCAAATTAAATACTTTATAAATATAGTCATTAGCAGAGTGTAGAAAACACAACAAAATTGGCACACAGAAGATTCCCACAAACAGCAATGTAATAATGATCAGAAAATCATGCTGAATAATGGATGAATGTTGGCCAAGACATGAGGGATAACTCTCCTCTTCTTTTTCAAAAAAGTGTCATATGATCTTCTATGTCCAACCGAGTAGGTAGAGAGAGAGATTTGGTTTATTGTCCGATCCAAATGTCAGTACACTGCTCTCGAAGCGCTATATTGTAGTGCCAGTGTAGATTATTGTGCACAAATCCCTGTGGAAGACTTGGACCCAGTGTAAAAAGATCATTTTCATTTATGATCTAGAAAAGGGCTTAAATAGAACAATTAACTTCAAGTATAGACACACTATTGTAAGTCAGAACAAATGACAGGTTGCAGACTAATTTTAAATTAGGTCAGGTGAATGTGCCTCAAATGATAAATTGCATTGCGCCCAGTGATCAACTCAGTCAGACATTAGGCACTTAATTTTCATATGCAAAGAATGTAACAGCGGTTTCAGATGCTCTCTTAAACAAAGTGGTAATGAGGGTCCCTTCTCCTTCTCCCTACATCCCTCTCACGTTTGAAGGTTTGCATTACCCTTAACAATCTTTGTATATAAATACTAAATTGGCTACATGCTTTTACTGGTGGAAGGTATTAGTTTTTAAAACAATGCAAAAGAAGTCACAGTAATTTTGGTGGTCGGAAGTTTGCTCAGTTGTATTTGATAACACTTCAGAGAATGAAAAACTAGTAGTAACGACATGGGCTCCTGTGGCGAACTGATAGTGTCCGAAGAGGCTCTGGTTCAAGTCCCACCTGCTCCAGAGATGTGTAATTGTATCTGAAAAGGGTGATTAAAATATCTAAAGTAGTAATGAAAGGTTTTGTGGCACAGTGGCAGTGTCCTTATCTCTGATCCACGTGATCCAGGATCAGGTCCTATTTGCACCAGAAGTATATTATAACACCTCTGAACAGGCTGATTACAACATTTTAATATTTTCTAATGAGGTCAGTGGCTCCTTTGTTTAGGGGTATGGCACAGTAGGTAACATTTCTACCTCTGGACCAAGAAGCCAAGGTTCAAGACCCATCATGTTCCACAGAAGTAAGAGAGCATCTTTGAACAGATTAGTTTCAAAGTAAGTAATGAACAGCATTTGTATTAGGCCTACCCAGCCTAGGAATCTTCAGGGGCTGTTATTGCCAACATACACCTCTTGTTTTAAAATCTTCTGTACATAAGAATGTTTACAAAAGCTTTTCTGCAGATTCAGAGGGAGCAAGAGTGCTTTCCTCACCGCTCAGTAATCAGTCATCTTATTCAGCTGTTCCAGCATCCAGTTTCCAACACCCCCATCCAAATCTTCTTCCTCATCAACCCCAACCCTCTTCCTAAATCATTACCATTCTCTTATTAAACTTACCTTCAGACTACTGATAGCAGGGTTAGTGGTCAGACAATTGTCCTCAAAATTCATTAGCTGTCTACCATGACACTATAGAAATCAATAGCTCAAGACAAAAACTATAATAGAAGATGGGCAGAAGCCTTCTAGTTAAGATTTTCACTGTCTATTCTGATCATTTTTGACTCAGGAAATGGACATAGACAACATTTTAAATTTAGAACTGTTAATTTGAAAGAAATGTAGAGCTTTTAGGAAACCTGATGTGTTTAAAGAAATTAAATACAATTCAATTAGACTTTATCTTTAGGGTTTGCAGTAGAATTTTCTAGAATTTTTCTGAAATCAGCCATAGGTTTTCTCCTAAATAAAAATGAAAAGAACTGCAAATGCTGTAAATCAGTAACAAAAACAGACATTTCAGGTTAGGTGACCCTTCCTCAGGTTCTGATTTCTGATAACTCTGATTTCTCGCCACAGATGCTGTCAGACCGGCTGGGCTTTTCCAGCAATTTCTGTTTTTGTGGCGTAGATTTTCTTGTTTACTTGCTTTCCAGGGAAATATCATTATTAGAGAGGATGTGCAAGATAAGCAAGGGTGTACCATTAATGTAATGAGTAGACTGAAGGCTTCTGCATTTTCTATATGTTTGTATAAACACTAAGCATTATTTCCAAACCAAAAACAGAAATAACTAAAATAACCCAGTGGATCCGGTAGCATTTGTGGACCGAAAGCAGAATCAATGATTTGGGTGCAGTGACCCTGCCTTCTTCAGACCTCAAAGCAGGACTGAAACACTTACACTTTCTCTCCACGGATGTGCCATACCCGAGTTTCTCCAGCTATTTTGGTTTTTATGTCAGATTTTCAAGGTCTACAGTTGTGTGGATTCTTTTGTTAAACATTATTTCCAAACTTTTCCAGTCACATTTTTCCAATAAGTTATAGTCAACAAGTCAGAAAAATATCTCAATACCTCCAAAAGTTCTGGTGAAACATCAAAGCTGTACTCCTTCCCATTTTCTTCCTCTGTGTCTACACGCTTGTAAAACAGCATGTATGCACTGTGTGTCTAAAATCAAAATATTGCATCAGCAGAGTAAAAACGTACACATCTTTTCCTTTGGTAATGTATATAACTTAGATTATTTTGTACATGGGGTTCAGTTTGAAAATTTGCAGTATCTGTTCTTAGATGAATAGGAGTATCTGCAATTTTAATGTGCCACAATAACTGCTATTTTATGGTTTCAATCAGTAATTGCACAAACTTACCATCAAAAGGTCCTACAAGTTAATCGAAAATGGTTTATGAAATTTTTTCAGGCACCAGTTTCTCCATCAGTAATTAAACTTTTTATGATTCAACAGTAAGTGATTAAACCAAAATAAAATTTGCTGAGGTGCAATCAGTTCTACTTATGGGATTTCTTTCTTAATATTTTTACTTGAAGTGTTTACTTGATGAAATTTATGATGCTTTTAATAAAAAGAATAAGTTAAACTTGTGAGAGAAAATGATTAAAGATGTTCTATCACAACTACCTGTTGCAGATTTTATTTAAAGCGTATATTAAACTGGGGGGGGGGGGGGGGAAGTATGAGGAAAGAAAAAGCACCAAGATCTTTAATGTGACATCAATGTTCAGGAAGAGCCCTGGTTGAATTCTGAAGCCAAATACTTACGCACTTAAAGTTTATCGACAGAAAAGATCAATGGTAATAAGTGAGTCTGCAACTCTAATTCCTATCAACTTTGAGCCAAGAGAGAAAGAGAAAAGTGAACCATCCTTTCTCATTTATCTTTTAAATAAATTGAAAGCTAAGGAAAATACTTAGAGGCAATCAAGGCTCCAGGCTTTTAAAATCACTTGAGAAACTAGTTTAGGCTGGGAGTGGCACAGTTGTGGACTGGAGGTCAAGGGTGTGGTGAATGACACCAAAGCAATATGGGCAGAAGGTGTGGGGTTGAGTGGGTTGTGGGTTCAAATCAGAATTGAATTGAATTTATTGTCACTTGTACCAAGGCACAGTGAAAAGTTTTGTCTTGTGAGCAAAACAGGCAAATCACATAGTTAAATAGTATAGATAAGTAAATAATAGGTAAACAGTAGCAAAAACAAAAACACAGGTACAGGCGAACGTTAAGTGTTTGAGAGTCCATTCAGTATTCTAACAACAGTAGGGTAGAAACTGTTCCAAAATGGCTGATGCATGTGTTCAGGCTTCTGTATCTTCTCCCCGATGGCAGAGGTTGTAGAAAAACATTGCCAGGGTGGAATGGATCTTTCAGAACGCTGACTGCCTTTCCTTGACAGTGGGCCTTTTGGATGGATTTTGTGATTGTCTGGGCTGAGTTCACCACTCTGCATAACTATCTCCGATCTTGAATGGTACAGTTCCATACCTGGTAGTGATACATCCAGACAAAATGCTCTCGATGGTGCACCTATAAAAGTTGACAAAGGTATTTGTCGTCATGCCAAGTTTCCTCAGCTGCCTGAGGAAGAAGAGACGTTGTTGGGCGTTCGTAACCAGTGCAGCCACATGAAGAGTCCAAGAAAGCTTGTTGTGATGACCACTCCCAGGAGCTTGACACTTTCCACTCGTTCCACCACCACTAATGTGTAGGGGGGCATGAGTAACATCCCGCCGAAAGTCAATAATTAGTTCCTTAGTTTTTCCCAAGGAGACTTAGGAATGAGGAGATGGTTGTTAGCTGTAAAGCTTGCGGATAATGGGAACGAAGTAGGTGAGTGAAGAGATTGCAAGAAAGAAAAAGTCAACTGCTAAAGCCAAGGTAGTTACTCTCTCCCACCACCTAAAAAAGGTATGAGAGTGTAAGGGAAAAAAAAAATTGAAAACAGGTAGCAGGACCATTAAAGAGAAAATGGATAGGGCCCAAAGGAAAATTAAAATAGCAGTAGTGTATAAACTAGAGGCAAGTAAGAGTTATAAAACTTCCTGCCTTGGTATGCTGTGTCACAGGAAATCAACTAGTTAAGTAGTGCAGAATTAAATTTGGGTGGAACCAACCTCCACTCTGGTCTAGAATAAATCTCAGTAATCATTGAAAGTAAAATTTTATCCAAGTCAGTTTATTTTGCCTTCAAATATAATATTTGGCATTACTCCTCAGTTTTCCTCACTATCTTCTTAACGTGGCAAATGATTCCAAAGAGTTAAGAACCAATACCTCATTCAATAGGAGAGCACAGACAAATATTCTAATCAACAAGTGGAATAGCTGCGCATGGCTTTATCATCAGAGACAAGGTAAATTTCATGCTGCGCATGGCTTTATCATCAAATCAAACATCTTCAGCTCTCAAACAATTCAAATTGATTCATAATTTGTAATTACTGCCCACACCACATTGTAAATCAACATTAGTCTGATGGAGACCTGTATATTAAACCATGGCTATATTGCTAGTCCAAAGAACAGCATGTGTATAAATCTGCCCATCATGAATTCTCTGACTTTGTAACTAACAGAAATCCTCAACAAAATGGAAACAACTTCATTTGTCAGAGTCAAACTACATGGAAACAGAGCCTTCAGTTCAATTTGTCCACACCAACCATGTTCCCAAACTAAACTTGATCCACCCAAACCTTTCCTATTCATGAACTTATCCAAATTTCTTTTAAACATTGTAACTGTTCATGCACACACCGCTTCCTCTATTTTTATATCTCAAACCCTCCATTCCTGGCAACATCCTGGTAAATCTTTCCTGAACTTCCTCAAGTTTAATAATATCCTTCCGATAACAGGGTGACCAGATTGGACACAGTACTGTAGAAGATGCCTCACCAATGTCTTGTACAACCCCAACATGACATCCCAACTCCTATACTCAAAAGGTATGAGCAATGAAGGCAAGTGTACTAAGTGTCTTTTTAACCACCCTGTCTACCTATGATGCAAATTTCAAAGAATTATGTGCCTGAATCCATAGGGGGCTCTGTTCTACTGCAACACTACCCAGGGCCTTAACCATTAATTGTATATGTCCGATCACTTTTGTACTACCAAAATGTAATACTTCACATTTAACCAATTTAAACTCCATCTGCCTCTCCTCAGCCCACTGACCCTATTCTGAGAGAGCTAGGTCTTAATCTCATGCATATCTGCGCAACACAGCACTTATCGCTTGCTTGATTCATTGACACAGATTGTTATAAAGTTCTAGCAAGTGAAACATACATCTGTGGGTTGAAAACTTGAAACTGATCACTAAATCAACTATAGCATGTTGTGGCTGAAAGACAGGAGCAAGTTAGGTGAGGATATGCAAAAAAAAAGATTTTGCGACCAAAAAGTTCAGAAATCTTATACACCAAGATGACCTGTATGTTGCAAGATATATCATTTCTACAATGTATCAAAATAAATCAGTGATTAACATGCTTGATGTAGGAAAAATAAATTCAGGTCCATTATCTCCACATGCAAAGATCCCAATCTGAGCCATGCAGCCGACTAGTAGCAAACTAGTTTTAGCTCCCTACAAAATCTGAGCTCTGGTCACCTCCTTTGCAGGTCTTTTTTGAAACATTATTGGTTGCCTTTCATCCAGTAGCTAACTGGTGGAGTCTCAGCTATTTGACCAATTAATAAAATCCTCTAGGGGTCATGATTTACTCCTCAACCATTTGCTCAAAGAGGTTTGATCTTCTACTGGATAATGAACCTTGTTTCACCGTTCATTCCTTTCCTTCACAATTCTCTTCCTCCCTCTCTCTAGCCTACCTTGCTTCTACAGCGTTCTCCAAGTGCATGTCTCTTGCACCCTGCTTAATCTCAGTCCTTAATCTTCACTCTACTTTACAATGCCAATCAATATCAAGTAACAGAATAAAAGATCATTAGCAATAAAAACAACATCCCATTAGCACAACTGCAATTATTCTTTTCAGGATAGTTCCAAAACAGATAGTTTTTAAAGGTTTTGGAGATTTGGGTGGGAGAGAAGAGAAAAAGTTTTTAAAAAAAAAGTACAGCACAGAAGGAGGCCATTCAGCGCACTGTGCCCCATTGTCTGAATAAACTGGCCATCCATTCTAATTCAATTTTCTAACATCACAACCTTGAAGATTACAGCACCTCATGTGCAGATCCAGGTTCCTTTCAAATTAATTAAGGGTTTTGCCTCAACCATCAAACTTGACAGTGAATCCAAGGCATCCATCACCCTCCGGATAAATGTTTTCCCTACATGCTCTCTAATTCTTCTACCAATCACATTTAAATCTGTGGCCCCCTGGTAACTGACCTCTCCAGTAGGGACAAGTCTTTCATGTCCACTTAATCCAAGCCCTTCATTACGTTATGCACCTCAATTAAGTCACACTTCAGTCTCTTCCATTTCAAAGAAACCAATCATAGCCTATCCAATGTTTCTTCATAACTGCAATTTTCAAGTCCTGGCAAATTCTTGTATATCTCATCTGTAAACTCTAAAGCATTATGTGCTTCCTATAACTTGGTGAGCAGAAGAGGGTACAAAACCACAGCTGTGGTCAAACTAGCACTTTATATAGTTCCAGCATTATAATCCCTGCTTTTGCATTGAGTATCTCATCCAATGAAGGAACGCAACTCAAACATACTTTGCTACCTTATTGAGCTGTTCTCCTACCTTCATGGGCCTGCAGATACACATTTGAAGGTCTCTTACTTTCTCTACCCCTCTCAATATTGTACAGTTTATTGAGTATCTGCTGCTTTGTTCACTCTCCCCTTATGGATAACCTAGTACTTTACAGGATTGAATTCTATTTACCATTTATCCACCCATTCCATCAAACTACTGATGTAATCCTGGAGCCAACAACCATCTTCTTCACTATCAACTACCCAGAAAAATTTTGTGTTGCCTGCAAATTTCCCAATTATGCTTACCACATACAAGTCCAAATCATTCATATATACAACGAACAACGAAGGATCCAAAATACAGCTCTGTAGAACACCACTAGAAAACATTTTCCATTCACAGAAACGTCCGTTAACAATTATCCTGTGCTTCTGGTCACCGAGCAAACATTTGGTCAAATTGTAACATTTCCTGTACTCCATGGGCTTTAATTTTTCTTGACCAGTTTGCCATGTGGAACATTGTAAATGTCTTATTAAAATCTGATTAGAATATAGGGTACATCCAGTGCACTACCTACATCAATCTCCTTATTATTTCCTCAAACATTCAACTGAATAACACATGACTTTCACTTCACAAAACCATGCTGACTATTCCTGATCAATCTGTGCCTAAGTAATAGATAATTCTGTGTCTCAGCAATGATTCTGGTCATTTGCCCACCACTGAGGTCAGACTGACCAGTCTCTCTTTCACACCCTTTTTGAATAATAGCACAACATTTACAAATCTCCAATCCTTTAATATCTATAGTGAGGAATGCAAAATGATCCTCAGAGCATCCACTATTCCTCCCTGACTTCCTTTAGCAGCTTAGGATACAATTTCTCTGACCTTGGTGATTTATCTACCTTCAATGAGGTCAGTATCTCCAGTATTTCCTTCATTATGCTTATTTTATCTAATATTTCACACTCCTCTTTAACTAGAATGACTGCATCATCCAACCCCTTTGTGAAGACAGAGGCAAAGCACTCATCAAGAAGCCTGCCCACATCTGCATCCATGCACAGGTTGTGAAGTACTAAAGATTGCAAAGTACTAGTTAAGGCTCCTCATTCTAAAAAATAATCGAAAAGAAATCTTAATTATTCTCCAAAAATATTTACCTTTTCAAAGGAAAAATCCATGAACTTGTCTGTGACAGAATCATATGTTTTGGTCTAAAAAAAATTAAAAAAAAATTAAAGTGTTGCATAATTCAAAGTCCTGGAAGTTGACAAGAAATATAAGCACAGCCCTGAGATTTTAAATGTTTGTTGCACAGAAACATGGTAACTGGATATTAAATAGAAGGTAGCAAACAAGCTTGATTGCATCAAATAATGGGAGAATGTACAAAGTACAGGTGATGTTGGAGTGAGGTCAGGAAGTGGGTTAAATAACAAAGGCACTGATTAATGAACATTACTCTAAAAGGTCATTTGTACAGAATGATGCAAAATGAAAATACTTGTGGACAGGATTACAAGGCAACCAAAAGGATCAAAATTATTTTGTACATACATTGAAAGCAACAAACATAGTAAAGATCTTTTATACTAATAACATCATCCAATATTACTGTTACAAATCAGTTTTGGCATTGATATTTTTAAAGTCGACATTTGGGAAATTTCTATCAAAAGAGAATGCACATGAAAGATAATCTAGTTCCACAAAATACAGGCAATAAAAAGGACTCTTTTCTGTCAATTCTTCTCCCTTTCTCATTTGAAGGGATTGACTCCATACATCCAGGAATCAGACATTTTCAAACATTTCTGTAAAGTCTGTGTAATGAGAGTTTGCAGACTAATTGTTTGGGGCTTCAGGGTGTTGGAGCAATTGATCTTAATCCTATCTTCCCGCAGGAATTTCTCAATTGACCTCAGTGGAGATCACTGGATATCAATCAGCAGCAAGGAACCATGTCAGCTAGGTCCCTGCCTTGCTCCACAGCACTGATACTAAATGCAGTACATCTTTTCCATTCTGGATTAAAGAAACTAATTCTTGGGAGACCAGAAGTTTTTTTTTATATTTTAGCTGTGGCACATATTATTTTTATCAATGGTGCTGTCAATCCAGTTTCAAAAATAAACAGATCTCCTTAGTCAAGTGGCAAAGCCCTAAAATTACCAGAGGTCTTAAAACTGGACATTAAAAGTATACAGTAATTTTCATTAAAATTTACCCTAAATAAATGAACAGAGGAATTAGATTGTCAAAATACAATGATTGTTCTTAAATGGATAGCAAAGTAAATGCCAGAAAAGAGGTAATACTGCCACTTACATCTACTGTTCCTGTGAGAAACAATCAGAAAAAGAAAACTAGAACTTACTGTCATTTCTCCACCAAAGCATTCAGAGGCAAGTTGAGTAGAATCAAATGGTTTTACCTCAGCATCATTAAATAGATACCTAAAGAGGGGTTAAAAACCACAGCTATTAAAACAAATGGTATTAGCTCTTTTACCCAGTCTTATGTAAAAAGTTTTACATGGGATACAATTTCACTTAATTGGCATTAAGCCAATAACGAAGATACTGTTAATTTCTACTTTCAGAGAAAGGAAATATGAGGTGTTAAAGGAGCCCATACGACTAACTTGAAAATTGACACTATAAACATCTGCTTACCATTTATTGTTTTTATAAGCATGAAGATTCACAATATCTCTGATAAAACTATAATAATGCCCTCCATCTGCTGTCCCTGTGTGCACAGTCACTCCAATCAAATCATACTCAAAGCTTTCACTTTGTTTAACTTCACCATTCTCTTTAAAACCTGAAATGAAATAAAAACAAAGTTCACTTCAGCATGACATTGCCAGTTAAGTCTGTTTAGAAAAGAAGGCTCGTGTTGTAACTCATCCAACATTGGAAGGTTTTTAATCAATGAGCACGTAGCAGCATCAAACTGATTGAAATTCAACTGCAGGACATAAGCATGAACTGCTTCAACTTATTCTGTCACAGTAGTGGATATAGCAATCTCAATCTCTATAAAGCTAAACGTCATGACATTTGAGTTATGACATTCGGTGAAGTGCACTTTCTGCACAGCTCTAGAATACAATGTTTTACATAATTAACCAAAAGTGCATGCATTAACAAGGATTAGAGGAGAACATTGAACAGATTTACATCTAGCTTCCTTTATCCTTTTAAAGACAATTCAGAATTAATCTCTTTGCAGTCACTCACAAAAAAGTATAGTTAGAACACTAAAATTTTGTATCAACAGTCAATTTCAGTATATACAAAACAATTAGAAGAAAATCTCAATTAGCATGTAGGACTGAAACCCTACGAAACTGATTTACATCTTGGAAACTGCCATAACAACTAGCATATTAGTTACCAAAAAAAATCAGGGAAATATGAATGACATTTCATCAGACAACTGAGTTTTTAACATTATTCTCTATTTGTAGTGAAGCAGAATTATTAAATTAAATAAAACTATTACAGTACCATCTACACGGTCAGTTTTTCCCATAAGATAATCTTCAGTGTAAGGAGTCATGTCAAGTCTCAGAGGAAAAGAGAAGTGGGTGTTGACTTTTTCTTTCATCATTGTAACCATATTGAAAGTGTAACGCATGGTATTGAAACTCAAGATTCGAGGTAATTTCTTGAAACAAGCCCTGTGACAGATGCAAAAAGAAACAATCACAGTGGGCAAAAATGTACATATTTATTCATTCCAAGTATCCAGCGGAATTAAATCCATTGGTAGTGCATGCCTGTGTTATATTTTCTTTTAAGAAAAATTCTGTTTGATTTAAACGCCAATACAGTTAATATCTCATGTAAAGACATCCCTTCCAGATATACATGTTTTCCTCTTTCGGACAGATAACAAAGTTGCAGATGGAATGCCATGGTAGCAGTGTTGAGTGGTGGAAAATACTCTTACAGTAGCATCACTGGAATCATTGCATAATATGTAAAACAACATTTAAAACAGGGTTTTTTCAGTGATCAGCAAATTTTATTACTCAACAACTAATATCAATCATGCTGTTGAATGTTCAAGAGTCCCATCATGCTTATTAATTTAAAAATGCAATTAATTGGCTATGGTACAAAGCCTAAATATTGCTAGAAAGAGACAAAGTCAAAGCATTTCAGTTTGCACTTAACCATAAGATATGGGAGCAGAATGAGGCAATTCGACCCATCGAATTGGCTCCATCATTTGATCATGACTGAAATGTTTCTCAATTCCATTCTCCTGCCTTCTCCCCCTTGATTCTTGATTATTAAGAGATTCAAGGGTCATCTGTCTCGGTGTTAAATAACTCAATGACTTGGCCTCTACAGCCTTCTGTAGCAATAAGTTCCACAGCTCCATCTCCCTCATCAATTCCTCATCAATTCTAAAGGAGGCCGTGCCCTTCTAGTCTGTTTTATGGTGGAAGCAGCTTCTCTACATCCACTTGATCCAGTCTTTGTAGAATTCTGTAAGTTTCAATGAGATTCCTCCTTATCCTTCTAAACATTGTCAAATACAGATCCAGAATCCTCAACCACCCCTCAAATGACAAGCCCTTGGTTCATGGGATCAATCTTGTAAAATACCTCTGAATCCCCTCATTGACCAGCACATCTTTCCTTTGATGCAGGGCCCAAACTGCTCACAGCATTTCAAAATGTGGTCTGACCAGAGCCTTGCATAGCCTGAGCAGAGCATCTCTGCTCTTGTATTCTAGCCCTCTTGAAATGAATGCTAACATTGTATTTGCATTCCGAAATGCCAACTGAACCTGCATGTCAACCTTAAGGGAATGCTGATCTCGGACTCCCAGGCCTCTTTGTGCCTCACATTTCCAAAGCCTTTCCTCATTTAAAAAATGTACACCTCATTTGCTACTCTAGTCTTCCTACCAAAGTGCATAACCTCATACCTGGCCACATTGCACTATATGTCACTTACTTGTCCAGCCTGTCCAAGTCCTTCTGCAGCCTCCCTGCTTCCTCAACAGTACCTGTCCCTCCATCTACCTTTATCATCTGCAAACTTAGCAACAATGCCCTCAGTTTCTTCATGCACACTCTGTCTTCTGTCAGGTAGCCAATCTTCTATCCAATCTAACATAATGGGTTGGATCTTATTTAGCAGCCTCCTGTGCAGCACCTTGTCAAAGGCCTTCTGGAAGTCCAAATAGATCACGTTCACTGGCTCTACTTTGTCTAACATACTCATGACCTCCTCAAAGAATTTAAACAGATTTGTCAGGCATCACCTCTTCTTGATGAAGCCATGCTGACTCAGCCCTATTTTACCATGCACTTCCAAGCAATCTGCAATCTCATCCTTAATAATGGACTCCAAAATCTTACCAATGACTGAGGTCAGGCTAACCAGCCTTTAGTTTCCTGCCCATCTCCCTGCATAAACATACCATAAGAAACAGTAACAGGAGTAAGCCATTTGGCACCTCAAGCCTGCTCTGATATACAATAGGATCATAGCTGGTCTGATATTTCTCATACCCACTTTCTTGCATAACCCTTTATTTTTCTGTTCTGATCAAGAATTTGTCCATCTCAGTCTTAAATGTACAAAGAGACACTATTCCCACAGCTCTCTGTGGCAATAGGTTCCAAAGATTCTCAATCCTCAGAAAAAATTCTCTCTCATCAGTCTTAAATTGGTGCCTCTTTATTCGGAGGCCATGCCCTCTGGTCCTAGACTCTCCTATGAGGGGGAACATCCCATCAGCATTTACCCTCTCAAGTCCCTTGAGAATCCTATACGGAGATCACCTTCCACCTTCTAAACTCCAATGAGTAAAATCACAATCGGTTTAGCCTTTGCTCATTAGGCAATCCTTTCATTCCAGGGATCATCCTAGTGAACCTTCGCTGAACTGCCTCCAACATAATAATCTTTCCTTAATTAAGAGGACCAAAACTGCTTTCCATAAATGGTCTCACCAGCATCTTGTACAGTTGCAGAATGACTTTCCTACTTTTGCACTACAACCCCTTTGAAATAAAAGTCAGCATTCCATCAGCCTTCTTGATTACTTGCTGCATCTATAGGCTAATACCACAAAGTCCTTTTTGTGTTGCAGCATTCTGCAGTTTTTTCCATTTAAATAATATTCTGTTCTTTCATTGTCCCTTCCAAAATGTAGTGGAGGCACTTGACGAAGGAGCAGTGCTCTGAAAGCTAGTGTTTTCAAATAAACCTGTTGGACTATAAACTGGTGGCGTGTGATTTTTGACCTCTTTCAAAATGAACAACTTCATATTTTGCCATCACCCACCTTTCTGTCCACTTACTTGACCTATGAATCTCTCTCTGCAAAATGTTTCTATCCCTCTCACAACCTGTCTTTCCATCTATTTTTGTATCGTCTGCACATCTGGCCACAGTACATTCACTTCCTTTCCCAAAGTCATCAACATATATTGTAACCAGTTATGGTCCCACCACAGATACCTATGGAATCCCACTGTTCATGGTTCACTAACCTGAAAAAGAATGCTTTATCTCCACTCACTGTCTCCTGCCATCAGCCACTTCCTTATTTATGCCAATATACTAATGCCAAGGGCTCTTATCTTAGAACTGACTGTTTCAGAGGTACCTTGTTGAATCCACTCTCAAAGTCCAAATACAATATATCTATTGGTTCCCCGCTATCCGCCCTAGTTGAGACTTATTCAAGAAACTCCAAAATATTTGCCAGACACAATTTCTCTTTAATGAAGCCATGCTGACTCTGCTTAATTAGATTATGATTTTCCAAATATGCTGTTACTTCTTTAATAATTAATTCCAATAGTTTTCCAACAATGTTAGGATAAGCAGCCTATAGTTACCCATTTTTTTGCCAACTCCCTTTTTGAATATGGGTATCACATTAGCAGTTGTCTAAACCCTTGGCACTTTACCAGAATGCAAGGATTTTTGGAAAATCACAACCAATGCATTACTATCTCTGTGGATCCTCCTTTTAGGAATCCTAGGACGCAAGCCATCTGGGCCAGGAGACTTATTGCCTTGAGCCCCATTAGTTTGTCTAATACTTTTAGTGGTGGTGATGGTACTTAATTCCTACCTGTATTCTTCATTGGATGTTTGAAGTTTCTTCCACTGTAAAGACTGATGATAATTGTCAGTTTAACTATTCAGCCATTTCCTCATTCCCCATCTCCCTAGGTTCATTCTCTAAGGGACATATGTTCACTTTGATCTCTCTCTTCTTTTTATATATTAGAAAAGCTCTTATGGTCAGTTTTTTATTCTTCACTAGTTTAACCTCTTAGTTTATTTTCTCTCAATCTTTTTAGTGTTTCTTTGTTAGATTCTGAACTAATCCCAGTCTTCTGGGCTATGACTGAATTTTGCCTCCTCATATGCTTTTTCATTCAACTTAAAACACTCCTTAACTTCCTTGGTTAGTCATGGTTAGTTTATCATTCTCCTCAGAATCATTCCTTCCTGGGATGTATTTTTGATGATAGTCATGAATTACCTCCTGAAATGCCTAACATTGCTTGCTTACTGTCATTCTTGCTAATCTATCCACCATTTCACTTCAGCTGACGATATTCATTTCATTATAGTTCCAAGTTAAGCACAGTTTTTTTCCCCAACTCAAGTTTCTCTCTCTCAATCTGAATATTAAATTCTATACTATGATCACTACTTCCTTGGGGATTTTTTTACTGAGATAATTTATTAAACCTACCTCATTACCAGATCCAAGATAGCCTGCTCCTGGTTGACTCCATGACATATTGCTCTTGAAAAACTATGAATTTATTGTTGTAGCTATTGCTTCCAATTTGATTAACTTAATCAGCATGAAGATTAAAATCACCAATAATTGTCTTTTTTTCAGATTTATAACTTTTCCTCAAAAATGATTACAGTTTGTTTGGTAGGAGTAGTTTGCAGACCTGCAATGTTTTTACTCCCTTGCTATCTTTTTTAAAACCTCTGCCCAAATGGACTTGACATCATTTAAGCCCAGATTGTCTCTCTCAAACGTCCTCATCTCATCTCTTCTTAATAGTGCTATCCCATCAACTTGCCCCCCCCCTCTCTGAACTGAGGATTGACACATAAGAAACCAAGGAGAAAGTGAGGACTGCAGATGCTGAAGATCAGAGTTGAAAGGTGTGGTGCTGGAAAAGCACAGCAGATCAGGCAGCATCCAAGGAGAAGCAGAATCAACATTTCAGGCATAAGCCCTTCATCAGGAATCTTAGAACCCTTCCTGTTGAATGGCTTATGCACGAAATGTTGATTCTCCTGCTGCCTGACCTGCTGTACTTTTCCAGTGCCACACCTTTCAGCTACATTAGGGAGATTTAAACAATCCTTGGATGAACACATGGATGATGATGGGATAGTGTAGGGGACAAGCTGAGAATAGTTCACGGGTCGGTGCAACATCGAGGGCCGAAGGGCCTGTTCTGTGCTGTATTGTTCTATGTTCTATAAGAAACCAAAGCTGATGAAGGGAACAGAAATTTATAAAAAGGTAAAAGTAAAGTCACCATAGTCTTACTAGACCATACAGGTGATCTTTCATTAGAGAGAGACTACTGGCTGTAGCTTAAGTAGACGGTCATCAGGTATCAAGTGTAGAAAGAAGTTAATTAGGAGGAACCTTCATGGTAATCTCAGTCAGTGCAGGAATTGAACCCACACTGCTGGCTTCACTCTATCATAAACCAGTTGTCCAGCCAAGTGAGCTAACTGACCCCCTATGCAATTTGTACAGCATGAGAAGGTACTAGGTGACAGAATCATGATTGGCACAAGTTGCAGTAGGAACTGTTAATCCTTGTTCACTCAGACTAGTAACGTAGACCAAGAGCTGACAAGGGCCTATACAGACTATCAATCTTTGCTACACTCCCCAGGGTACTGCTTTAATCAAGCAGACAATCTACTAGACTAGTATGAGTTTGATCAACTAAGACTAGCAATTCCTGCTGTATCTCCACGCTAATTATGGTCCAATTAGTCAGTACCCTCTTTTCATACCTCATAAAAATACATTATCTCTAAGTTTTACTTCTTGTGTATTCATTCCTGATGAATAGATCCACAAAGATTCAACTTTGTTCTTATTTTAGCAATGTAAAAATACTATACAGTCAAGGATATTCTTATGGAGCAGTTAAGTTAAAGCATCTAAATATATTTGTTGTGAAATCGAACCTTTTCTCAGCCCGTACTTTCTTTCCACATTGGGAACAAGTGTACATATTATCACCTTCCAGAGTATCTTTGATTGTAACTTCATCAAGCGACTCCTAGAAAGCGAAACACATATTTATAAAGCATCTTTCATAATTACCAGACATTTCAAAACACTTTATAACCAAAGTACTTTTTGAAGTGCATGCATACAGTGAACTACAATGCGATCATGACCAGATAATCTGTTCTTTTGTAATGCCAATTTGATGACACATATCAGCCAAAATAACTATGAAAACTTGTCTGCTCTTCTTGGAAATTATGCCGTGGAACTTTTTACACCTATCTGCCTTGGTTTAACATCTCATCAAAAGGTGGCACCTCTAACAGTGCAGCACTCTTTCCACAGTGAATTGTGTTAGCATCAATTGTGTGTGCAAACCCAAGAGTTGGATCTGAACCTGGAAGCCTGTGCCTCAGTGGCAAGAGTGCGACCAAGTGGGCCACAATAAAGTCAGAAAAATATATCAAAAACAAACGTTGTACTGTACAATTAAAAACATTGTCTACTGACTTCAAGATATTTTAAGCACGGATTAACATTAGTAAGCACATTACAATTTTAATGTAATCACGGCATATTTTCTCTTCTGGTGAATAAAGTACCAATGTGATGAGAAAGGCACATAGTTCAGAACACAATTTATTGTAAAAAGTCAATCCTTTTGACAAGAAACATCACTATGTGGATTTTAAAGGAGTCATTATTTCTCTGAATAAAATACCATGACATTTATTCATGAATTTTTAAGTTTTTCAAAATAATAAAAGGGCTCTTACAACATTATTCAACATTATGTATGTTTTATTCTGAAAATATTAAACAAATGTGACATGCGAGGTTATGATGAGGAAGTTGAATTGTCTTGCAATGTTTCCACTTTAGCAGCCTTTGAAAATCATGTATCTTAATTTTATCTTTGTTAATTCAGATATTGCACTATTTTACCTTACAAAATTAGACATAACTCACATAAATGTTTTTCATATCAGCCACTTGGCATCTAACTGTGTAGAACTCCTCAGCTGTCTGGCTGACATGTTCGCAATCCTGAATTTAAAGAAAAGTTACAACTTCAGTATTTATCATAGATAATTTATTTTCATAATGGAACTGCTTAATTAAACTTCTGAATGTTCAAAAATTAAGTACACTTACCAATGACACCACGTTATTTGTTATAACCCCTCCAAATAAGCTTTTCACCGTGTCTTTCTAATATTAAAAAAAAGTTAAGAGGATACTTTTAGACAATGACACCCTCCCTTTATGGTATGAAACAACTACAAAAAGGTATTTCAAGTTTACCAGTTCAGGGGACATTTCTTCAATTTTTGTAATCAGGTCAGTGAAAAATTCAGTCATATCTTTCTGTTCTCCTGTGTTCAATGGTTGTTTGTCCATAGTATAGGTTTTGCAGAAAGGTCGTGGATTATATGCTTTGCGCTCACTTTCCTAAACAAGCAGATATTTCAAAAGAAATTGGTCATTTAGAATGTTAAATTCATTGCTGGTATCAATATCATTTTTTATTACAGAGAGTTAAAAACATTATAGCGTGGTCATAATGGGGGACTTTAATGATCTCAATGTAGATTGAGATAATGGTAGCAAAGATTCTGGATTAGTGGTGCTGGAAAAGCACAGCAGTTCAGGCAGCATCTGAGGAGCAGTAAAATCTCCTCGGATGCTGCCTGATCTGCTGTGGTTTTCCAGCACCACTAATCCAGAATCTGGTTTCCAGCATCTGCAGTCATTGTTTTTACCCAATGGTAGCAAAGATCAGAGTGGGACAAGCGCTCCTAAATAATGTTTGGATGAGTTTTCTACAGGAATGTTTGTAGTCCAATAAGAAAGAAGGCACAACTAAAGAAGGTTCTTGAGAATGAGGTGCATCAAGTAGATCAAATGTCAGTGAGGGAATATTTAAGTAAGGGTGATTGTGATATTAAAGGCTTATGACAACTATTGGAAAGAATAATGAAATCAGTGAAAATTTCTTAATGGGAAGATCATGCTTCACAAAGTTGCTTGAGTTTATTGGAGAAATAACAGAGGATTGAGTGTAATGCTGAATGTGACGTACATGGACTTTGAAATAGTTATTTAATACTGTACCATATAACAGACGTATGAGCAAAATTCAAAGCTTATCAAGTAAAAGGGACAGCAGCCATGTGGATACAAAAGAATGGCAGCATAAACCTGGGTGTATACACCCAGGTGTCCCAGCTATTACATATATACGAGCTGAGAGACCTGGGTGTATACGTATGTATGCAATTAAAGGTGACAGGTCAGGTGGAAAGTAGTATACAGAATTGAAGTATACAATATCCTAGGCTTTTTCTTAAAATAGGGCATACCGTACAAGATCAAGGAACTATGTTGAGCTTGTGACAGACACCAATTCGACTTGAGAGAGAGTACTGTCTATATTTGAGGATGCCATATTTCTTAAGGAGGATGTGAACTAACTGGAAAACATGCAGAAGAGGCTTACAACAATAGTTCATCTGAGAAACTTAAGCTATGAAGATACATTGAAGAAGTCAGGACTGGTTTCCACGTAGAAGAGAGGGCTAAGATGGCAGTTTTCAAAATCATAAGCAATTTGGACAGAGTAGATAGGGAAAAACTAGTCCCACTCAAAAGGATCTAGAATGAAAGGTCATTGATTTAAAGTAATTTACAAAAGACCAATTGTAATGTAAGAAACAAAACTTCTTCCCATAGCGAGTTGTTATATGCTGTATAGAATCACCATATACACGGTAGGTAATCATATGACTCAGCCAATGTTGTCTATCTCAATGCTGCAGGCAAGGATGCCCTGAGGCAAGGTACACTGGGGAGACCAAGCAGATGCTACAACAATGGATGAATGGACACCATGCAACAATCGCCAGACAGAGATGTTCCCTCCCAGTTGGGGAACACTTCAGCGGTCAGGAACATTCGGCCTCAGATCTTCGAGTGACCATCCTCCAAGGCGGACCTCAGTATCACACTAACGCAGAGTGACTGAGCAGAGGCTGATAGCCAAGTTCGGTACTCATGGAGATGTCCTCAACTGGTACCTTGGGTTCATGTCACACTACAGGTGACCCCACTATACTATACACTCTACATACATACACACACACGCTTACATACTCACACATTCACACAAACCCTTTCCCATACACACACTCTCTCAGACATACACTCCCACACACTCACCCTCTCACAGGCTTATACTCTATCTCTCACACACACACTTCTACCAAGCACACAGACATGCAAACACATACTCCCTCACCCGCACGCTCTCACACACTCACTCTCTCTCTCTCTCTCTCTCTTTCCCTCACACAAACAAAAATCTGTGGTGAATTTGCATTTGCAGAATTGTATTTGTAGATATATTCTATTTTTGCTCAAAAGGCACACAACCTGAAGGCAGTCAATTCATATACCATTTTATAGATTCCTACTTTGGAAATAGAACCAGTCTGACTCAAGATTGGGATACAGACTCTAACCTCACACCTTTAATACACTGTCTGAGCTGAGATGTCACTATTTTTAATAAAACCTTAAATTATCTCGAGACTGTGACTTGAAAGTAGTTCTGGGATTTACATATTAATGAATCAAAACCTGCAACCCATTCTAAAAGATGAAAGACTTAACAGCAATCTAGGTTTGTTCCATAGATCATTTAATTGCATGACACAGTGACCTTTTGTTCTAAATTGTGTCTTATTATCCTGCTCCACTAGTTACCTGATGAAAGAGCAGTGCTCTGAAAGCTAGTACTTCCAAATAAACCTGTTGGACTATAACATGGTGTTGTGTGATTTTTAACTCTGAAGAATTACCAAGATGTGTGATGTTACATTGAAGAGCTTTTAAACGATTGTTTGAATAAAACATTTGGGTTTGAAGGGAAAAGGATGAAGAATAGCTCAAGGTTACACGGTTTAAACAAACAGCTGGTGCAAACACACTGAGCTGAATGGGCTCCTCTTTCAATGTAGCAAGTCAGTGATTATAACAAACTGAAATTTAAATTATTGAAAAATCTCAACAGATCAGACTCCAAGCATTTTGTTGTTTGCCATTTTAATTCTCCATCTTTCTCCGACTCTGATCCTACTATCCTCAGTTACTTGCAGTACTTCAATGCACTTCAATAAATGCTTCATCTTTACAGACAGGTTATACACTTTGGGAGGAAGAATAAAGGAGCTGTATGTTATTTAAAAGGAAGAACAGGGATGGAATCCTCATGGAATCCCAAAAAGCTAGCATCCAATTTCAGCTGATAATAGGGAAGGTAAATGGAATGTTGACCTTTATTTCAAAGGGAGTAGAGTTTAAAACCTTGCATAATTTGCAAAAACTATACATGGCACTAGTCAGACCACAGCTGGAATATACTGTGAACAGTTTAGGGAGAAAGTGAGGTCTTCTCCTGAAGAAGGGCTTATGCCCGAAACGTCAATTCTCCTGTTCCCTGGATGCTGCCTGACCTGCTGCGCTTTTTCAGCAACACATTTCCAGCTGTGAACAGTTTAGGGTGACTTATCCAAGAAAACAGATTCAGGCATTGGAAATAGTCCACAGTACGTTCACATTGCTGATATGAGGAAAGCAGGAACTGTCTGATGAGAAGAGGTTGAGTAGATTGGGCCTGTATTCATTGAAATATAGAAGACTGAAATATATGACCCCTTACTGAAACGAGCACTTGGCCATATCCCTTTAAACCCTTCCAATTCATATACCCATTCAGATGCCTTTTAAATGCTGCAATTGTAATGGTCTCCACCACATCCTCAGACAGCTCATTCCATACATGAACCACCCCCTACGTGAAAATGTTGCCCCTTAGGTCTCTTTTATATCTTTTCCTTCTCACCTAAAACCTATGCCCTCCAGTTCCAGACTCCCCAACCCCAGGGAAAAGCCTTTGTCTATTTATCCTATCCATGCCCCTCATGATTATATAAACCTCTATAAAGTCAGCCATCAGCCTCCGATGCTCCAGGAAAAACAGTCCCAGCAGTTAGTAGTGTAATTTTCTTGAGGTTAGTACCAGACAGCATAGTCTTAGAATAAGGGGTTGTGCATTTAAGATAGAGATGAGGAGAAATTTCTTCTCACTTAGGTCAATGAATCTGTGGAATTAATTTCCCTAGAGGTCTATCAAGCCTGTGTCATTAAATATATTCAAGACTGAGACAGACAGATTTTTATGGAAAAAACGTAGAAGAATTGAGTTGAGGATCAGATAGCCATGATCTCACTGAATGGCCAAGCAGACTCGATAGACTGAATGCAAGAAAGTGAGGACTGCAAATACTGGAGATCTGGCCTATCACCATCACCCCCCACCTGCATCTTTTCCCCCCCCACCTGCATCTATCTATCAGCTACCTCCCCTCCACCCCACTCTCCTATTTATCTGTCAACTGCCTTCCCCAACCTAACATTCCTAATGCCCAAAATGTCGACTCTCCTGTTCCTCAGCTGTTGTGCTTTTCCAATGCCACACTTTTTGACTCGATAGGCTGAATGCCCTTGCATCTTCTGGTCTTATCTTTCAACTGGTCATTTATAAGCCCTGGACTCCAATACTAAAATCAACAACTTGAGGTCTTAAGCTCTGTTTTATTTCCTTCTTGTTTGAAGTTTTGATTATTTCTAAATGTTTCTCACTCTTTTTCCTTTTGGCCAGAATCTGTTCGTAGAAATTATCCACATATCAGGCAACATCTATGAAGGGAAACTCAGTTGATGATCACCGAAATGAATATTAATTCTATTCCTCTCCATTAATGTTTTCTGGTCTACTAAGTATTTGCAGCATTTTCTGTTTTTATGACCCCTTAGACACTGTGTTTATTTGTTACCATACATTTTGGGCATACTTAGATCACAATCTCTCCTGTCTTTCACTCTATTAGAGAATGTCCCTTTCATATTTCTGGGAAAACGACATTCTGTCTTGCACTGAACAGGACAATTCACAGAAATGCCAAAGAGAAAACATTTACACTGTATGAAAGCAGCGTTTTGATTGGTAGAGGCTTTTTCACGGAGGATGGATCAATTTATGATGACTGACAGTTAAACCAGGCAGATTGACTCTGATTTATCAAGGTATTGCCCTGAGAAATTAACCAGAGACTGTCACCTATTTTGAGTCGAGTTCAAACAGGTGCAATGTACATATTCTTTCTGCCTGCAAAGGATAAGGCCCTGTGCATTAATATTTGTAGCTTCCAGTATGCACAAGTGCCCTACACTGCAAGTCAGACTAAATGAGTTGTCAACACCTCAGAGTGTACTTGCTAACCGATTTATACTCTCCTCCTCTACAACATAAAGATTGTTTCTCTTTACTTTAATTCTTCTTGAAAGTTGTCCTGATGAGCGCAACATGAAAAGCTTTGACAAAATATCTTTTTTCAAAAATGCACAAATTCAATACTACTGACCAGCTTTCTTTTTGATCTTTATCCTACCTTCCTTGCTCTCACTTGTAACAAGCTCATTGCTTTGCTGACATTTCCAAGCTCAATAAGTTCCTAACTTTTCCAATTCATCACATTCCTAATGTTGACAGCAGATCACAGACATGAAATGGTAAACTTGCTTCTTACTCTGTAGATGCACCTTATCTGTTAGCTTATTAAGCATATTCTGTTGAGTATCTTCAAATACTACTTATTAAGATTTGCAGCATCCACAATATTTTATTTCTGTATGTCTACTTATAAGCCAACAAAATACTCACCATGAGATACGTGAACATCTTTTGCAGTTCCAGTAGTGTTGTTTTATGCTTTATGTCGTCTGAATACTAAGAATGGAAGAAGGCAAAAAAAAATTAAATAGGAACTGCCACTTGAATTGCCTACCTCTGGACAGAAATAATGAAGTAATTTGAATGATTACACAGAGCATAAAGTGCTGAGGTTCATTTAAACTTCCCAGGCATTGGGTTAAAGTTGGCAAATACAAAGTGCAGAATTCACTTAAACAGCTTGCTAAAATTTATCACTCCAATTATTATACACATATTAATAAACTTCTGCACTGCCACCATAAATTAAAACTATTTCATCCTTTCTAATTCACTTGTTATACTCCAGACAATTGTGATGTTCTACCTCCCTTATGCTGTTGACTTGCACATGGCAGACCCATTTAAATAAAAAGGTTAAATCCGCCCTAGTAATAATACTGATTCAGTCAGAGAGCATATTGAACAGGATATGTGGTGAGGAGAGTCAGGTGAAATATAGCATTGGGTTAGCATTTTGGGATGGAGAATTCCAGAAATTATGTTCTATTGCCCTCAACAGGTTGTGAATGTGCATTCTAAAGATTATGTGATTATCTGCATGTATACTTATCTTTAAAATCTGAAACCTGTGCTAGTTTTAATCATGTTTCTCCTTTTCATGAGTAATGGAACATTTTAAAATGTCACAAGATTTTGAAAAGTGTATTTACCTTTTCGATTCATTCAGGTCTTCAAAAATAAAAAGTATAATTCTAATTTCCAATCTGTACCTCCATAATCTGCTTACATATTCTCTTCCCCAGTTATAAAGAATCTACGTTATCTGTGAGAATAGTAGGGTGGTTATGGTAGGGGATTTTAACTTTCTACATATAGACTGGAACTGCCATAGTGTTAAGGGTTTAGATGGAGAGGAATTTGTTAAGTGTGTACAAGAAAATTTTCTGATTCTATGTGGATGTACGAACGAGAGAAGGTGCAAAACTTGACCTACTCTTGGGAACTTATGCAGGGCAGGTGACTGAGGTCTCAATAGGGGAGCATTTTGGGGCCAGCAACCATAATTCTATTAGTTTTAAAATAGTGATCGAAAACATTAGACCCGATGTAAAAGTTGAATTTCTAAATTGGAGAAAGGCTACTTTGACAGTATCAGGCAAGAACTCTGAAAAGCTGATTTGGGGCAGACGTGTGCAGGTAAAGGGATGGCTGGAAAATGGGAAGCCTTCAGAAATGAGATAACTAGAGTCCAGAGACAGTTTATTCCAGTTAGGGTGAAAGGAAAGACTGGTAGGTGGTAGGGAATGCTGGATGATTAGAGAAATTGAGGGTTTGGTTAAGAAAAAGAAGGAAGCATATGTCAGGTATAGACAGGATAGACAGAGTGAATCCTTAGAGTATAAAGACAGTAGAAGTACACATAAGAGGGAAATCAGGAGGGCAAAAAGGGGACATGAGATAGCTTTGGCAAATAGAGTTAAGAAGAATCCATAGGGTTTTTACAAATACATTAAGGAGAAAAGGGTAACTATGGAGAGAATAGGGCCCCACAAAGATCAACAAGGCAGCCTTTGTGTGGAACCACTGGAGATGGGAGAGATACTAAACGAGTATTTTGCATCAGTGTTTACTGTGGAAAAGGACATGGAAGAGAGAGAATGTAGGCAATAGTTAGTGACATCTTGAAAAATGTCCATATTACAGAGGAGGAAGTGCTGGATGTCCCGAAATGCATGAAACTGGATAATTCCTTAGGACCTGATCAGGTGTACCCCTGAACTCTGTGGGAAACTAGGGAAGTGATTGCTGGGCCTCTTGCTGAGATATTTGTATCATCGATAGTCACAGGTGAGGTGCCAAAAGACTGGAGGTTGGTTAACGTGGTGCCACTATTTAAGAAAAGTGGTAAGGACAAGCCAGGGAACTATAGACTGATGAGTCTGACGTCGGTGGTGGGCAAGTTGTTGGAGGTAATCCTGAGGGACAGGATGTACATGTTTTTGGAAAGGCAAGAACTGAATCAGGATAGTCAACATGGCTTTGTGCATCGGAAATCATGTCTCACAAACTTGATTGAATTTTCTGAAGTAACAAAGAGGGCAGAGCGTTAGACATGATCTATATGGACTTCAGTAAGGCATTCGACAAGGTTCCCCATGGTAGACTGGTTAGCAAGGTTAGACCTCACGGAATACAGGGAGAACTAGCCATTTGGATACAAAACTGGTTCAAAGGTAGAAGACAGGGTGGTGGTGGAGGGTTGTTTTTCAGACTGGAGGCCTGTGACCAGTAGAGGGCCACAAGGATTGGTGCTGGTCCACTATTTTTCGTCATTTATATAAATGATTTGGCTATGAACATCGGAGGTACAGTTAGTAAGTTTGCATATGAGACCAAAATTGGAGGTGTAGCAGACAGCGAAGAAGGTTACCTCAGATTACAATGGGATCTTGATCAGATGGACCCATGGGCTGAGGAGTGGCAGATGGAGTTTAATTCAGATAAATGCAAGGTGCTGCATTTTGGGAAAGCAAATCTTAGCAGGACTTCTACACTTAATGGTGAGGTCCTAGGAAGAGTTGCTGAACAAACAGACCTTGGAGTGCAGACTCATAGCTCCCTGAAAGTAGAGTCGCAGGTAGAAGGTGGTGTTTGGTATGCTTTTCTTTTATTGGTCAGAGTATTGAGTACAGGAGTTGAAGTCATGTTGCGGCTGCACAGGACATTGGTTAGGCCACTGTTGGAATATTGCGTGCAATTCTGGTCTCCTTCATATCAGAAGGGTGTTGTGAAATTTGAAAGGGTTCGGAAAAGATTTACAAGGATGTTGCCAGGGTTGGAGGATTTGAGCTATAGGGAGAGGTTGAATAGGCTGGGGCTGTTGTCCCTGGAGCATTGGAGGCTGAGGGGTGACCTTATAGAGGTTTAGAATAATATGAGAGGCATGGATAGGGTAAATAGACAAGGTCTTTTCCCAGCTAGGGGGCATAGGTTTAGGGTGAGAGGGGAAAGATATGAAAAAGACTTAAGGGGCAAGTTTTTCATGCAGAGGGAGGTGTGTATTTGGAATGAGCTGCCAGAGGATGTGGTGGAGGCTAGTACAATTGCAACATTTAAAAGGCATCTGGATGGGTATATGAATACGAAGGGTTTGGAGGGACACGGGCCGGGTGCTGGCAGTTAGGACTAGATTGGGTTGGGACATCTCGTCGACATGGACAAGTTACACCGAAGGGTCTGTATCCGTGCTGTATATCTATAATGACTCTACTCTCAACTCAATTCGACTTTTGCCAACGAAAATAAACATCACTCTATTCTTCCTAATTTGGAGTTTAAAAGTTCAAGAGATATCTCTAGCACACATCATACCTTACTGAGACTACAAGGAGAAGAGCCAAAGATCAGTGGTAAAAAGATAAAAGATTAAGTTGACTTAGAAATCTGATAACATTTGCAAGCCTGATGAGGGAATGTAATTTTGGAAAAATTAGTCAATGAAAGAAGGCAAGGAATTTTACTGTTCTGAAACCATGGAAACTAAGCTTATTTTTCAAAAATTAGTTGTAGTTTAGTTATAGGTAATGACCATTATTTGTAATACGATAATGATTAATTGAAGTCGATGTAAAACAACATTGTCACAAAAGTGGGTTTGGGTCTGTGACTGCATGGCGAGATTGATCAATGGTCCCAGGCTAACATCAAATCAGGCTGACAGATATGAAAATATTTTGAAGTAAAATTGCTTTACTTTGAAGATACAGTTGTATGTTAAAGGAATGGAAATGGACAGAACACATGGCATTGACCTACGCACTAGAAACATCAATGAAAATCACAAAAGCTCTCCTGACCAACATCTGGGCTTTTTTGGTGGTGGTGGGGGGTCATACCTTTCAATTCCTCAGTCATGACTGTCACCATCTATGGGTATGTCCTGTACCTCCAGGATGAAGCCACCCAAGGTAGTGGCACTGTGACATATGGTCAGGATCATTCTTGTAAACCTTGTTTGGGCTCATACATCCTATCTTAATACAGGGTTCAAAACTGCTCACAATGTTCCAAATGCAGTCTGACCAGAGCCCTCATACAGCCTCAGCAGTACCTCTCTGTTCTTGTATTCTCGCCCTGTCAAAATTAATGCTAACATTGCATGTGCCTTCCTAACGAACCTGCATATTAACTTTAACAGAAACACAAATTCTGACTTCTTTTTGTGCCTCAGATTTCTAAAGGCTTTCCCTACTTAGAAAATAGCCAATGCCTCGCTTTCCTACCAATGCACATAAACCTCCACATTGGCCACCTTGACTCTCCTACTGATCACAAATCTATCCAACTCAACCTTAAGTAGAACCAAGGGTTCTGTCTACACAGCTTTCTGTGACAAGGAGTTTCAAAGACACTCAACCCTTAGAGAAGAAATTCCTTCTCATCACAGGTCTTAAATTCACATCTCTTAATTCTGAGACTATGCCCTCTGGTCCTGGACTCTTCCATGAGGGGATACATCTTCTTAGCATTTACCCTGTCAAATCCACTTGAGTCCTATATGTTTTAATGAGGTCACCTTTCATTCTTCTAAGTTCCAGTGAGAAGAGTCCCAACCTCTTCGATCATTGCTTATAAGGAGATCCCTCCATATTAGGAATTATCCCAATGAATATTCTCTGAACTGCCTCCATGAAATAATATCTTTCCTTTAATACAGGGACCAATATCGCTCTCAGTATTCCAGCTGCGGTCTCACCAGCATCTTGTACAGTTACAATAAGATTTCTCTACTCTCATATGCTAATCCACTTGAAATAAGGGCCAACATTCAATTAACCTTTGAGTTCCTGCTGCACCTGTATGTTAGCTTTGCATTTCTTGCACAAATATTCTCAAATCCCTTTATGTTACAATTTTCTGCAGTTTTTCCTCCATTTAAATAATACTGTTCTTTTGTTCTCCCTTGCAAAATAAACAATTTCACATTTTCCCATGCTATATTCCATTTGCCAGTTTTTTGCCCACTTACTTAACCTATCATTATCTTTCTGTAAATTGCTTCTATCCTTCTTGCAATCTGTCTTTATTTATTTTTGTGTCATCAGCAAAAAGACACTGACTTCCTTCTTCCAAGTCATTGATATACATTGTAAACAGTTGTGGTTCCAGCACAGGAACCCACTGGTCATGAAAAAGAACCTCTTATCCCCACTCATCATTTCCTGCCCATTAACCAATTCTCTATCCATGCTAATTTACTATCTCCAACTCTTACCCTAAGTCTAAATACAACACATCTACTGATTCCACTCTATCCGCTTTGGTTAAGATTTAGTTGACTAATTCAAAATCTGTTCATCTCTTGCTTAACTTTATTCAGTGTTCTGCTGTCATATGCACCGAGTAGTGAATTCTGTAGATCCATGACCTTTTGAGGGAAATAATTCCTCCTCACCTCTGATTTAAATCTGTTCCCCTAAAACTAAGAATTCCCGTTCTAGACTGCCTCACAGGGAAACAACTATTATATGCCTATGTTCAGTCAGTTTTCATCTTCCATCTATTTTTATAACAATGTTTTTCAATCTCCTTTGTGTAAATTTGTCAAAAGTTTTGTAGGACATGTAATACAACTAATTCAAATTATATCCCATGCAAGAGTTCAGTGCTTACATGTTTAACTATTGCACATTTGGAAAATGGTCCAGCACTTGGATAACTGATAAAAACGTTCTGGCTGCTTTGCCTATTCTATGGAGGTTTCTTCCTTGCCTTTTCTTCAACACTAACCATCAAGTTGACCATATTAAGTCATTGCACAGCAGGCTTGGATACAACTTTTTCATCAAAATATGTCAACAATAAGCAGGTACATTTGACACCTCAAGACATCTGAACAGTTATAACAGCACATGGAACTCGAAACAAACAGGAAGTTAATAAAAAGAAAATTGCCAAGTAAATCAAGTACCCAAGTATTGTGTACAGCCTACTTAATAATTCACTTTACATTTTAAATAAAGATAATTTGAAGTAAAAAAAAAATTGGAACTTACTGTTAAAAGTTTAAGAAATAAATTGAAACGATTCCAAAAAAATTAAGATTAGACAGCTTACCAGCATTAGCTTTCAGAGAATACTGGCACTACTACACAAAAACAGGTTAATTTCTCATTCATTCTTCATTAAAATTAATAGTAGAACACATGGACAGACACTAATATTGAATAGATGGCACAAGGCGATATGTTCAAATAAAATTGCTCTCACTCCCTTTCAAATTTAATCAGGTTAGTTCTAACACAAACAAAAAAGATTTCATTATCTCCTTCTACAATTCCCCCTGAGAGGGGTAGAATGGACAATTGTGGCTTTAAATATACCAGCAGCTCAAAATCTTCACAAATCAATCTAAACATGTGCCATGCACAAGATTTGATTGCAGGAACAAACTCACCTAGGCCAAACTGCATTCTCCCTCAACAGGAATATCTTTTAGGCTAATATGCCTATAGTTACCCACTTTTTGCCTCCCTCCCCTTTTGAGTAGCAGTGTCACATTGGCAGTTTTCCAATCTGCTGATGTTTCTCCAGAATCCAAAGATGTAGGGGAGATCAGATACAAACAGGAAAAAACCAGTGTCTGATCATACACATGAAAAATAAAGCAAAACACTGTAGCTGTCAAAAGATCATTTCAAATAGTGAAATTCCATTGTTGAACTGTCAGAATCTCAATCCTGAGGCAAACAGTATTATCTGCCTTTTCCAAGGAAAAATCAAAGGGGGAAAAAAAAAATCACGGAAGAGCTTAAAATTTACGTTTAACCATAACAAATGAAGTATTTAAAAGTTTTTCAGAATGTATGCCCTCAATGGCAAGATGAGCGGCAAAGCTGACTACTGCCTGCGCAGACAATCCCCAACATGTCACAGCAGACCCTCCTTTGGCAAGATGCATCTGTGCATAAGCAGATGCTACCACAACAATGCTCATGCACACATTAAATAAATTGCTGTGGTCCCTATGTGAATGTGCAGCTGAATGTCAAACATGGAGATTCTGAAACAATCACTTCCCTGAATTAATTAGCTAGATATGTAATCCATCAAAACTAAATGGAAACAAATTGAATTAACTGCCCAAACATGTCTGCCTGAGAGTGAAACAATCCCAGTTAACGTCTGGAACATTGCAATATTATTTAAACTGTTCCTATTTTTACTCATGAAGAAGGGTTACTAGACAATTATGCTGAGGCTGGAAGAAAATGCCTTAGAACATATGAAGAGTACCGTGTAGGAATACTTTAGCAATACAGTGATGCAAATTTAATAAAACTACCAAGCCACAATCACTCATATAGAGTCAAATAGAAGAGGAATTTCAACCCATCAAGTGTGCACCAATCTATCTACACTAATTCCAATTACCAGCACTTGGCCCATATGCTGGAACTTTATGACATTTCAAGTGCTCATCGACGTACTTAAAAAGTTAAGGGATTTCTCATCTCTACCACCTTCCCAGGCAATACATTCCATATTCCCACCACTCTCTAGATGAAAAAAAACTTTTCAAATCCCCTCTAAACCTCCTGCCATTCACTTTACAATTTTGCCTCCTTGTTATTTACACTTGAACTAAGAGGGAACAGCTGCTTTATATTTTTCCTGTCCAAACAATCTGGTCAATCATCGAGTCTTATGAATGGAATAATCTTTTTGCAAGGTTTGTAGCTCAGCGAGCAAACCTACACCCTAAATGGAATAAACATTGTACCCTATTGAGCTGAACCCCTTCTAAAGTTATAAATTTCACATTGTTAATAGTATTTCAATCATCACAGCTAGAGGGGAAATATAATAGTCTTCAGTGATGGGCAGTGATTTGATTAGCAGTGATTTGATTAGCAGCATCATCTTTGTCCTAGGAACACTTGCTGTACATTTGTGGTCGCTGCAAATTTTACTGCTTATAACAACATTCTTTCATTTAACATACTTTAACTTTTGGATTAATTCTTGATAGATTAATCAACAGATTCAAGTTATTACATATATGAATTAGACGTCATTTTTCAACAGTACTTACTTTAGCCGTAAAGATGGCCTGTCTGGCCTCCGGTATCATATACAGCTGCTGGATTGTGGAAGCTAAGTAACAGGTCGCTCCAAGATTTGTCAAACCTACAAACCTACACTCAGCCCGCACATCATCATGAGGCCAGTAATCCCACTTGTATGGTGCATGAGATGCTATATTAGAAAAAAAGTGGAGTTTAATTCAAAATTATTTTGCCACAGTTCATATTAAATTGTACCAAACTTGTACAACTCAATGAAAAATGCATCACAAATCATAATTTTATCTTTTATTTAAGCTCTCTTCTTTTAGAGATCAAATACATTATAGAAACAATACTAACTTTTTGTCTTTGAAGCATTATGAGAATTTCTATTAGAAAAAAGTGAGAATTAAAAAAAATAAACGTGACATTGCTTCTAGCCACCAGCAATGTCTGTGAAATGTTGAAAACTAAAATATGCAAAGGTAGAACATGCTGAGGATGAGAAAATTCAGGCAAGATAAAATTTACCCCATAGTATTAATACTTAAAACAACAATGCTGGAGCATTCACCAGAGCATAATTTTATGCATGTTTTGCTACTGAACATAAAGCAGCTGGAAGTATGCAAAAGGACAACATTCTATTCACATTGAGAACGTTTGTACAGCATGGCCAACTTCAGAGACAACCTTTAATGGGTAGGAGGACTTGGCTAACATTTCTGATTAGGTAGGTAAGTGGAAGGTAACATTCATGTTACGTTTACTCTTGGTCTGGTATGGTCATTAACAGAGTAAAATCCAGTCATCTCCCTTTGGGCTAAATGACACCTTCGCTGCTTAATCTTCTACCATCAATACTTTGGTCATGACTACTGCCCAGAAGCTTCATTAGTCCATCTCTGTTAACATCTGAGTAACAGAAGTGGGGCGAATCCTTTTGCAGTCTGCAATGAACTTCTTCATCTTTCAGTTTTTTCAGTCTTCAAATTTAGACACACCAGACACACATTTTACTCTCCTTTTATCAGCATTTTGCAGGGATCGTTCCCTCTAACCCACTCCAAACACCTCTCCACACCCTCACAGCACTCTCCTTTGCAATCATAGAAGGTGCAACACTTGTCCATTTACTTCTCCTCTCCTCACTATCCAAGGCACCAGACATACCTTCCAGACGAAGCAGCAATTCACCTACAATTCACTCAATCTATTCTACTGCTCACATTGGCAAAGAGAAATGCAGACTGTGCAAGCACTTTGCAGAACATATATGTTCTGTCAACAAAAATGATCCCGAACTTCCAGTAGTCGGCCACCTCAACACACTATTTTAGATCTGGTGATGAATAATGAGACGGGTTTCTTACAATAATGCCAGAGTAAAGGATCCCATCGGAAACAGTGAACATAATGAGGTAGACTACAGCCTTCTACAGCCCCAGCTGTACATCTCTGCTGTCGTATTCGAGCCCTCTTGAAATGAATGCTAAAATTGCATTTGCCTTCCCTATTGCCAACTGAACCTTAAGAAAATCCTAAACTAAAACTCCCAAGTCCCTCTATACTTCAGATTTCTGAAACCTTTCCTAATTTAGAAAATAGTCCATGCCTCTATTGTTCCTACCAAAGTGCATAACCTCACACTTACCAAACTTATTCCATCTGCTACTTCTTTGCCAACTCCCCTAGCCTGTCCCATGTCCTTCTGCAGTGTATTTGCTTTGACATTACGTGTCCCTCCATCTATCTTTGTGTCACCTGCAAATTTAGCAACAATGCCTTCAGTTTCCTCATCCAGATTACCAACACGGAACTCCGTGAAACTACAGTTACTGGCTGCCATCCTGAAAAAGAACTCTTGATCCCTACTCTCTGCCTTCTGCTAGTCATGATGTGGAGGTTCCAGTTGAACTGGGGTGGATAAAATGAAAACTCACATGACACTAGGTTATAGCCCAACAGATTTTTTTGAAACCGCAAGCTTTCGGAGCCCCTGCTCCTTCCTCAGGCAGCTCGTGAGAGAGAATACATTGGTTGCAGAATTTATAAGTAAAAGATCAAAGGGTATTACAATTTGTGCGAATGCATTGAACAAACCTAGATGGCTATTAAAGTCTTTAATCAGTTAGAATGGAAGTGCAGGTTTAGATGGATTAATATGTAAATCCCAGAATTTCTTTTAAGTCACTGCCCCAAGATAACTTCAGGTTTTACCAGAATAAAGGTAACACCTCTAGTCAGACAATGTATTTTAGGCATGAGGCCATGTTTTAAGCCTGTTTATATTTCTAAAGTAGGAATTTATAAAATGCCACATTTGTGGGCGGCACGGTGGCACAATGGTTAGCACTGTTGCCTCACAGCGCCAGAGATCCGGGTTCAATTCCCGCCTCAGGCGACTGACTGTGTGGAGTTTGCACGTTCTCCCCGTGTCTGCGTGGGTTTCCTCCGGGTGCTCCGGTTTCCTCCCACAGTCCAAAGATGTGCAGGGTCAGGTGAATTGGCTATGCTAAATTACCCGTAGTGTTAGGTAAGGGGTAAATGTAGGGGTATGGGTGGGTTCGCTTCGGCGGGTCGGTGTGGACTTGTTGGGCCGAAGGGCCTGTTTCCACACTGTAATGTAATCTGTAATCTAATCTGTAAACTGACTGTCTACAGATCATGTGCTTTTTGAATAAAATAGAATATATGTGCAAATACAAATCTCCAAATGCAAATTCACCTCATGGATTTATATGTGCATGTGGGTGCGCGTGTACGTGTACGTGCACAGGAGAGCAAGCACATGTAAGAGGATGTGTATGTGAATGCATGTGTATGAGAGAGTGTACGCGTATGCGTGTGTGAGGGAGAGTGGATGTGTGTCTGTGCTTGAGAGTGAGAATGTGAGGGAGTGTGTGAGAGAGCATGGGCGCTTGAGAGAGAAAGTGTGTGAGTGTTCTTTGCAGCCTGGAGCACCTTGCCAAGATCTTCCCTACACCTCCACTTCTCGCTTTCAAACAACCGTCAAAACTTAAACAGACCATTGTTCACAGCAAACTACCCAGCCTTCAGGACATCGAACACACCATATAATGCTATCATGACAACTCCTACTAGACATGTCAAAGCATAGACATGAATACTACAAATGGGGACTCCACCCACCATGTGCACGTCAGATACTCATGTGATTCGGCTAACATTGTCTGTCTCATTTGCTGCAAGCAAGGATGTCCAGAAGCATGGCATATTGGTGAAACCAAACAGACGCTATGACAATGGATGAATGGACATCAAGCAACAATCACCAGGCATGGGTGTTCCCTCCCAATGGGGGAACACTTCAGCGTTCAAGGACATTCAGCCACAAATCTTTGGGTAAATGCCCTCCAAGGCGGACTTTGGGACATGAAACAATGAATTTGCAGATACACTATTTTATTCAAAAAGCATATGATCCGTTGACAGTCAATGTGGCATTTTATAAATTCCTACTTTGGAAATAAAACAGATACAAACTTCTAAAATACATTGTTTGACCAGGGTGTCACCTTTATTCTGATAAAACCTGATATCTTGGGGCAGTGACTTGAAAGAAATTCTGGGATTTGCATATTAATCACTCGAAACCTGCACCTCCATTCTAACTGATTAAAGACTTAACAGTCATCCAGGTTTGTTCAATACATTTGCACAAGTTTTATAACCCTTTGATCTTTTACTTATAAATTCTGTGACAGACTACTGCCTAAGGAAGAAACAGGGGCTCTGAAAGCTTGTGGTTTCAAATAAACCTATCCGACTACAATCCTGTGTCATGGGACTTTTGATTCTGCTAGGCAGCCAATCCTCTGTCCATGCCAGATCTTTGAGGAGAAAGTGAGGTCTGCAGATGCTGGAGATCACAAACTTTCCCCATTCCTGAAGAAGGGCTTATGCCCGAAACGTCGATTCTCCTGTTCCCTGGATGCTGCCTGACCTGCTGCGCTTTTCCAGCAACACATTTCCAGCCCATGCCAGATCTTGCCCCAACACCAAGGGCTCTTACATTATTTAGCAGCCTCCTATGTGGGACATTGCCAGAGGCCATCAAAACCCAAATAGATCACGCCCACAACCTCTCATTCGTCTAACTTGCTCATTATCTCTTCCAAGAATTCTGACAGATTTGTTAGGCATGGCCTCCTCTTGATGAAGCAGATCTGACTCAGTCCTATTTAACATGTAACTATCACTAAACATGCAGTGCTAGGAAAACTAAAGGGGTTTAAGTCCAATCAATTCCCTGACCTAATGGAATGCATTTTAGGACATTAATGGAAGCAGTTATAGAGATAGTGAATGCACTCTGGCAGTAATCTTCCATGCATCATTAGATTCAGGAAAAGCTCCAGACTTCTTGTTGGAAAGGATCTGAGGGAAGGGATTTACATTATATAGAAAAGCAAGGACCGATTAGGGACTGGCATTGTGCATGAGAAATCATGTCTCACTAACTTGGTTGAGATTTTTGAAGGAGTAATGAAGAGGATTGATGAAGGTAGTGATCGACATTGACTTCAGTAAGACATTTGACAAGGTTCCTCATGGTAGACTGTTTAACAAGGTTAGATTACATGGAGAACAATCTATTTGCATACAGAACTGAGTCGAAGGTCGGAGACAAAGGATGGTGGAGGGTTACTTTTCAGACTGGACCAGTGGTGTGCCACAAGGATCGTTGCTGGGTCCACTGCTTGGTGTCATTTATTAAAATGATTTGGACGTGTATTAAAGGGGTATGGTTAGTACCCCTTTAAAGTGAGGGGGGAAAGATCTAAAAGGGACTTAAGAAGCAACTTTTTCACACAGAGGATGACACATGGGTGGACTGAACTGCCAGAGGAAGTGGTGGATGCCGGTATAATTGCAACATTTGAAAAGCATTGGGATGGGTATATGAATAGGAAAGGTTTAAGAGGGAATTGGCAAGATGCTGGCAAAAGAGATTAGGATATCTGGTCAGCATGGACAAGTTGGACCCAAGTGTCTGTTTCCATGCTGTACATTTCTATGACTCTAACTAGAGAACTGCCAATGTAGCACCTTTACTTAAAAAGGAAAAGGAGACAGGCCTCCTAACATCTGTTGTAAAGACAATGTTAGAATCTATTATAAACAATATAATAGTAAGTAGACATATATAACATGATCATGCAAAGTCCAGCATAGCTTCACAAAGGGGAAATGATGGTTTACAAATTTACTAAAATTCTTTGAGGATGTAACAAACAAAACAGATAAGGTGAAAACAGTGAATGTAATATATTTGGATTCTCAGAAGGCATTTCATAAAATACCACACATTATGGTACTTAAGAAGATAGAACTACATTGTGTTACAGTTAGTACGTTAGCATGGATACGTGATTTGCTAACTAACAGAAGAGTCTTGAGATATGGGGAGCATTTTCAGATGGTAACCTGTAACGAATAGAATGCCACAGGGATCAGTGCTGGTGCCACAATTGTTTACAATGTTAATGATTTACGTACGGAAAGTGAACATACTGACGCCAAGTTTGCAGATGACAAAAAATAGGTGGGAAGGCTAGTGGTGAGGATAACACAAAGGGTCAAGGCATCAATCACAAATTTTTTTATTAGCAAATTAAACGCTCATCTCTCTGCCTTGTTCTCATGATTTACTGTAATATTCCAGTTTTATGTCAAAAATTAACTTGAATATTTCTAAAGGAATTGGTCTCAAAGATTTCTTTGGCAAGATGAAAAGTTGAGCACCTCTGTGTTTCTTCATGTTTCAAATTCTTGTCACAGAGTACAAGTTCTTCTCTGCAGTGCCTCCAGTAATTGAATCTCAATTATTTCTGGGCCACTGCACATGGATATCATATTCAGGATGTGATTTAATCAATCAGAGAACTGTGCAAATTGTCTGTGACTTCCATTTGGCTGTACTCTACTGTTTTAGCTATGAGCTTAAAAATGTGTTGCTGGAAAAGTGCAGATCAGGCAGCATCAAAGGAATAGGAGAATCAACGTTTCGGGCATAAGCCCTTCTTCCTGAAGAAGGGCTTATGCCCGAAACATCGATTCTCCTGTTCCTTTGATGCTGCTTGACCTGCTGCGCTTTTCCAGCAACACATTTTTAAGCTCTGATCTCCAGCATCTGCAGTTTTCACTTTCTCCCTGTTTTAGCTATGAGTTCAACATTCAAATCATTTTACTGACTGCTGCTCTAAATTGAATGGGAATAGTGAATATTAAATTCAATAAAGTTTCCAGGTTTCTCTTCAGGTTACCCATATTAATTGCTACACCATTTTTGTATGCATTATCCATTTTTGTTCCCAATGTGCTGCACTTCACATTTTTCTACATTAAATTCCAAATCCTTTGTTCATCCTGTCCAAACTGCTTTATAATTCTTTTCAATTCCTGGTTTGGGATAATCACTAAAACTTAGCAAACTTGTCTCGAGTGCTTGAACCCAAGTTAATTGATGCCAGTTAGAAATGATAATGGTTTCAATATGGACACCTGGGACACTACACTTATTGCATCCAGCTATCTCTGTATAATTCACCAAAAGTGCTTGTTGTTTCCTATCTTCAAATTCATGTAAAACTTTTACCTGTAATCCTACAGTTTTGACTTTTAACTATTCGCCTTTCACGAGGAACCTTTTCTAATGCTAGTTACAAATTGAAGAGTTATACTTTGCTGATAGGAGACAATAAGTCAAAACGTTTTATCTTGCATTCATCAGGACCAGGATGCAAGAAACAAATGGGAGAAACAGGGACACTAATTTATACAACATAACAAGAAGATGCTGACTATTATGGCCATTGTTAGCATGGAGATGCAACAATAGGAGTTAATTGTCAATCTTACTTCCCAGTTCAGGCAGATAGATTCTAATTGGTCAGGGTGTTGCCACAGAACCGCAGCAGAGACTGGTGGTCCTCATGACCCTTTTTATCAAAAGAAAACAATTAACCACTGTGGAATTGGATTTTGCTCCCTCAAAATCAAGGGACATTGTTAAGCAGGATCCTTCGTTTCTATAAAACCGTTAGCCAATTAACGTCACCTTTGTTTAGTACTAAGCCCGTTGATAGCTATTTTTATTATATGCTCAGCACAAAGCTTTATGTTTGACCTTTCTTGAAAAGTTCTCAGTTCTTTGAAATTAGCCACTTAAAAATTTCCAAATGCAATTACAAGTCTTCCTTACACTGCATGTGTTGTGCCATCACCCAGTTGTGTAGCAGTCTGTAGTTTTCTGCTGAGCCCTTCACCATTTCCACTAACAAATCGTAGGCTGCTGCTCTGGAGGAATGGGATTTACACTTTGGTTGTTGTCTGTCCTTCAAGCTTGGAAGTAAGAACAGGAGATTGAACACATCTCTTAGGAATTCCTACGATAAAAGCACAGGAAATATTGCTTTGGATCTCCGTATTTAGCAAGCACAAACAAAATAAGCTGACTAAACACACTAATGTGCATGATATGTATCAGTAAACTGGTTATACAGATTTAAACAATATCGTTTTAATGGATATGATTCTTGCTCCATACTTCATCCTAACTGACACAACACTATTGTTTGCCAACAGCAAAATTGCAAATCTCTTATAATTAGGCTGCACATGCTGGCTATTCCAATTTTACATTTATTTCATTCTTATTTTTGTAATTTAGCCAATAAATTACTAGAATTATATTCTTAACAATATGTAATACTTACATAACTTGAAAAATTACAAGATGAACAACCTAAATGAATCTCACTGAGTTCACCCATAATTTTCTTTTCATTCTTTGGATTTAGTCATCCCCTACCTCATGACCAACTTGGTTTCAATATTTGGAGATGCCAGTGTTGGACTGGGCTGTACAAAGTTAAAAATCATAATACCAGGTTTTAGTCCAACAGGTTTATTTTGAACCACTAGCTTTTGGAGCGCTGCTCCTTCATCAGGTGGTTGTGGAGAATAAGATTGGAAGATACAGAATTTATAGCAACTGTTTACCAGTGTGATGTAACTGAAATTATATATTGAAAGAGATCTGGATTGTTTTTAAGTCTCTCATCTTTTAGCATGACCATGTTGGTTTCAGTTCTTTCATATGTAAATCGGAAAACTTTTTTAAAAGTTACATTCTCAATTGAACTTCAATGGGTGTCATGTTGGCCCAGATAATGTATTGAAGGTGTGAGTTTCCCTATGAGGCTATCTGTGCCACCATGATCAGACTGATTCTAATCTAAAAGACGGATTTACAGAATCTTACATGGATTCATGTAGTTTTTGAGCAAAGTAAAATGTAATTCTGCAAGTACAAATTCACTCCATAAACTTACATGTAATTTTATTATATGCTCAGCACAAAACTTTCTGTTTGACCTTTCTTGAAAAGTTTTCAGTTCTTTGAAACACATAAGTTTGTGGGGTGAATTTGTACTTGCAGAATTACATTTTGCTTTGCTCAAAAACTGCATGAATCCATATAAGATTCTGTAAATCCATCTTTTAGATTAGAATCATTCTGACCATTGTGGCACAGATGGTCTCACACAGGGAAAATCACACCTTTGATACATTATACATTGTTAAAGTTCACTTGAGAATGTAACTTTTTAAAAAAAGTTTTGCGATTTACAGATGAAAGAACTGAAACTAACATGGTCATTCTAAAAGATGAGAGACTTAAAAACAATCCAGGTCTTTTTCAATATATCCTTTAGGGAGATGTAAAGGATCTGAAGTGGGTACAGAAACAGTAGGCTAGGATGTTATCAGAGATCAAGGACATCTGTTTTGAGGAGATTAGAAAAGTCAGAATCCTTTTACTTCAAAACAAAGTAATAAACTATTCAACATTTTTTGAAGAAGAGAGGTTTTGATGAGCAAGTTAGGGAAAACAAAATCCCTTTGGTGCGTGGATCCATGAGTGGTCATTGGTTCAAACTCATCAGAAATGGAACAGTTTTCTATTTGTTCATGCAATGTGGACATTGCTGACCAGGCCCACATTTATTGCTCATCCCCCAATTCTCAGACAGCAGTTACAAGTCAACCATATTGCTGTGGGTAAGGATGGCCGATTTCCTTCCCGAAAACCAGGTGGGCTTTTACAGCGATCAATGGTCACTATTAGTCTAGCCTTCTTCTTTTAATTACAGGTTTTTTTTATTGAATTCAAATTTCACCATTGGCCAAACTGAGATTCGAACCTATGTCCCCAGAACATCAGCCTGGGGTTCTGGACTGCTAGTCCACTGACATATCCCTAGTACACCAAACTCCCCCAAACAGATGGGAGAGGAGGTGGAACATTTTCACTCAGAGTTGCCCAGGCCCAGAACTCGCTATCTAATAAGATAGTGGAAGTAGATTCCATAAATAATTTTGAATGAGACTTCTACAGGTATTTAAGCACGATGTATTTCAAGGATCTTTAACGTAAAGCAATGATGGAGGACCAAACAAGGCTGCTCAATTAAAGTGGTTATACATCCACATTGGACCAAGTGGCCACTTATTGTGCTTTATCACTCTAAAATGCTATTTTCATTTACCTGCCCTTCTCGAGAGAATTTAAATGGAGGCTTGTGCTTTATGACCACCGTGCAAAGTCGCAGAAGTCCTGTAAGTCCATCATCTTCAATGTTACTATCCTGCTGATCAAGGATTTCCCTGCTACATAAAAAAGGGGAAGGGAAAGAAAAGAAATAAATATGCAACAATACAATAACAATGTAATCCTGAGAAAAGCTTTTAAATTTATGTTGACCAACCTGCGAATGCAGTCAGCAAGATGTCTTGCCAAGGCATCCAAATCTAGCAGTGTTGTCTGCAGAAAAAAATTGATAATAACATATGTACAGTATCAACATAATCAAACGATGCCTTTAAAGTAGCAAAATATTCAAAAGGTACTTCAGAGAAGAATTAAGTTTAAAAAATATTAAAAACCACATCTCATAAGGAAACATCAGATATAGCCAAAAGCTTGGTCAAAGAGGTAGGTTTCATGATGTATATTAAAAAGGACAAAAAATGGTTGACAGTAAGGTAGGTTCAGGGAATGAATTCCAGGGTTTATAGCCTCAAGAACTAAAAGGCATGGTGGCTATTAGTGTAGCAATTAAAATCAGAGATGCACAAAGCTTGAGACTCTACCAACAGCAGTCTACAATGTTCTCTGAATAACTGCATTAAACAAACTGTATGATTCAATAGCTGCAAGACTACTCAAAATTAACAATGATGTAAATACTGTGAAAAATCCTCTGCCATCATTCATGTTGAACCAAAGGATATACCTCTACGATATTACTCCTTGTGACATTTAACACATTATCAAGTTACCTAATTTCTACTGATTCAATAAATCCAACTGTAAATGTATAAATTCTGGCAGATCCAGTGGATATTTCAAGCTCAAAGACCATGACTTTGAAAAACTGCGCACAACATACCAATGTAAAGTTAATTATATGACATAATGAAGATAAGATTGCAACAATATACTTTTAAATGCTGGGAGTTAAATAAATGCTGTTTTCAAATAAAGAAATTAGATTAGATTACTTACAGTGTGGAAACAGGCCCTTCAGCCCCACAAGTCCACACCGCCCCGCCGAAGCGCAACCCACCCATACCCGTACATGAACCCCTTACCTAACACTACGGGCAATTTAGCATGGCCAATTCACCTTACCTGCACATCTTTGGACTGTGGGAGGAAACCGGAGCACCCGGAGGAAACCCACGCAGACACGGGGAGAACGTGCAAACTCCACAGTCAGTTGCCTGAGGCGGGAATTGAACCTGAGTCTCTGGCACTGTGAGGCAGCAGTGCTAACCACTGTGCCGCCCACAACTGATGTAAAACTGATGTAAATTTAATTTAAAAGTGAAATGATACTGTTGAATAAAAGGGAATGTAAGCATATTATAATATTACTGGACTGTTAATCCAGAAGCCTGAAAAAATGCTCTGCAGAAATAGTTCAAGACTCACCAGTGCAGCCAGAGAATTTTTTCTAAGAAGTGCAAAATATATCAGGAATTAAAACTTTCATTAATGATCTTGAAACAATCAGAATGTGTTTAAAATAAAAAAAATTTGGTTCACCAGTAGCCTTTAGGAAAAGAAAAATCTGCTGTATTAATTCAATCTGCTCTACCAGATAGGACTCCAGACTCACAGCACTTTGTTTGATTCTTAAATACCCTTTTCAAGAGGTCTAGCAAGCCACTGAGTTGTATCAAACTGTCAAAGAAAAGAAAGATCAGATAGATGACCCAAATGTTGGTCTCTGGACCAGATGTACACTGCCATGTCAACCCTCCAAACTCATCTTCATTGAGATTTGGGCACATGTGCCAAAATTAGGAGAGTACGACATAGACCAATTAAGAAAATCTGATATAGTTGTCTCATTTAATTATACCTTACAGCCAATGTCCGAAACTTCTCCATTACCATCCGTGGGTATAGTTGCCCAACAAGTAAGACAGATGAACCAGAGCACAGTGATATACACAGTCAGAAAGAAGTCAACAATGTTTATTCTAGATGCCTCAATACTGGCTTAACATAAGAAAGGAAAATATCTGACTTCTCCACGTGAAAAGGTAAAGGGTTAATTACACATCTACTCTAAGAACAGCTACCAAAAATGTCAGTGATGTCAGATTATGAGGAATTGGAGATTGATTAGGAAGGGTCCAGAAGATGTTCTCTTATACCATCCATTCTTTACAATTATTTAAAGTTCACTTACAATAGCACAGATCTGATGTTAGCACAGTGACTGATGGTGACCAGAAACACAGAACCAAAGGCAAGTGGCAAAGATGGCTGGAAGAAAAAAAACAGAGGCAGCAGAGTGCTACAGAAGGAAGACAAGGTGAGTCTAGTAGGAGGTGGAGGGTGGGCAAATAGAACCTGAAGAGAAACGCGGTGGCAAGAAACTGAGCTAGACTTCAGAGCCTACCAGAACAATGATCCGCAAAGAGAAAAAGCCCATGATAAAGCTAAAAAAGTGTTGGAGAAACCACACAGCTAGGTGATCAGTGATTGTTAGATTTCTGTCAAACATAAATCTTTGTGGGGAGAGATAACTGCATAAGAAAGAAAACCCAGACAGGAAAGAAAAGCAGTATGTCAATCACTATAGCTCTGCAGCTATGATGGCAAGTTCTTCGTTTTCATCAAAATTGCAGGAGCATACAAAAGGTCCTGATTAGTCAGTACATTGGAACCATGGTTTAGCAGATACCACACTGCTTCAGACCGAAATCAAAAATCAGACCATGACAAGTCCAAGAAACCTTTGCACTCAAGCAGTGTCAACATTCTCACCTGAAAATGACAACATTCAATAATATAATTAAAGCTTTGAGGAACAGGTACTGTTGAGGAAGCAGGGAAGGTGCAGAAGAACTTTGATAGGCGAAGAAGTGGCAGATGGAATACAATGTGAGAAAGCAAGCAGTTCTGCATTTTGGTAGGAAGAATAGAGATGTAGACTATTTCCTAAATGGGGAAAAGCTTTGTAAATCTGAAGCACAAAGGAACTTCGGAGTCTGAGTTCAAGATTCTGTTCAGGTTAACATGCAATTTCAATGTGGAGTTAGGAAGGCAAATGCAATGTTAGCATTCATTTTAAGAGGGCTAGAATACAAGGGCATGGATGTACTGCTGAGGCTGTATATGCTCTGGTCAGATCATACATGGAATATTGTGAACAGTTTCTAAGAAAGCATGTGTTAGCATTAGAGGGGGTCCAGAGAAAATTTACAAGAATGATCCTGGGGATGAAGGGTTTGTCACATGAGGGTCAGTTGAAGACTTTAGGTCAGTTCTGAGTTTAGAAGGACAAGGGGGATCTCATTGAAACTTACAGAATGTTAAGAAGTCTGGATAGAGAGGAGGTGGAAGAGATACTATCATTAGTGAAAGAGAATAAGACTCAAGGGCATAGTCTCAGAGTGAAGGGATGATGCTTTAGAACTGAAACGAAGAGGTATTTCTCCAGCCAAAGGATGGTGAATCTGTGAAACCCTGCCACAGATGATTGTGGAGGCGAAGTCATTGAGTGTCTTTAAGACAGATAGACAGACTCATGATTAGAAAAGGGATGAAGAGTTATAAGAAAGCAGGAAAATAAGGTTAAGAAATATATCGGTCATGATCAAACTGTGGAGCAGACTCAAATGGACCAAATGGCCTAATTCTACTCCTGTATCTTACAGTCAAGATTAGAGTGGTGCTGGAAAAACACAGCAGGACAGGCAGCATCCGAGGAGCAGGAAAATCGATGTTTCGGGCAAAAGCCCTTCATCAGGAAGGGCTTTTGCCGAAATGTCGATTTTCCTGCTCCTCGGATGCTGCTTCTGCTTGTCCTGCTGTGCTTTTCCAGAACCACTCTAATCTCCAGCATCTGCAGTACCCACTTTCACCTCCTGTATCTTATACTCTAACACATTTTTCAGTTCAAGATGAAGTGGTATTAGACTACACAAGATTAATTGGCACACCAAAATACAAGAGAAACAGTTTTTTTAAATTCACTCACAGGATATGGATATTGCTGGCGACAGGTTGCAGGTTAGGACGGTGGTGCTGAGTTCGAGGGTTGGGACTGAGACAAGGTGGGGGGAGGGGAAATGAGGAAACTGGAGAAATTTGAGTCCATCCCTTGTGGTTGGGGGTTCCTAGGCAGAAGATGAGGCGCTCTTCCTCCAGCCGTCGTGTTGCTATGGTCTGGCGATGGAGGAGTCCAAGGACCTGCATGTCCTTGGTGGAGTGGGAGGGGGAGTTGAAGTGTTGAGCCGTGGGGTGGTTGGGTTGGTCGGTCTGGGTGTCCCAGAGGTGTTCTCTGAAACGTTCCGCAAGTATGAATATCAGATAGGCTGAACTTTGTTAGCAGAACAGATTTCTTATTTCAGGTGACAGAGAATTTCCCTGCGGTCAGCGCACTGACTCAGACTCAAGCCATTTCATTAATCAGAGGTCTACTAACACAACCAGAAGACAACAACCACAAAGGAATAGGATGCCATTCCCATCTTCAATTCTTGTCTGCATTCCAGCAGGAAAATTCCACATCGATGCCAACCGTGCCCAACCAGCAATGCTGAACAATATGCTTACCGTAATAAGATTGGCCATCGTGAGGTGATTTGCTGAAAAAGCAATAGGACATTTCAAATTTCACCAAGAAAGTTTCAAAACCATCACCCAGGTTGTAACTGTCTAAGAAGTAGATAATTCCAAGGACCATAAGATATTTTTCTCAGGCAAAGTGGTAATAAAATGGTGACAAGAAGTTAATTAAAAAGCTATTCAGGAGAAAGGATATGCTTATGTCCAAATTGGATCATTCCACTATTTAACGTTCAGAAATTGTTGATCTACGTAAGTGGCAGCTGGAGACTGCAATGGTGTCTTCCCAGCAAGCTATGGCAACACCCAAATGTCTTTCCAGTGTAGAAACCATATAAATTATAGAGAAATAGAATGTCTTGGTGAAGCTGTGAATTCAAGTATCAAAAGGGGCTGAAACAGGTGAAAGTTAAACAAGAATTGGAACTGAGTAACTCAAAAAGACAATGAAGTTAAAAGCACAGTTATTATTAATTACACATTACTATCAAGCTTCCGAGGATGAAAAAAAAAGAGGTAGCATAAGATTTCCCAACGTCCTGTGCAGAGACAGCATGTGTTCACAAGAAGTTTATAAAATGAATTGAGATACTACATAGGAGGAAAAAGTCTTCCTTTTACAAAAATAGTCAGAACTCCAAGAGCACCATAAATTGTTAGCTGAGGAAAACTTTCTCCTATAATTCATGAGTGATGATCCTGTCTGTATAAATGAAACCTGAGGTGGAGATCAAATATCTTCCTTTACATGTACAAAAAACAATGAGAAGCAAGTTCTTTTAAATAACACTGATCATCTGCAGAAAGCAGATGAACTTTTGAAATAAAGGCTTAGATGTACATGCGGAGGAAACAATTTGCTTTCCAGCCTGCAGAAAACAGAGCTACAACCGGAATTTCATATAGATCCTGGTCCTGAAATCTATATCTTTATCACAAATGATGCACTTCTAATTTCTGAAATAGTACCGAAAATGACTTGCCTACAGAGAATTTACTGCCCATTCTATTCTCGCACTTATCTTCCCAGGAAATGACAGAGGTGAACATTAATCCTATTCACCTTCTAAATGAGATGAGAATACTGTTGGAGGTCAATGTCTCAATCAAAAAAGATTAGATTGGCAGGTGAGGGGAACTGAAGTTGAGTTAAACATTTATACTAAATGTTAGTTGGTAGAAGAGGAATAATTCAACGAATGGAACTTCTGAAAAAAAAAGTGATATCGCACTTGAAATGTTAACTCTGCCGTTTTTTAAACCACAGATGCTGCCAGGCCCACTTGGCCAGCATTTTCTATTTTAATTCCAGACTTCCAGCATCCTCAGTATTTTATTTTCATTTCAGTGCCCTAGATCCAACTACTTGGAGGTGCCGGTGTTGGACACGACCACCTGATGAAGGAGTGACACTCCGAAATCTAGTGCTTTCAAATAAACCTGTTGGACTATAACCTCGTTGTGAGATTTATTAACTAGATCCAATTAGTTTGTTTGTTTCATCAAAGACCTTCTTTCTATCAATAGTGTCAGAAGTGAGGTGTTCGCTGATTATTATACTGTGTTCAGTTTCATCCACAACTCCTCAAACCATGCCTTCAAGCTATAACGTTCAGATAATAATCCAGAGATTGCAATCCTCTGGGACATGCTTCTTAATTTATTTCATGGTACTCTCCAAATATGACCTCTAACCTACTACATTCCCACACTGCTGGGTCCCAACATGGATCAGAATCATTGAATTATTACCACAATAACTTGCAAGCTTAGGAAAGCCCTCACTCTGATAGCTGGTAGAAAATGTACCATCTGGTACTCTCAATCTTGTTTACAAAGAATCTCAATTTCTGATTACTGAATCCCCGACAACTGCCGATCACATCCTCCTTTCACCAGCCCTTCAGTTTGGACAGCTATCTGCTCAAAAGATGCTATGGTCAACATTCTGCACTTTAGTCGAAAAGTGTGGCGCTGGAAAAGCACAGCAGGTGTGCATGTGTGTGCATGCGTATGTGTGTATGGGTGTGCGCTCGCGCACGTGTCTGTATGGGGAGGACTGAGTGATCAACAGGAGGGTGGGAGAAAGGTAGCTAGGAAGTCGATAGGTAGATGCAGGTGTGGAGGTGGTGATCGGTCGGAGTGGAGGGTGGAACAAATACTTGGGAAGGAAGATGGAATGGTAGGACAGTTCAAGAAGGCAGTGCCAAGTTGGAGGGTTGGCCCTAGGATGACGTGGGTGGGTGGGGGATGAGGAAACGTGAAATTCTGGACTTTAGTTCTATCCTTGTCGATGAAAGATACATTGTGCCTTCTGAATAATTCAGTTTCTGTAAATCCTTGTTCTCTGTCTTACCCAGGCCCCACTTAGTCTGCCTCTATTCCTGATGAAGGGATTTTGCCCGAAACGTCGATTTTCCTGCTCCTCGGATGCTGCCTGACCTGCTGTGCTTTTTAGATTAGAGTGATGCTGGAACTTTGGTTTCCAGCATCTGCAGTCCTTGTTTTTATCCACTTAGTCTACAGACTACTACTCACTCCAATCCCATTCTGAACCTGTGACTCTTTGCAAGGTATGACAAAGTATGGATAAAGTTAAAATTCACAACACCAGGTTATAGTCCAACAGGTTTATTTAGAAGTACAAGCTTTTGGAGACCTGCTCCTTCAACTAGCTACTTAATGAAGGAGCAGCGTTCTGAAAGCTTGTACTTCCAAATAAACCTGTTGGACCATGACCTGGTGTTGCATGATTTTTTTTAAAAACTTTGCCCATCTCAGTCCAACACTGACACCTCCACAAAGTATGGATAAACTGTCCAAATAATTCTCCTTTGTGTACTCTTTACCCCAACAACTGAAGTTTGGAGACTGATAAACTGACCGCAAATTATGTTCACTCAGGCAAGCTCACTGTTCATGATGCATGTTATATGCACAACCTGCTATGCCAGAACTTAGCAAAGAATACATACATTATCTTTCCATTACATATCACTACTTTTTTGTTCTAAAAACTAACGTGAACTAAATACAAACAACGGACAAAAAATGTAAATACTTGCTGCTTAAGACCTGAATCTTCAAAGATACGAGGCATTTAAAATTAACAGAAAACTCGGGAAAAGGTGGAGGAGTGGCATTGTTCATTAATCACTATATTACCATAATAAAAAAGAATGACTCAAGATCCAGAAAACAATATATGGAAACAATTTGGGGTAGAAATGAGAAATTATAAAGAAAAAAGACTTGTGCGAATATACAGGCTCCTTAACAGCAACCACATAGTAAAGTGCAACATTAAGGAAGAAATAATTAGAGGCTGTCAAAATGGCACAGCGATAGTCACGGGAGATTTTAATCTACATGTAGACTGGAAATGTCAGGTGGGCAAAAGTACCATCAGATGAGGTATTACTACATGTTTTCTAATAGAATAGGTTTTTTGAACATCATGTTCTGGAGTTGACTGGAGTAGACCTTGTATTATGCAATGATATAGGATTAATTAATGATTGCATTGTGAAGATCCTCACTATATAGCAGTGAGTGTAATATTAATGAATTTTACATTCTGTTTCAGGGAAAGATAAATGGGTCTAAACCTTCATTAAAAATTTAAATACGAGGAATTATGAGGCATGAAAACAATCTAAAGTAAACTGGCTATTTGGATCAAAGGACAGGTCAACTATGCAGATATCTGTATACTCAATAGATACTTTCCAACAACTTAAGCAAAATTCCAAGGGACAGACTTGCCATCAGTGGTTAACTACAAATGTCAAAAGGAGTGTAAAACTAAAAGAAGAGACACATAATTGCACAATGACAGATGACAGATCAGAAAAATGGAGAGGATATTCAAAAAAGATAAAAAAAAGGAAGAAACATTAGTTCACATTAGTATTCAATATAGTGGACACCATTAACATCCCAGAAGAGGTGGTAATTCAGGAAATGAAAGTGAGGAACTCAGAGGAATCACAGAGACGTGACACAGAGTAACTGCTGAAGCTGCAGACCAACAAGTGCTTGGGTCCTAATGGACTTCATTCTAGAATCTGAAAAGAAGAGGCTAGTGAGATAGATGACGGATTAGTTTTAATTTTCCAAAACACCCTTGCTTCGGGGAAATCCTATTAGATTGAAAGTTAGTGAACATAACTCACTTCAAAAAAGGAGACACCAGCATGTAACTACAGACCAGTTAGTTTAACATCTAGCATAGGGAAAATGACAGCAGCTGTTATTAAAGAAGTTACAGCAGGGCACTTGGACAGGTTCAAAGAAATCAGGCACCAATGGTTTTGTGAAAGGGAAACCAGGTTTGACCAATCTATTGGAGTTATTTGAGGAGATAACATGTGCTATGGATAAACGAGAAGCAGTGACATTTATCTTTCAGCCCCCTGGCCCACAAGCCTCATTCTTAATGCTGCCTGACCTGCTGTGCTCTTTCAGCACCACACTCTTGACTCTGATCTCCAGCGTCCGCAGTCCTCACTTCCTCCGAGACAGTAGTGTATTTCAGTTTCCAGAAGGAATCTGATAAGCTGCTATACCAAAAGGTTATTGCAGAAAGGGATAGCACATTGACACAGACAGAGGATTACCTAGCTAACTGGAGATATATCATTGGTGCTTTCTTTTAAAAACAGGTCAGCAAGATGGGTATCTCAACTGTTCACAAGTTTATACAAAAGTATGATGGAGGGGGATATGGTTGCTTAATATGCTGACAGCATAAAGAAAGGAAAGCAAGTTAAGAGAACATAGGAAGCTACACAAAAAATATATATAGGTAGGCTAAGTGAAAGGGCAAAGACGTGACAAGTGGACTATAATGCAGAAAATGTGAAATTGTCCATTTTAGCAGGAAGACTAAAAGAAAAGCAGATTATCTAGATTGAGAAAGTTTGCAGAGCTCTGATATGTAGAGAGGCCTGGGCTCTTATATGCTAATATTACTACGCAGATGTAGCTAGTCATTAGGAAAGCTAACAGAATGTTATCATTTATTGCAATGGGAATTGAATATCAAAGTGGGAAGTTATGTTTCAGTTATATCAGACACTGTTATGTCTACATCTGTGCATGACATCTGTCATTTTATTTAAGGAAGGATCCCATCGTGATTCAGGGAAAGTTCACTGACCTGGAGTGGGCCTGTTGTCTCATGAGAAAGGATTGGACAAGTGAAGCTTGCATGTGTTGGAGTTTAGATGAGTAAGAGATGACTTGACGGAAACACAAAATCGCGAGAGGTCTTTGAGGAGAATGTGAGGACTGCAGATGCTGGAGATCAGAGCTGAAAATGTGTTGCTGGAAAAACGCAGCAGCTCAGGCAGCATCCAAGGAACAGGAGAATCGATGTTTCGGGCACGAGCCCTTCTTCAGGAATGAGGAAAGTGTGTCCAGCAGGCGAAGATAAAAGGTAGGGAGGAGGGACTTGGGGGAGGGGCGTTGGAAATGCGATAGATGGAAGGAGGTTAAGGTGAGGGTGATAGGCCAGAGTGGGGGTGGGGGCGGAGAGGTCAGGAAGAAGATTGCAGGTTAGGAAGGTGGTGCTGAGTTCGAGGGTTGGGACTGAGACAAGGTGGGGGGAGGAGAAATGAGGAAACTGGAGAAATCTGAGTTCATCCCTTGTGGTTGGAGGGTTCCTCAGCGGAAGATGAGGCGCTCTTCCTCTAGCCGTGAGAGGTCTTTGACAGGACAGATGAGGTTTTTGGGAAAATGTAGAAATGCAGTTATTGTAGAAGTTAGGAGTCACCTATTTAAAAAGAGAGATGAGGTGAATTCTTTTCTCTTAGTGTCATGTCTTTGGAACTCAGTTTTTGTAACCTTTCAGGAAAAGTCCTCAAATATTTTTAAGTCATACACAGATGTTCTTGTTAAGAAAAGCAGTGAAAACTTATCAAGGGTAGGCATGAATACAGATTTGAAGTTACAATCAGATCAGCCATAATCTGGTTCAATGGCAGAGCAGGCTAAGAGGGGCTGTATGGTGCATTTCAGTTCTTAATGTTTATGTATGTATACCTCACCTGTATGAGAACTATGACAGATTTTGCAGGCAAAAATTAATCCTGCTTTATTTGATTTCTCTCACCATATTACCAACTCTACATTTCATTATACAGTACAAACATGGGAGCACCACCATCAATTGCAAGTTACCCTTCAAGTCACCCTGACTTGAAAATATATCACCTTTACTTCAGTTTCATAGGATCAAAGTCCTAGAACTCCCTCCCTAAGGCATTGTGGGTGTACCGACACAAATGGATTGCAGCAGTTCAAGAAGACCGTTTACCACCACCTTCTTGAGGGCTATTTTGGATGAGCAATAAATGGGATGGGCTATGAACCCTGACAAAACATTAGCAACATACTGAAGATTTATGCTCCAGAGCTTGCCACTCACCCAGCCAAACTCTTCTAGTACAGTTACATTCCGAGCACCTATCTGAGAATGTGGAAAATTGCCCAGGTATGTCAGCTACATAAAAATCAGGACAAGTCCAATCCAGCCAATCACCGCCCCATCAGTCTACTCTCAATCACCAGTAAAGTTATGGCAGATATCAACTGTGCTATCAAGCAGCACCTGCTCAGCAATACCCAGCTTGGGTTCCACCAGGGCCACTCAGCTCCTGACCTCATTACAGCCTTGATTCAAGCATGGACAAAAGAGCTGAATTCCAAAGGTTGGGTAAGAGTGACAGTCCTTGACATCCAGGCCACATTCGACAGAGTGTGGCATTACAGAGCAGTAGCAAAACTGAAATCAATGGATATCAGAGGGCAAACTCTCCGCTGGTCAGTGTCATATAGGAAGATGGTTGTGGTCTTTGGAGGTCAGTCATGTCAGCTCCAGGACATCTCTGCAGGAGTTCCTCAGGGTAGTGTCCTTGGCCCAACCATCTTCAGCTGCTTCATCAATGACCTTCCCTCCATCATAAGGTCAGAAGTGGGGATGTTCACTGATGATTGCACAATATTCATGACTCTTCAGATATTGAAGCAGCCCATGTTCAAATGCAACAAAATTGGGATAATATCCAGGCTTGGGCTGACAAGTGGCAAGTAACATTCATGCTACACCAGTGCTAGGCTATGGCCATCACCATCACCACTGCCCCTTCACATTCAATAATGTTACTATCACTGAATCCCATACTATCAACCCCCTGGGGGGTTGACGAGAAACTCAAATTGATTCGCCACACAAACACATGAGCTTCAAGAGCAGGTCAGAGGCTAGGAAACTGCAGCATATAACTCACCCTCTGACTCCCCAAAGCCCGTCTATCATCTACAGAGCACAAGTCAAGAGTGTGATAGAATACTCCTCACTAGTCTGGATGAGTGCAGCTTCAACAATACTCAAGAAGCTTGACACCATGCAGAACAAAACAGCCTGTTTGATTGGCACTACATCCACAAGCATTGAGAACAACAAGGGAAGGAGATCCACAGGAACATCACCATCTTGAAGTTTCCCTCCAAGCCACTCACCATTCTGACTTGGAAATAGATCACCGTTCCTTCAATGTGTCAAAATCCTGGAATTCACTCTCTAATGACATTGTGGGTCAAACCACAGCAGGTGGACTGCAGCAATTCAAGGTGGCAGCTCACCACCACCTTCTCAAGAGCAATGAAAGATGAGTAATAAATGCTGGCCAGCCAGCAATGCCAACATTCATCCTACAAATGAATTTTAAAAATATGCTGACCCAGCCAACAATGTCCACATCCCATGAGTGAATAAAAAGGAATTTCCAATGTTATCCAGGGTGAGACCACTCTCAATCAAAAAAACCTTCAAAACAAGGTCCTTACTCATAATATATTAAAAGCAGCGCACATCACCATACATGTTTGGTACCATGCATACATTCCATAATTTAGTTTCCATCACATAGCTTTATGACAACTGCTTGGAATGCAAAGTATCCTGTAAATCACTATGAGCCAGGCAGAGATACGTATTGTAGTATTTTGGGAAACAACCTTTATTAAGTACAACCTTCGTGGTGTCAGAGTCTGATCACCATCTTCTTGTACTTCCCCACTTGCCCCACCCCTGTCTTCCATTTCCACTATCACCGCTCATGAGCCTCCCTCTTCCAAATTCCCCTTTCTGCTTTTCCCTCATGCCAAAGCCAGTTTCCCAGCATTAAATTTGGAACCTGGCTTCCTGTAACTAAATGTGCCTTACCGCACCAAACTAAGTTACTGACTAAAAGAGGACTAGCAGGTGGAAGATTGACCATGGAGAAAACTATTAAATATTAGAAACTTGAGATATTATTCTAAGAAATTAAGAAGTGCTAATATGCAATGCTAGTTCCTGCAAATCAAAACTGATTTGATTACTCTCCTGGCTTACGTCCAATTAATGTGTGGGTCAGAAACTAGACAAGAAACTATCAGAAAAGTAAAAATCAGATTCAACTGGAGATAAGTTTGCTTTTGTATTCTCACATATTTTAAATGTTCATCGCCATTTTCAAATAATGAGCTTTAAATCCTTTTACAAGATTTAACATGATGAGTTTGTTCCGTGTTTTATTCGCACGCCTGGGCACAAATTGCTCAAAAATGTTTCATAATCCACAAAATGGTAAAATACAATAGAAAAATAATCAAAGGATAGAATTAAAATAATTTTGACAATACATGCTACATCTGTAAATCATAATATTCCTGGTAATATTTTCAAGCCATGTGCAGAATAAATATGTGCTCTAATATCAAGGTAAAATGTGGATCAACACCAAAAAGAAAATCAAAATACAAATACAGAACATGTCCAGAGGCGTGAAAGAAGAAAGTATGTCAGCTTCAGCCACTGACATAGTGAAGATGCTGACCACAAATGATCATATTGACTAAATTATGTTTATAATTTATTATGACGACATGAGAACTCAGGACCTCGAGATTTTAAGCTCAGAATCATAACATTATATTATCACAGATAAAAAAGGCATCTGTTTGTTTTTATATTGTGGCTCACATTTTAATTGAATAGGAGAAATGTTGAATTTGTAGCCATGGTTGAAGACAAGAATCTTTTGTTTCAATCTTACAAGTTCAAAATAGGAAGAATTAAGGAGCTCTGTCTTTTAAAATTAAAGAAGATGGGAGAAAAAAATTTATTTGGTGTTTTTTTTTAGCTTGGAGTTTGAATTGTAAAGAGAATAGCTCACTAATTTCTTCACATCAACAAATGTAATCAGGCAGAAATGAAGTGCCTCTGAATTTGGAGATAGGTACACTCGTATGAATTGGAGGCTGAAGATCAAAGAAATGCAGAGTCCCTGTAAACTAAGGGGAAAAGTACAACTGGAAATTGGGAAAGAGACCACTGAGAACAAAGAAAATGGAACTCCAGGAGGAAGAATGACTGTGGAGGGTTGCTTTTATTGCAGTGGCATTTATTCCACCCACAGGAACCTAAAACGTTTCACAAACTTCCTTAAAATGTGCTTTTATACAATGAATATTTTTGGAATCAATCTTCCTTTTATATGTCAACAAAACTAGCTGCAGCAAAATGAGATCTGTGCTACTAAATGGCTCAGAAATCATCTTGTTAACTCTTTACAATGTAAGAACTCTGAGCTATTTACAAATTCAATCTTTTTAACAACTCCTCACTACTGCACTTGGAGTATTGCACACAGTTCTCGTCACTGCATTATCGGAAGGATGTGGAAGCTTTCGAAAGGATTCAGAGGAGATTTCCTAGAATGTTGCCTGGTGTGGAAGGAAGATCTTACGAAGAAAGGCTGAGGGACCTGAGGTTGTTTTCGTTAGAGAGAAGAAGGTTGAGAGGTGACACATAAGATAATCAGAGGGTTGGATAGGATGGACAGGGAGAGCCTTTTTCCTCAGATGGTGATGGCTCGCACGAGGGGACATAGCTTTAAATTTAGGGGTGATTGATAAAGGGCAGATGTCAGACGTGGTTTCTTTACTCAGAGTATTAGGGGCCTGTGACACACTGCCTGCAACAATAATAGACTCACCAACTTTAAGGGCATTTAAATGGTCATTGGATAAACATATAGATGATAATGGAACAGTGTTGGATAGATGGGCTTCAGATTGATTTCACAGGTCGGCGCAACATCGAGGGCCAAAGGGCCTGAACTGACTGTAATATTCTATGCATGCAATCTTGAAGTTTCAAAGAGAGACTGGGAGCAAGTACAGTGACAAGTAGGAATGTCAAGAGAGGGAGGAAGTGAGCAAACAGGAATCTCAAAGAGGGAAGTGGCAATAGGGAAGGAAGGCATAGTAAACAGAAGTGCTGACATAACTACAGGGTTTCAAGAACTGACTGGAGTAGATTTTGATTGTTAATTCCACCGATTTCATCATTTTTTTTAGGTCATGCTCATTAATTTTCTGACATGGTGGAGTCTACCAAATCTTTGTTCATGAGCTACAATAGCAGTAAACCTCAGTTACCTATCAGGAATAATGCAACCGTTAGCGACTAGGTGCAGGATGCTATGTGGACTGTTTGGGACTCTTATGATACAATGGTAATGTCCCTATTCCTAGATCGGGAGGCCCAGTTTCAAGTCCCACCTGCTCCAGGAGGTATGTAATAATATCCTAAACAGTTTGACTAGAAATTTAAAAAAGTGGACTGTTTGAGGAAGGTTCTTGTGGCTCAGTAGCAGTGGCACAGCAGTAGTGGCCCTACCTCTGGAACAGAAGGCTCAATTCAAGTCCTAACCGCTCCAGTAGCATAATATCACTGAACAGATTGACTGGAAAAATATCCAAAAACGTAAGCTGAAGAGGTCTTGCGGTGCAGTGATAGTGCCCCTATCACGGAGCCAGTGGCCGGAATTCAACTAATAAACAATATTCTTCAAAAATGTCTAGCTGGAATTTTGACATCACCTAAAACGGAATTTACATGCCCCAAACAAATCTGGCTTAAAAGTGTATCCAGCATAAGAATTTCAGAATCATAGAGCTGGGGGAGGAGGGGTGTGGTGTCAGTTAAATCTTTTGGCTGGTTTGTGATGCACAGTGACAGCAACTGTGACAGTTCAGTTCCCACACTGGCCAAGGTTACCATGAACCTTCTCATCGTGCCCCTCGCCTGAGGCGTGGTGATCTTAAGGTTAAACTCACCACCAACCATCTCTTGAATGATATGCTGGTATGGTTCAGTGGCAATGTTCCTATGTTTGAACCAGGAAGCCTGGGTTCAAGTTCCACTTGCTCCAGAGGTGCTCATTGAACAGGTCGACGAGTAAATACCTAGATGGACTGTTTCAGGGTTATGGTGGCACAGTCATAGCCCCTACCTCTGAACCATGACACCTAAGTCTGTCATAGCATATCTGAACAGACGGTTGCAAAATATCCAGATGGACTGCTTCATGGTTTCAAAGCACCATGGTAGTGTCCGTGCCTCTGGGCCAGGTAGTGGAATCAAGTCCCACCTATTTCAGACGTGTGTAACATACCTGAACAGATTGATTAGAAATACCTAGATGGACTGTTTTATCAGCTTCCTGTGGCACAATGGTCATGACCTTACCTCTGAGTCAGGAGACCCAGGTTCAAGTCCCACATGGCCCCGAGGTATGTAATACCATCATCAAACACGTTAATTAGAAATGGCTACATTCTGTATCTTTGGCAGCTCTTGTGATATTGTCCTTAACTCTGGGCCACAAGGCCAGCATATATATCTCCAAGAGGTAAATCAAAGCATCTTCCTGAATAGGTTGATTTGAAAATATCTCAATGGACTGTTTTCTGATTCAGGAGGCCCAGGTTCAAGTCCCACCTGTTTCTAATGTATATTGTGACATGTCTGAGCATGATTTGAAATACCTAGTTGGACTGGTTTATAGAGGCCTGTGGTATAGGGGCAGTATTTCCAAACATGAGCCAGGAAGCCTGGGTTCAAGTTCCACCTGTTCCAGGAACGTGTAATAACATTGTTGAACAAGTTGATCAGAAAATATTTAGATGCATTGTTTATTGGGTTCTTCTGGTGCAGTGGTAGTGTCCCTACTTTTGATACACACAGCCAGGATTCACATTCCACCTGCTCTCGAGGTGTGTATTAACAGTTCTAAATAGGTTGATTATAAAATATCCAAATGGCCTATTTTGCAGCACACAAGCATGCAGCTTAGTGGAACAGTGCTTAAGATAAATATAAAATGTTCAGATTATAAAAATGAGGGACTGTCAGCAATTGCAACAGTAGGCTATTGGTCCATCATTAATTGTCAATATTAAGGAACAAATGAACTCATAACTGCATACCTGACTAGCATCTTTTACATGAATGTTATCAATCAGTTTACAAAGTAACCAGAAATATTCCTTGCAACCTGCTCGCAACAGTGGCTCCTCTTCATAATCCAACTCCTGAAAAATAAAATAGAATAGTTTTTAAATTGCAGCATTTCTATGTTAAAGTTAGTGAGTTTCATTTTCAATTTAAAATCAGAATTAAAGTAGGCAATTTAGCCCATCGAGCCTGTTCCACCATTCAATATAATCATGGCTGCTTGAACACTTAAATGCCTTTTACCCACACTATCCCATAACCCTGAACATCAACAGTAATCAGAAATCTTATCAATCTCGACCTTAAATGTACTCAATGATTGAGCTTCCACTGCCGTCTGGTGTAGATAATTTAAAAGATACTTAACCCTTGAAGCAAAAATATTTCTCCTAACCTGGTCCTCAGTGATATTTCCATTATTTATAAATTGTGCTGCTGGTTTTAGATTCCTTAGGCATAGAAAACATCTTAATATATCTACACTCTCTATTCCTTTCATTATTCTGTAAGCTTCAATACGATCACCTCACATTCTTCTAAATCAGAGCGAGTACAAGCCTAGCTTGTCCAATCTTTCTTCCTTCGACATCCCATGATTCGAGGAACAAATCTGAACATTTGAAACAGGTAGGCGACACACAGTAGGCAAACTAACCAAGCTCCTCTACAACTCAAGAAAGACTTAATTTATCCTGTACTCTTAATTCTCTTGCAATACAGGCACATTCCAAGTACCTTCCAGATGGCTTCCTGCATCTACATTTAAACCTTCAGTGGCCTGCTGTGAAGGGCAGCCAGGCCTCTTTGTGCATTTGCACTTTCCATTTTCTTACATTTAAGAAATACTCTGAACATCTCTTATTTCTCGCATATAACTTCACATATTTTCACACTGCATCTCATAAACCATGTTCTCACAGAATCAATAAGTTGGTCAAAATCCTCATGAAACCTCTTCATATCTTTCTAACAACAGTGTCCTGCTGAGCTTTGTATCACCTGCAACTTTAAAAATATTACATTTGGTCCTCGCATCCAAATCATTGATATACATTGTGAACAGCTGGAACCAACTTTTGATCCTTGCAGCATCCACCAGTCACAGCCTGCCAATATGACAATGACCTGTTTATCCTTGCTGTTTTCTGTCTATTAGCCAATCCTTAATCCATGCCAGCCCATGCACTCTTATCCCATATTATTTAATTTTGTTAACCAACTTCCTATGGTAGGGGAATTGGGACCTTATCAGAAGCATTTGGAAAATCCAAGTATACTATCATCCATCAATCATTTATCAATTTTGTTATCATCCTCAGAAAAACTCCAAAAAGCTTGTCAAACAATTTCCTATTCCTTAATCCATGCTTATACTGCCCAACTAGATTGTTATTATCCCAATGTATATTTATCATATAATAGGTTCTAGGATTTTCCCTGCTACTGATGGATAGCTAATAGGTCTGTAGTGTCTTGTTTTCTCTCTCATTCCCTTCTTAAATAGTTGGGTGATGTTTACTTGTTTTCAATCTGCAGAATCAGTCCAGGCACTATGGAATTTTGGAAGATGACGACCAACCTATCTACTTCTTCAACATTCTGGGATGTTCAGCAGCATTAATTTCTCCAGAACTATCATCTTAAAATACTAATTTCCTTTGAATCCTCACATCCTCTGTAGCTGCTTGGATCTCAAATTCTGGGAGATTTCTTGCATCTTCATCGGGTGGAAACAGACACAAAGCACAGTCACTCCTCATTATTCGCGAGGGTTCCGTTCCTGAGAAGTCCCACGGATGAAGAAAAGCAGACCACATCGAAAATAGGTTAAAATGATTAAACAATATGACAGGAATGTCATAGTTTGCTTATGAATGTTGATTTTTGTTGTTACTTATTTTTTGGTGCGGATAGGCACATTTGTGATTTTGCAGATAGAGGATTTACTGTAACTTCATAGCTTTTCAGACAAATCTCTATAACACGTTATAAATTCTCCCGACTCTGCCTGTAAATGACCTACAATCACCCTAGCTAAATGTTTCTACTTTACATATACAAGTAGCTCCCGGGTTGTGAATGAGTTTCATTCTGGAGCCAATTCAGGGGTCAATTTGTACGCAGTTGGAACACAATGCAGGACAAAGTAAAGCAGCTGTTCATAAGTTCAGGAAACGACTGTATATCATGGCTTTAAAATTACACCCATTCACGGGATTGCATTCATAAGGATGATGTTTTGTTTAAATCGGGTGTCTATAAGTCATGTACCCCCTGAATAGATGGCATTCAGATTATTCTCCCTTTCCTTAACAGTTTCTTGATCCTCCTTTGTTGTAATATAAAAACTTCCCAAGCTTCAGAATTACTATAATTTCTGGCAACTTTATATGCCTTTTCTTTTGATCTCACACAATCCTTAATTGCAACCGTCAGCCACAGCTGACTGACCCTTTTTGGGTTTTTGTACCTTGAAGTAATGTATAGTTGCTGCTAAGCCATGTAATAGTATTGAACGACTATCCAATACCTTTGTATAGAGATGCCTTTTAACATACTTAGCCCAATCCATTTCAGCCGATCTGATACTCATACCTTGATAATTTCCCTCATTCAAATTTAAACTCTTGCTTCAGAATGAACCCACTCACTTTCAGAAATAATGTAAAACTTTATCATTGTGGTCACTCATTCTTAAAAGTTTCTTTTGCAACAAGATTGTTAATGAGCACTGTTTTATTACATATACTAGATCAAAAATAGTGTGTCCACTAGATGAATCCTCAACATACTGCTCTAGAAAACAATCCCCAAGACATTCCCAAAACTTGCCCTTCACAGTTTGAGTGCTCAGTTGGCTTACCATGTATATATGCAGATTGAGGGTACTCTTGATCATTGTGTTGCCCATGCTACATACTTCTCTCATCTCCTGATTAATACATACCCCACACTACCAGTAATATTTGGTGACCCATAAATAAATCTAGAAAACATCTTCTGCCTCTTGCAGTTTCTTACTTTCACCCGACACTGATTCCACACATTAAGGGATGATCTCAGATTAGTAGGAAAATGTACTGATCCCATCCCTTACTATCAATGCAATTCCACCTCTGTTTCTTGTTTGTCTATCCAAGCATATTCAGTTCCCAATCCTAGCCACCCTGCAGCCATGCTTCTGTGATGGCAATTACAGCATATCCATGTTCCTCTATTTGTGCCTTTGGACGAATCTACCTTGTTGCGAATACATTCAGACAGAGAATGTCCTTACACTTTGTCTTTTAGAAATAATTCTGTGCTCAAAACATACATGTTGCTCAGCTTTGTTTTTAGTCTCCCGAGCTAGTTTTCTAATTCCTGCTACCAACTTGACTTCTTTCCTATATGGTTTACCCCTCAGGTTCTCATCCTCAACAAGCTAGTTTAAATCCACCCTGCAGCACTAACAAAACTCCCTCCTAAATTAGTTTTCCAGCCACGTGTTTATTTAATCAATTATCCTGTTCACTAGCCTGCAGCACCGAGCATAATCCTGAGATTACTGCATTTGGAGTCTTGCTTTTCAATTTTGTTATGTATGTGTGTTAAGTATAGAGAACGGTCACTGAGTTGATCACATTACATAATGATGATGTCATTAGCCATTCTCATCTAATCTTGCTGCTTGTAAAATGAACATCTCCTTAATAAAGCTTCTACTGTTTAACACTCAGCCTCCTAGTCCTGGAAATGTAATACGAACAAAACTGGTAATGAGACGGGACTGCTTAAAAATCCAGGACCACTGGACTCAAAACATTAACTCGGTTTTAACTCCACAGATACTGCCAGATCTGCTGAGTTTCTCCAACAATTTCTGTTTTTGTTTGTTTTAGATCTCTGGCATCCACTGTTCTTTATTTTTAATGTATTTGTTGGACTAGCTGAAGGTCAGCTTTTCAGTAACATTGACTTTAGCCAAGCCTATTTCTTGATAAAATGTAGATCCTGAGTCACAGAAATACTTTGTGATTGTAACACATAAAAGGAGATTCAAATACAAGAGACTTCCATTTGGAATCAGACCTACACCTATGTTATTTCACCATGCCTTGGATCAGCTTTTAAGTAAAGAGTCCAATGCTAACTAGCCAATATTTCAGTCACAACATCTCCACAATTTGAATACCACTTTACAGAGACTTGAAAATTCAGTCCGAAGAATTTTTTAACGTGAATTTTTAAAAAAATCTTTCATCGAACATAGGCCATATCATTGACACCAAGGGGCTACACAAGTCCCCTTCAAAAACAAAAGCCACAGCTGAGGCACCAACACCTAAAATGTAAATCACGTGTATTTTGGGGCTTGCTAGGAAATCTTGAAATCATTCTCAAGCCTTCATAACTGATTACAGCAAAACAAAAATTGGAAACAGAAAGATTCACGTGAAAGAGCTTTTATACAGGCCAAAAGAGGTTTTATTACAGTCAGGCATCCATTAACAAAACATTTTAAAATAGTCTGTCTTCCACAGCTGCTCACAGACTCTCTTCGCTGCTGAACTCTCAAATTAAAGAACACTTTTCTTCTCAAAGGGAACGTAGTCTGCTTTTCAATTCCCTATTATTCTGCCCAACTTCATAACAGACAGAAACATTAATGGAAGATTCACAAATAGCTCTGCCAAATAAAGGCTGGATATACCGGAGGACAGAACAGTGATGAGAGGATCTGAGGAAGACAGTACCCTTAGTGGAGAATACCACGACTGTGCAAGCATTCACTTCAAGCATTCAGTCATCTCAGGAAAAGGCAATAACAGATAATAGTCCGAATACACTTAAAACAGCAGAGGTTAAACCCAACAAAAAAAAAGATGTCTGAACTGCGCCATCAGCCACACAGGAATCTATTTCCTCCAGAATGTCTTACCTACTAACTGTTGCCTATATGACTGTAAATATAGTGAATGTTTTTGTTGGAGGAATCTTCAAAAAGATTTTAATGATGACATCATTGACTATTAGCATAACCTTGCTGCCTGCAGTGAACACCTCTTCAATAAAGCTCTTGCTGATTGCACTTGCCCCCCTCCACCACCAAGAAGGATGTCCTGCAATTGCTGAGTGACGTAGTTGACCCTGGTATCAAGGGGACAAACACACCATCCTGGAATCAGGTTTAATACTGCAAAAGCACACTGATCCCTTAATTGTAGAATCCAGCATTACTGTCCTCCTTTCCCTGCACTCCCACAACTGAGACACACTTGGTACCATGGATTTGTGACTGGCTGCAATCTCCTTGGGGAATTTCACTAATTTCCAAAATGGAATACAGATTATCAAGCATGATAGGTTTAGGGACTTCACCACCACTTACCTGATTGTCACACATTTCCTCTCTGCCTGTATGCATCTAATCTGCAGTGTGACCACCTCCACAAACGTAGACACACAACAGAGACACTACTCCCTCCTCAAGTTCCAAAATCCAGAGCTCAGGCTTGTCCAGCTGCGGATGCATTCATGGGGGATACAGCGTATGAAGCAGTTTTCTCTCAAAGTTCCCTTTATATAGAAATGTGCCAGCTATGTCCATAGGATTTTAACACAGAGTAGACCTCAAAATGACACTGAACATTTGAATTATAAATTGCATAAAGAGAAAATGTATGTAATTAGAAACAAAATTGGTTCATTATTATTTTGCAATGTGTATCATATTTCATTAAATTTCTGTAATGTGATGCTATGTCATAAACAAGAAGCACAGCAAGCCAAATTAATGGGAATTCTCGAAGAGCAAAATTAAGGTAAAACTTTCTGAACTTTTCTCCCCATACATAAATTCCTTTACACAACAGCACTAATGGCTGAGATGTAAAGTAACACGTGCTAGACAGCAAATCCTTCTCTTCAGAAAATACTACTTTCCCTTACCATACCCATGATTAAATCTGCTTCTAACATAAGTTCAGGTAGAGAATTCTACACACTATACAAAAAAAAAGTCATGCTGCTGTTGCTTTGTTTAGCAATCACCTTGAATTGGTGCCCTACGGTTTTCAATTCTTAAACTAAGGACAGTTTCTCCCCATCTACTCTGCCCAGACCCTCATGATTTAGCATACTAATCAAAATTTCCTTTTGAGAACATTGAGAGAACAGACCCATTATTCTCCACTCTATTTACATGACTAAAGTTCCTCAAAGCCTTGAGCCATTCTCACAAATCTTTTCTACACCTTCTCTAGCCTATATCTTTCCTCTAGCATAAAAAAACTGAACAACTGCAGAGGTAACCAAGGTTTTGGGAAAGCCCAGTAAAAACCTTTCTTGAAACTAAAAAAAATCCATCAATATAGTTTGCTGTGAATCAGCTAACCTCCTATGAATCTTTCAGTTCACAAGTTTTAACTTTGCTCATTTGTCTGTTGTATGGGACTTCATCAACTGCCTTGGAAGTACAAGCATACATCTATCTCCTTATCTCTTCAAAACTCCATCAAGTTAATTAAATGCTGTTTACCCTTAACAAATCCCACACTGGTTTTCCTTAATTAATGTCACACTCGCCCAAGTAACTGTTAATTTTATTCTTGTATTCATGTAAAAAGCTTCTTCAACCATTGTTAAATTGGAACATGTTTACATTGGTCCTGAAGAAGGGCTTATGCCCGAAACGTCGATTCTCCTGTTCCCTGGATGCTGCCTGACCTGCTGCGCTTTTCCAGCAACACATTTCCAGCTCTGATCTCCAGCATCTGCAGACCTCACTTTCTTCACGTTTACATTGTCCAAAGGAATAACCCTGACCATTACGTTGCTTGTCACTTAAATAAATTACTTTGATTCCATGGTAACATTTCTGTTCAGAGCCTGCTCCAGTGTTCCAATGAAGTGTAACACAAATTGGAAAATGACATCTTATTTTCTGCTTGGATCATTTAGTTTCTCAGCACTGAATTTGACAACTTCACACTATGACCTGTCCTTCATTTTTATTACATCCCACCTTCCTCTGGCTGTCTTGTTTGCCCCTTGCCTTTGCTTTCAGTAGCGTGGATGCATTTTCTCTTTTTCACAAATTAATTTATACCTAATTTATCTTTCTCTGCCCCCAGTTACCACAATTAACAGTCCCCTTATATTTCATTCTGGGCATTTTATAATTTGTTTTCACTCATTCCTCCTCCTCCTCTGTCAGCAGCATAAACATACCATTTTCCAGTCCCTTTTAGTTCTGAAGAAGAATCAGATCAGACACAAGTGTTAACTGTTCCTCTCTCCACAGATGTTGCCAAACCTGCTGTACTTCTCAAACACTTTATTTTTACTTTAAATTGGCTGTCATGTAATTGCTGGGATTATCCTTATGCCTTCTTTTGAACAAAGGTTGACTGCAATTCTCCAGTCTTCTGGATCAATTGTAACCCTACCTCTGAACCAGAAGGTCCACATTCAACTCCCACCAGCTCAATAGATGTCGTAACACAACTGAACAGGGTTGATTAAAAATAACTTCAATGATCACCGTAAGTGCTCCATTACTGACATATGATCTACTTGGCCTAACTCAGTTCGAAGAACTAGGACCAGCAATACCTCCTTTCCCATCGGACTGAAAGGAACTGATGTGCAAAGTTCTTCTGAACATATTCTATGAATTCCTGCCCTTTATAATTTTAACACAGTACATATTCAGATAATTAAAGAAACCATTATAACTACTCTAAAATTCTTCTAGCTCTCCTCAATTTCCTTGCACATGTATTCCTCCACGTTTCCTTCTACTTGGTGCATAACAGAATAAACCAAACAATGAAAAGGTATTTCCAGTGATTCTTAAATCTAGTTAAACAAATTCTATCCTTGACCCATCTATAACAGTAGTTGAGAGTGTGGTGCTGGAAAGCACAGCAGGTCAGGTAGCATCCGAGGAGCAGGAGGAATCAATGGTTTGGGCATAAGCCCTTCATTCCTGATGAAGGGCTAAAGCCTAAAACATCGATTCTCCTGCTCCTTGGATGCTGCCTGACCTGCTGTGCTTTTCCAGCACCACACTCAACTCTGATCTCAAGCAGCTGCAGTCCTCACTTTCTCCCATCCACAACAGTAATTGTAATTTAGACATTATTATACCCTGTTTATCTCCAATCCCATATCTTACTATTTTCTAGACTGGTGTTATCTACCTCTTTGAACACCTTGGTGTTGTTCTCTAATATTGCCTCCTGGTTCCTCCACCCCTGGCAAGTTAGTTTAAAACCAACTCAATAGCACTAGCAAATCAGCCCATAAGGAAACGTGTCCCTGTTCTGTTAGGTACAACTCATCAAGCCTGTACATGTCCCATCTTGTCCAAAACTACTCCCAATTTCAAAGAATCGAGAGACGAGCTTTCTCGCTACACATTCAGCAGCTCTATCCTCCAATTTGTATACTCACTTGCATGCATTACAGAGTGTCCTCACTTAAAGCTGTGATTTTCTGGAATGCAATCTTGATTTTAAGTGAAAAGACTAACTATAGCATTGATTACCACAAGAATCACTGTCAAAACTGGAATTAAGATCTGTAGGCCTTCCTTCGCAGAGAAAAAAAATAACATTGTACCTACACACTAAGTTGTAATGCAGTGCTTTAAATAACTACACTTCTAAATGAAATAATACGTAAAACAAAATAACTTGCTAAGAAAACTGGTATAAAAGAAAAGTGCAAGCTTTTATTCTCAACGCCACCTGTAGTGGACCCTCCAACTGTGAACTGGGGGGTGCTGGCGTTCATGCTGGGTGAGTTCTTAGCTCAGTGAGCTGCCTGCTGGGGTCAGCCCTTGGCTTAGTTGCAGTTGTCTTCTGAATAGGGTTGTCTTTGTGCACATGGGCATAGGTAAGAGGTACAGAGCATCCCTTCTTTCTGGCTGATACCATTTCAGGAATCTACCTGAGCCACTGCTTGATGAGGCTCTTCCTATGACTGACTGAAAATCCCGATGAAGTTCAGCAGCTCTCCTGCTTTGCTCTGTTGCCTATGGACTGAATTCTACCACAATGGCAGTGCTATTTCAGCCACAACCTAAGGGGAAGATTGGCTTTAAAACTAGGCCTAGATCTTATTTAACTGTGCAACAGAAGTAACGAGTCTTTCACACTCAATTATAATATTTAACGGGTATGACACTACCCTACTTTGAATGCAGTATTTTGAAAGTAATGCATTTTTGTGCTAAGAAGAAAAGCTGAAATAACTCCACAAAGGCTGGTATTTTCTCACCAAGCCATCTTTTATTTACATGCGCGTAATATATGACACTGACCCAGCTAGCTCAGAGCCAGCTCCGAGAGTGAACAAAGCCCCTGACACTCTTGTTTATATCTCTGTCAGTTAAAGTTCCCTAATTAAGACTGTTAGCCTGGGCCAATCTAGGAACTCATACCGTAGGAGGTACACCTGCCTGACCTCGTTACAATCACTATATCCCTCCCTCTCAAAGTCCTATGATGTGGGCCCGTCCTTTTTCTTGTAGCTTCTCTGGAGGCTTTGTCGCACCAAATCTGTTCTTCCGACTCTGCCTGAATACTGTGGACCGTAGCCTGCCTCTTGCACTCTGAACATCTCGGCCGAAATTCATCTTCTTCAGGCGGTAACAGCGATGTTGGGGCTGCAACATCTGCCGTGTCCATCGCGCCCTCACAGGTTTCTTCAAAACTAGGCGGAGGGGTAGAACCCATGGATTCTGACAGGCAGTCATTTTCTAATTGAAAAATGTTGAACCAATCAAGGTGAATCTTTCTCAACCAATTTTGCCCCATCAGAGTTGGGCCCGAGCCTTTTACCACAGTCAGTGGTAACTGAACCAGCTGCTTCTAGTAAGAGGCCAGAGGCAAACGTGTACTCTTAATTTGTAGGGGTTGTCCAGTATGGATTCTCAGCCTGGCCGAGATTGTACACAAACTCAAAGTTGGAGTCCAGAGCGAATTTTGTTAAAGACCAGTTCTGCAATCACTGATACAGTCGGACTGGTATCAACCTCCACAAGAACTGGGTGATCACTTAACCATTATTTTGATCGATTCGGATTTGGATTTTGCTGAGCAATTTAACTGTTCCAAACCAGCTGGAGGTAAACTTTCCAGCTTGTACACTCTCCTGGATACTGGCTTATGACTTCTCTTACTCAATTCAGATCAAGTGGGACTCTTCTGTTGTCTAAACTACAATTGCCTGCCAGCCCAGATCGTCAAGGAATTTTAACTGTTTAGCTGAGGCTTGGCTTAGTTTTGTGATTTTGCTATGGGCTGATCTGGAGTCCCTCTGTTCAGGATATGCCCTGAGTGAGGCTATGCAATTATCTTCACTCAAGTAATGCTCCCTAAGCTCAGTTAGTCTGGCAAGCGTGTCCACTTCAGTTGGAAGACCCTGTAACTCATAAGTTCCACTTGCCACATTTTCTAATGACAAAGCCAGCTGTAATGTCTGTTTCAAGTCCAGTAAAGCTTCAGCTAGTAGGCACTTTTGCATGGTCACATCATTAATCCCACTCTCGTTACCAGTGAAATAACTCCACATAAGGCTGGTATTCAGTCATCAAATCACCCTGTATTTATATGTGCACAATACATGACAATAACGCAGCTAGCTCAGAGCCAGTTCCTAGACTGAACAAAACTCCTGTCACTCTATTTATATCTGTTAGCCAGGGCTCCCTGAGTGGACCAGTTTAACAGCCCCAATCAGAGAACTCACATTCTATGAAAGCAACCACCCCAACACACACAAACGAAGTTGCATCAAGACACTATTCAAAAGGGCCACAACACACTGCAGCACACCAGAACTGCAAAAAGAGGAAGAGGAACACCTGTACAATGTATTCACCAAAAACGGATACCCGCGCAATTTCATCAACAGATGCCTAAGAGAAAGACAACGGAACGAGGACATGCCGCAACCCAAAGGACTAGCCACACTACCATACATCAAGAACATCTCTGAAATGCTATCCTTAGTAGCCACACACGTAGACGACAATCAACATGAATTTGACTGGGACAACACTACCATTATAGGGCAAGCGAAACAAAGAACAGCCAGGGAATTCCTAGAAGCATGGCACTCATCCACAAACTCCATCAACAAACACATCGACCTGGACCCAATATACCGGCCACTACAGCGGACAGCTGAAACTGACAACCGGAAGCGGCAGGGACAGGCCACTATAAATGCCGGAGGAAACACCACAGAAGCGCTTCACAGGAGGCTCCCAAGCACTGAGGATGTCACCTCGACAGGGGACGAAACGTTTGCAACAAAAATTTCCAACTCGGCGAACAGAACCACAACAACGAGCACCCGAGCTACAAATCTTCACCCAAACTTTGATCACATTTTATGGAGGTCCACCTGGCTGACTTTGCTCCAATCACTACAAAAGCCAACTATCAAATGGAGGCAGGCAAGAGAACAAAGGTCATTTTGGCATTATTGGCAGCTGTCGATGAACATTGGCTGAGAGGGTTAAGACAAGTGATTGACATAGCAAAGACTGCCAACCTTCAAAATATAAATATGGGTGGGTGGGGAGAGAGGAAGACATAGGTCCAGGGAAAAGGAACATTAACTTCTTGGGAGAAGACCAAGAGCTTCTCCAACCAGCCCAAGGGAAGAACAAAGATTGCACAACGTCAGGGACTTCGACTACTTCAAAATCGGAGTCCCAACTGCTCCATCTTATAGGATTTTGTGATCAGTGAAATGCTTGCACCTGTCATGGTCATGAACTTTCTTTGTCTAATTGACTAAATGTATCATATCAAGGCTGTTGTTCTCTAACAAAATGCAAAAAAACAGAAAATTGCGACAAATGTTTGACTACCTATGATACAACTGTGATCATGAACCTCTAAAATCATATCACATCACAGGGAGAGAGTTTACACAAAAATAATGTCAAACAAGTCAGATATGTAATGTACTGCACGAAACATTGCCACAGTGAATCTCATTATGCTCAACAAGATTTACAATTCTCATAGTTTGCTAATGCTGAAGCCAAACCATGCCAAACGGGGGACTTTTAATTTGGATACCTTCTGCTGGGAGCAGTCGGGAAATTAATACCTTTGAGATCCTGCTAGCGAGTTTCCTCATTAGCTGCTTAACTCTGACCACTGGACCTTTATCTGTGTTTATGGTACCAATGTGGACAACAACACTAAATGTGCATCCTGACACTTTCACAATGCTTTGCAATGTTGTCACTCAGTTATATCTTTGACCCTGGGACCAGGGAGGCACCAGATCATTGTTGATTCATATCTGCAACAGAGACACTTGTCTGTTCTCCTAACTATATAGTCCCCAATCATGACTGCTGTTCCAGTCTTCCACATGCTCCCCTATATAGCTGAACCAACCGTGGAGCCATGGACATAGGCTAATACTCCATAGATGAACCATAATTTTCACCAGTATTCTCAACTGAACATTGATTGGCGTCAGATGCACAGGGGACTCTTGCATTATTTGTCACAATCTTTCTTGTTCTTTCCAGTGGGGGATTGGAGATCAGTAAGGGAAAATTAACAAAGTTAGGAACAGCAGTTGGACAATCGATAAAAGTTGAAGGAGTGAAATTATTGTGAGGGAGTACAAAGGAACAAGGGATAGATCAAGTAGGCTGGGACTGCTTTAGTGTTAAGGGTTTAGATGGAGAGGAATTTGTTAAGTCTGTACAGGAAAATTCTCTGATTCAGTATGTGGATGTACCTACGAGAGAAGGTGCAAAACTTGACCTACTCTTGGGGAATAAGCAAGACAGGTGGCTGAGGTGTCAGTGGGGGAGCACTTTGGGGCCAGCGACCATAATTCCATTAAATTTAAAATAGTGATGGAAAAGGGTAGACCAGATCTAAAAGTTGAAGTTCTAAATTGGAGAAAGGCTAATTTTGATGGTATTAGGCAAGAACTTTCAAAAGCTGACTGGGGGCAGATGTTTGCAGGTAAAGGGACGGCTAGAAAATGGCAAGCCTTTGGAAATGAGATAATGAGAATCCGGAGAAAGTAAATTCCTGTTAGGGTGAAAGGAAAGGCTGGTAGGTATAGGGAATGCAGGATGACTGAAGATATTGAGGGTTTGGTGAAGAAAAAGAAGCAAGCATATGTCAGGTATAGACAGGATAGATTGAGTGAATCCTTAGAAGAGTATAAAGGCAGTAGGAGTATACTTAAGAGGGAAATCAGGAGGGCAAAAAGGGGACACGAGATAGCTTTGGCAAATAGAATTAAGGAGGATCCAAAAGGGTTTTACAAATACATTAAGATCAAAAGAGTAACTAGGGAGAGAATAGGACCTCTCAAAGATCAGCAAGGCGGGCTTTGTGTGGAGCTGCAGAAAATGGGGGAGATACTAAACGAGTATTTCACATCAATATTTACTGTGGAAAAGGATATGGAAGATATAGAACGTAGGGAAATAGATGGTGACACCTTGCCCAGATTACAGAGGAGAAAGTGCTGGATGTCTTGAAACGCATAAATCCCCAGGACCTGATCAGGTGTACCCGAGAACTCTGTGGGAAGCTAGAGAAGTGATTGTTGGGCCTCTTGCTGAGATACTTGCATCATCGATAGTCACAGGTGAAGTGCCGGAAGACTGGAGGTTGGCTAATGTGGTGCCACTGTTTAAGAAAGGTGGTAAGGACAAGCCAGGGAATTATAGATCAGTGACATCGGTGGTGGGCAAGTATTTGGAGGGAATCCTGAGGGATAGGATGTACATGTATTTGGAAAGGCAAGGACGGATTCGGGATAGCCAACATGGCTTTGTGCATGGGAAATCATGTCTCACAAACTTGATTGAGTTTTTTGAAGAAGTAACAAAGAGGATTAATGAGGGCAGAGTGATAGATGTGATCTATATGGGCTTCAGTAAGGCATTCGACAAGGTTCTCCATGGGAGACTGATTAGCAAGGTTAGATCTCACGGAAACAGGGAGAACTAGCCATCTGGGGACAGAACTGACTCAAAAGGTAGAAGACAGAGGGTGGTGGTGGGAGGGTAGTTTTTCTGACTGGAGGCCTGTGACCAGTGGAGTGCCACAAGGATTGGTGCTGTGCCCTCTACTTTTTGTTATTTACATAAATGACTTGGATGTCAGCAGGTAGATAGGATAGTGAAGAAGGCGTTTGGTATGCTTTCCTTTATTGGTCAGAGTATTGAGTACAGGAGTTGGGAGGTCATGTTGCGGCTGTACAGGACATTGGTTAGGCCACTGTTGGAATATTGCATGCAATTCTGGTCTCCTTCCTATCGGAAAGATGTTGTGAATCTTGAAAGGGTTCAGAAAAGTTTTACAAGGATGTTGCCAGGGTTGGAGGATTTGAGCTATAGGGAGAGGCTGAACAGGCTGGGGCTGTTTTCCCTGGAGTGTCGGAGGCTGAGGGGTGATCTTATAGAGATTTACAAAATTACGAGGGGCATGGATAGGATAAATAGATAAAATCTTTTCCCTGGGGTGGGGGAGTCCAGAACTAGAGGACATAGGTTTAGGGTGAGTTGGGAAAGATATAAGAGAGACCTAAGGGGCAACTTTTTCACACAGAGGGTGGTACGTGTTTGGAATGAGCTGCCAGCGGACATGGAGGCGGCTGGTACAATTGCAACATTTAAGAGGCATTTGGATGGGTTAATGAATAGGAAGGGTTTGGAGGGATATGGGCCAGGTGCTGGCAAGTGGGACTAGACTGGGTTGGGATGTCTGGTTGGCATGGACGGGTTGGATCGAAGGGTCTGTTTCCATGCTGTACATCTCTATGACTCTAAGTGATGGAAAGGCACTTGATTACTGGATACTCAACTCCATTTAGCAGTCAAATTTGTCAAAGCCCACACAAAGCTGACCTGCATAAAATTGAAAATGGAAGTAAAATTTAAGGGGGTTGGATTCATATTTGAGATTTTGAAAAACCATCCCTACCAACTCAAGCACACCTATTTCTGAGAGTTAAATTCACTCTCGACATCACTGATAAGACAATGAGCACCAAAAGAATTAAATAATATGTAAGCATTTCATTATTGGTCAGCATCCTGCAAGTGATTAAAACAATTCTTACTCTGACTGGCTTCAAAGCTTGGGCATCAGGAAGAAACTTAAGTAACGTTGATGCAGCTAGTAAAAGGAAAGACCGATTTATCGATTCTCCACCATCCAAACCAGACAGGCACAACTTATATAATCCGTTGCAAGCTTCATGTCGAACTGAAGTCTAGAACAAAGAGAAGTCAATTATTGATAAAATACCTTACGTTTAATATTAAAGAAACTACCAGTTTATACAAGCAACTAGAAAAATCTATTACAACTAATAATTAGGTATTATAGCATATGTATGAGGTTTAGCCTTACCTCTGGTACAAGAAGAGTTAATTTTTTCAACCATTCATGTAGATGTTCACTGTCTGCAAGGCTGGATTTGACCAGTGAACAACAGTGAGCCCAACTCACTAATAGCCACATAGCATAATGAGTAACTGAAATGTGAAATAAGAAACTGGTTAATATGACAGACGTGCACTTCTTTATTATTGGGATTAAGTTAGCTCGATTGGCTGGATGGCTGGTTTGCAATGCAGAATGATGCCAATAGAATGGGTTCAATTTCCACACCGATTGAAGTTACGAATTCGCTTTCTCAGCCTCTTCCCTCACCTGAGATGTGGTGACCACCACCAACTGTCTCTCTAATGAGAGCGGCACAGTGGTTCAGTGCTTAGCACTGCTGCCTCATAAGTGTCAGGGAGCAGAGTTAGATTTCAGCCTCAGGTGACTGTCTGTGTACAGTTTACATGTTTTCCCCATATCCGCATGGGTTTCCACTGGGTGCTCCAGTTTCCTCCCACAGACATGCAGGTTAGGTGGACTGGCCATGCTAAATGTGGGATTACTGGAAACGGTAGGACTTCTGTGGTCTGGTAAGACTATAGCAACTTTGTCTTTAAATCACATTAGTGTTTTTTTTCTTTATATAACCAGTTATAAACTTTGCTCAACCCCAGCTGACCGTTAAATGTCTCATTTGCAGTTAGTAAAATACAAATAATGCTGCATTAAAAAAAACAAAGAACTGTAAATGTTGAAGATCTCAAACAAAAACAGAAGTTGCTGGAGGAACCTAGCAGGTCTGGCAGCATCTGTGGAGAAAAAGCAGAGTTTAGGGTCACTAAACTTGAAATGTTAACTCTGTTTTCTCTCCATAGATGCTGCAAGACCTACCGAATTCCTCAGGCAATTTCTGTTTTAACATCAATTGTATTTCAATTGTTTGTGATGTCAATGACAGAAGATTTAAATGTTTCCTTTATGATGCCTGCACATTTATCTCAGCAAACTATTAAAAAATTAACTATTGCAAATAGCTTTTTTAAACAAGGAAATTTAAAATGAATAAAACAGCTTCTAACAAATTACCTTGACACGACGAAACATTATGATAAATAAATTGCAAGTAATAAACTCACAGATGTTTAAGTTTAGTAACAATGGACTATTATAAACTGATGTATAAATAACATACCCTCATGCCTGGACCGGTGATCTGACTGAGCTTTAAGCACTCTGTAATTTTAATTTAAAAAAGAACAAAAATTGATAAATAAGCTCCTTAAATTATTTGTGAAATATAATTTGTTGCAATTGTAATGGGCTAAATCTTGCTGGAGCAGGAAAATCTTGCAGCGTTTCTATTACTCAGGCCTTTCCCTACATCTTTAAGCTTCAAAGTCTTTTTTATAGAACAACTTGTTGAAGTATGAGCTAATTAACAGTACAACTGTGTCAGAGCATTTAGAACATTTAAAAATTTAAAAATCTAAAAGATTCTGTTTTACTAATGAGATTTTAAGTATAGGAAAGAAATAGGAGAAGGTTTAAAGTCAATACTAGAGGCAAATCGAAATATTAAAAAGATTGAATTGAGAGTGAGAGGGAGAGAGACACACACAAAAGGGATTTTATAAAAGGTTTAAATTATTGTTATATTTCTAATAACAATTTAATAACAGATAAAACTTTAACACTGAGATCTTTCTGGATTAGAGAAATTTCCATTTAATTAATAAATTATTAAACGGGGTGCTTCATTCTATTATGAGTTCAACATTTTGGGGCAAGTGCTTACAAGTTCAGGAAATTCTTGAATATACCAGAAAATGTGATAATTAAAAAGCAAGTTATTTGGCTTTGCATCTCATGACGTACTGCTTCATTTCCTGAACTTGCTGGCTAATTTGAAAATGATTAATTATGTATGTTACTAACGTGCTATTGTTTCTCCAGGAGGATTTAGCCCAATATTTTAGAAGTCTTTCAGGTATTCCCTTGTTGAAACAGTGCAAAAATAAATTTAAAATATTTTTTAAAAATTACCTATGAGCCAAGTTGCTATAGGTGTAAGCAACAGACATTAATCGATAAATCAAACTTGATCCATGCACCAAACCAAGAAACACCTAAAAATAAAAGGAAAAGTTGTATTTCCTCTGACACAAAGTGCAATACCATCAACTACATTTACAGATGAAGCTTGATAAAATAGCAAAATAATTAGAAAAAGGTACTAGCCTCAGTCAAACGAGGTATATGCAATCCTTTCCCATGATCTCCAGCTCCTTTTCTTGATTTACCAGGCCAAGTCCTTTTCCTATGGCTGTCAGATATACCAGACCAGGCATAGATATCGTGATAAGCCAGATCCAAGTCAACTGGATCAACTGCAAACTGGCACATTAGCTTCAGCAGACAAGCAAGGCAGTCCAGCTGCCACTGGGAATATGCAAGATAGTAACTAAATCAAACTCAATTTTTAAACACTGTTTGAAAAAATAGCATCAGTATTGGTCTTCTAAAGAAAGCAAACAGGTCAGTATAAACTTCTATTTAGAAGCGATGCACTAAACTATTACCAGTAAAAACAAAATCAACAATAAGATTTTCTCTATTACCCATGCTGAAAACATTTCATATAAATGAACATACAACTATTAGCCATAATCTGAACTTAAAGCAGTTGCAAATGATTCTGGCTTGTATCCCAACATGCTCCATTCAACACACACACAATATTTCAAAACCCAATTTAGGGGAAAGATTGAATGTAATTTTCACAACCAGTTGCAGTTTTTGACTGAATTGCTACACTGCAATCACCAATTTATGGCTCTATTTTGCCATAATCTTCTTCTAGTTTATAATTCAATTAGTGTTTAATGTCCTACAACACAAGTCTTGCTTTACTATTTTAAAACTAACACTGACAACCTTTGAGATCAAAGGGTTAGTTATGATTTAATCACAGATGTGTTAAAACACTGTCCTTTAAACTGTAGTATCAGCATTCAAATCCAGACAGGTTAACGAGCCAAAAAAAAAGTATCTTTCTGTAAATGCAAGAGTTTAACTTATTTTTGTTCACTCATGGGATGTGAGCATTGTTGGCTGACCAGCGTTTATTGCCTATCCCTAGTTGCTCGAGAAGATGGTAGTGAGCTGCCTCTTCAACTGCTGCAATTCATGTGCTGTAGGCAGACACAGCAGCATTAGGGAGGGACTTCCAGGATTTTGACCCAACCACACTGAAGAAACAGCAATATATTTTTAAGTGAGGATGGAGAGTGGCTTGCAGGGGAACTTGCGTGGGTAGTGTTCCCATGATGTGCTAGATGAAAGTGGTCATGAGTTTGGAAGATGTGTGAGGAGATTTGGTAAATCTTTGCAGTGGATGATACACATTGCTGCTGTAGTGTCAGTTGTTGGAGGGAGTGAATGTCCATGGATGTGATGCCATAAATAGACTGTTTTTGTCCTGGATGCCGTCAAGCTTCTTGAGTGCTATTGGAGCTGCACTCTTCCAGGCAAGCAGGGAGCAATCCATCACACTCCTGACTTGAGCTTTGCAGATGGTGGCCAGACTTTGGTAGTCAGGTGGTGAGTTACTTGCTGCAGGATTTTTAGCCTCTGATCTGCTTTTGTAATTGTAGTATTCATATAACTGGTCCAGTTCAGTTTCTGAACAATGATAGCCCCCAAGGTGCTGATAGCTGGGATTCAGTGATGGTAATGACATTGAATAGTATGGGGTGATGGCTCGGTTCTCTCGAGGAGTTAAGAACATTACACAATCAATACTGAACACCCCACTTGTGACCTTGTGATGGAGGGAAGGTCATTGATGAAGTAGTTCAAGATGGTTGGGCCTAGGACACTACTCCTGCAGAAAGATCCTGGAACTGAGATGACTGACCTCCAACCACAATAATCATCTTCTTTTGCACCAGGTCAGAGAAAGTGGAGAAGGCTGGCTGAATTACAACATATAAAAGGCATCCAGATGGATACATGAATTGGAAGGGTTTAAAATGGAATGGGCCAAATGGGACTAGATTAATTTAAGATATCTGATCGCATGGACTAGTTGGAACAAAGCGTCTGTTTCCAAGCTGTACAGCTCCACAACTATTACAGTTTTCTGTTTGACAGTCTTCGAACGGATCCAGGTGTTGAAGCAGGTTTCAGGGTATGACGCAATGACTATGTTACGGCATGTTACAAATTTGAAAACAGCAGAGAGTGCAAGACAGGAAGTGGATAGGATTCTGATTGAATCAAGACTAATGATTACTGTTATTTTTTGCCACATGATGACCAACCACCTAAGACAGCACTTTTCCCAGATTCCTTCCACGAAGGCTGTTCAACAGTCTGCATTTTTGCCAACAAAGCCAACACAATATGCGTACTTAGACAGTCATAAAGAAGCATCAGCAAATTTGGCCAGTACATTCCTGAGAGTTGTTCAGCTTCTACAGATGATTTTTTACCCCCCCACCCAAGTCCCTGCAGCACCTGACTTCCCTTACCCTCTATAAACATAGTATCTCTTTACTGGCTTCCCCCAAGAATGTTTAAAGAGCTGCAAGAAATAAGTCTTTGTGGATTCTGTGCCATAAGGATTGTCAGGATTCAACTGAAGGAGGTTCTCAGAACATGTATCTTATTGATGGTAAATAACCAGCTTCAAAAGTGAAATGGCTGCTGATGAATCCATCTCAATAGTGACTGGATGGCTCCCAAAAATGAGTGGAATGTAACACTATATTGACTAAAGTGAAGTTTACTTTTCTATTAGAATAACAATATTTTTAGTTATTTTAAAACATTAAGTGTAATAAATTATGAAATCTTTGACCAGTAGTTTCCTTCCCCTTGGCATCAGAATGATTCTTTTATTTTTGAATACTCATTGGCTAGGAATATCATAATATGATTAATTCAAAAATGTTTGATTTAATAAAACAACACCTTATTCTCACTATCAATAATTGAAGTAAAATATTTCAGAATTTGATTCCTTCATTAAAACCAAGAAACAGGTAAGGACAATGAAGACAAGAATAACAAAGATATTCACAAAACTACAAGTAGAACGGCAAACATATAGGAATACCACCAGCTGCAAATTGCTCTTCAAGCCACACATCTGACAAAAAAAAAATTGATCAGTGAACATACTGACTGATATGATTCAAACAAGTGGCTCACCACCACCCTTTCGGATGCAGTTAGGGATGGACAATGAATGTTCGCCTTACCAGTGGTGCTTTCACCCCACAAAGAAATGTTTTAAAATGTCAATACTACATACACACATTTTTAGTAACAAGATATTTTCATATCATTGTTTAATTCTGTTGTAGATTTACCTAACAAAAATAACCATTAATAAAAAAAATCTGTGAAAGGTACACACAATAACTAAAACATGGGGACACTTACCACAGTCCAGGATTCTTGCTCTTTGGGCTCCAGAATCCCTGACAGAAAAATTTCCAACAGTTGCTGAAGTCCGCCAGCAGCAACAAACTAAAACATGGAGAACATTACAAATTAGCTTTAGTTGATGAAAATGAGGTTTGATACTTGTACTGGAAAAATTCTGGCCATCATTTCTTCTGCAGAAAGTTCCACCTTCGCACCACTCCCATTCTTTGACAAACCTCAAATTAGAATTGGTGCTGGCATTTATTAACTGTTCTCTGTAATGTAACATGTAGCAATTGGCTCCTTTGCCCTTAAATTTGAAAGCAAATTGAAACCATACAAGAATCTACAGCATGAGCATGCCATGGGGCCCATGTGCTGGGATCTGTCTTCCACATGATCAACGTACAATTCAAATTTAAATACGTTTAAATAAATTCAAAAGCCTTGAAACACCGTACTTCCCATCTGCACCAGACATTGATTTTGTCTCAGGTTTTTATATCCATTAACACGGATATCTAATAATATCTTCTTATTTAACAGAAGAACATTTTGGCAAACAGTCTAATTTATTGATTTGGAATTTGCTAATCTCTTTGGGGGGGGGGGGGGGGTTAAACTAATTCAGCGGGGGGGGGGAACCTAAATTGTAGCTCCAGTGTACAGGAGGTGGGTGAGAGTGGTAAGGTCAGAAATGAGGTTTCAAGGTTACAAGAGTTCACTGGCAAACAGGAAGGTGGTTTGAAGTGTGTCTACTTCAACACAAGGAGCATCCGGAATAAGGTGGGTGAACTTGCAGCATAGGTTGGCTCGTGGGACTTCGATGTTGTGGTAAGTTTGGAGACATGGATAGAGCAGGAACAGGAACGGCTGTTGCAGGTTCCAGGATTTAGTGGTTTCAGTAAGAACAGACAAGATGGTAAAAGAGGAGATGGTGTGGCATTGTTAGTCAAGGCCAGTATTACAGTGACAGAAAGGACATTTGAGGACTCGTCTACTGAAGTAGTATTGGCTCAGGTCAGAAACAGGAAAGGAGAGGTCACCCTGTTGGGAGTTTCTATAAGCCTCTGGATACTTCCAGAGAATTAGAGGAAAGGATTGCAAAGATAATTCTGGATAGGAACGAGTGTAACAGGGTAGTTGTAATGGGGGACTTTAGCTTTCCAAATATTGAGTGGAAATACGATAGTTTGAGTACTTTAGAGATGTCAAGCATGGAAACAGACCCTTCAGTCTAACTCATCCATGCCGACCAGATATCCCAACCCAAACTAGTCCCACCGGCCAGCACCCGGCCCATATCCCTCCAAATCCTTCCTATTCATATACCCATCCAGATGCCTTTTAAATGTTGCAACTGTAGTAGCCTCTTCAGATGGGTCAGGTTTTGTCAAATGTGTGCAGGATGGCTTCCTGACACAGTATGTAAACAAGCCAACAAGGGGTGAGGCCACATTGGATTTGTTCTAGGTAATGAATCCAGGCATGTGTTAGATTTGGAGGTAGGTGAGCACTTTGGTGATAGTGACCACATTTCGGTTAAGTTTACTTCAGCGATGAAAAGGGATAGATATGTACTGTAGGACAAGAGTTATAGCTGGGGGGAAGGCAATTACGATGTGATTAGGCAAGAGTTAGGATGCATAGGATGGGGAAGGAAACTGCAGGGGATGGACACAATTGAAATGTGGAGCTTATTCAAGGAACAGCTACTGCGTGTCCTTGTTAAGTATGCACCTGCCAGACAGGCAGGAAGCGGTTGAGCAAGGGAGCCATGGTTTAGTAAAGAGTTGAATTTCGTGTCAAGAGGAAGGCAGCGGCGGCTTATGTTAGGGTGAAACATAAAGGCTCAGTTAGGACATGCGAGAATTACAAGTTAGCCAGGAAATACTTAAAGAGAGAGCTGAGAGAAGCCAGGAGGGGTCATGAGGAATCGTTGGCGGATAGGATCAAGGAAAATGTAAACCTTTCTATAAGTATATCAGGAATACAAAAGAAAGATGAGAGCCAATCAAGGATAGTAGTGAGAAGTTGTGCATGAGGAATCGTTGGCGGATAGGATCAAGGAAAATGTAAACCTTTCTATAAGTATATCAGGAATACAAAAGAAAGATGAGAGAAAGATTAGGGCCAATCAAGGATAGTAGTGAGAAGTTGTGTATAGAGTCCGAGGAGATAGGAGAAGCGCAAAATTAATACTTTCCATCAGTATTCACATTGGAAAAAGACAATGTTGTTGAGCAAATACTGAGATACTGGCTACTGGACTAGAAGGGATTGAGGTTCACAAGGAGGTGGTGTTAGCAATTCTGGAAAGTATGAAAATAATTAAGTCCCTTGGACTGGATGGGATTTATCCTAGGATTTTCTGGGAAGCCAAGGAGGTGATGGCAGAGTCTTTGGCTTTGATGTTTATGTCATCATTGTCTACAGGAATAGTGATAGAAGACTTGTTCAAGAAGGGGAGTAGAGACAATCCTGGTAATTATAGACCTGTGAGCCTTATTTCAGTTGTGGGTAAAATGTTGGAATAGGTGATAAGAAATAAGATTTATAATCATCTAAAGAGGAAAAGGTTGACTGGGGATAGTCAACATGGTTTTGTGAAGGGTAAGTCATGCCGCTCAAACCTTATTGAGTTCTTTGAGATAGTGACCAAACAGGTGGATGAAGGTAAAGTGGTTGATGTGGCGTATATGAATTTCACTAAAGCATTTGATAAGGTTCCCCACAATAGGCTATTGCACAAAATACAGAGGTATGGGATTGAGGGTGATTTAGCAGTTAGGATCAGAAATTAGCTTGCTGAAAGACGACAGAGGGTGGTGGTTGATGGGAAATGTTCATCCTGGAGTTCAGTTACTAGTGGTGTTCCGCAAGGATCTGTTTTGGGCCCACTGTTGTTTGTCATTTTTATAAATGACCTACATGAGGGCTTAGGAGGATAGGTTAGCAAATTTGCGGATGACAGTAAGGTCAGTGGAGTTGTAGATAGTGCCAAAGGATGTTGTGGGTTACAGAGGGACATAGATAAGCTGCAGAGCTGTGCTGAGAGCCGGCAAATGGAGTTTAATGTGGGAAAGTGTGAGGTGATTCACTTTGGAAGGAGCAACAGAAATAAAAAGAGTACTGGGTTAATGGTAAGATTCTTGGTCGTGTAGATGTGCAGAGAGATCTTGGTGTCCATGTACATAGACCCTGAAAGTTGCCTCCTAGGTCAGTAGGGTTGATAAGGAGGCATATGGTGTGTTAGCTTTTATTGGTAGAGGGATTGAGTTTCAGAGCCACGAGGATACGCTGGAGCAGTACAAAACTCTGGTGCGGCCGCACTTGGAGCACGGTGTAGGAAGGATGTGGAAGTTTTGGAAAGGATTCAGAGGAGATTCACCAGGATATTGCCTGGAATGGAGGGAAGGTCTTACGAGGAAAGGCTGAGGGACTTGAGGCTGTTTTCATTAGAGAGAAGGTTGAGAGGTGACTTAATTGAGACATATAAGTAATTAAAGGGTTAGATAGGGTGGACAGTGAGAACCGTTTTCCTCAGATGGTGATGGCTAGCATGAGGGGACATAGCTTTAAATTGAGGGGTGATAGATATATGATAGACATCAGAGGTAGTTTCTTAAAGTAGTAGGGGCATGGAACAGACTGCCTACAACAGTAGTAGACTCGCCAAATTAAAGGGCATTTAAATGGTCATTGGACAAACATATGAATGAAACTGGAATAGTGTAGGACAGAAGGGCTTCAGATTGGTTCCACAGATTGGCACAACATCAAGGGCCGAAGGGCCTGTATTACGTTGTAATGTTCTATGTTCTAAAGTATAAAACAGTAAACTGGCAAGCAATATTAAAGGACAGCAAGTGTTTCCACATATAAATAAAAAAGATTAGCTAAAGTAAATATTGTGCCATACAAGACGTGGCTCGGAAATAATTAAAAAAACCATCAAAATGGTGGAGACTTTGAACTAATTTTTGTATCAAAGCAGAAATTCCAGGAGTAAAAGGGAGAGGGTAAGAATTTAAAACAAAGAAATACCATGAAAATTAAGGGCATGAACAGCTGGTAAATCCTTCATGGCGTGTCAGAAATGGTATGTATTAAATGAAGTAGCTGCAGAGCTCAAATATCTGCCACTTCTCAGCCCATTGGCCCATCTGATCAAGATTCCGTTGTAATCTGAAGTAACCTTCTTTGCTGTCCACTACACCTCCAATTTTGGTGTCATCTGCAAACTTACTAACTGTACCTCTTATGCTCGCATCCAAATCATTTATGTAAATGACAAAAAGTAGAGGAAGTCTGGGACAGACCTTGTGCCCAAGCAGATGGCAGACGTTGAATAGCAACTGGAACCTTGTGGGGAGGCAGTCAGTTTAAGAGGGAGAAGCCAGAGTTCTGAACTGGGTTTTGGACTGTTTTCTCAATGGAGAGGAGTCTGGCTTTTGATGCAACAGCATGAAGACTTGAAAGCTCCCTGCATAACCTCCAATTATCAGCTACCGAAAGTTTCAGATAGTAGAAACAAAGTTTACAACTGACTGCCTCTGAATGCTTGATTGAGGTCTTCAGAAAAATAAACCAAGAATCATTATTGAGTCTGGAATAACACAACAGGAAAACCATTTTAGTAATCTGGCTTGATTGTTATTGTCTTTTATTTATCCTTAACGGTGTTTGTCTGTCTTGTGTGTGAATGGGGCTGGAAACAAAAATGACTGGGTAAATCATAGACAATTAGATGACGTTGTTGCTTAATTTTACTGTGCTAAAATTACTGTATCATTAATAAATTGCTAAATATTGTATTTAAGCTATAAGCTAGTGTTACAAATTGATCATTCACAGATATGGGATTGGTTATTCAAAATGCCTGGATCTTTGAAGGTTTTCATTTTAATTTTAACTGCATTGTGAATACAGAGGTAGAAAGACTGATTTGTTCTAGCTGTGTCCAAAATCGTAAAACCAGGTCAGAACAAACCAAAAGAAATCATCACCTAACCTGCTTGAACGATATGTATGCAGTTGTTTCCACAGCTGCTGAGTGAAGGTGGGAGAGGTGTTTGGGAAAAGGGACAAAAATTGCAAGATTTAATATATACATATACAATCTATAGTAACTATGTTATTTTAACTATCTAAAGAATGCCTTACAAAAATTAACTTCAGCAAGGCAATGTTATTACATGATTGCATTGTCCAATACAAAAAGTAGGAATGAAAAAGGAGCCCCTGAAAACCAAAGTATAACCCTTGAGAAGACTTCAAAAGGAGTTCTTGGGGAAAAAAAAAATTCCCAAAATGGTAGTAATTTTTCAATATTCCCTAGAGTCTGGGCCAGTTGCAGCAGATTGAAAACCAAAATTGCAGAAGTCCTATTCAAGAATGAGAGGAAAGATAAGCAGGAAGCAGTGAAGCTGATGTTTGGAATCAATTATTAAGGGAGTAGCGGCAGTTCATTTGGAAACTCCGTAATCAAAATGGTTTTAGAGTCATAGAGATGTACAGCACGGAAAGAGACCCTTCGGTCCAATTCGTCCATGCCGACCAGATATCCCAACCCAATCTAGTCCCACATGCCAGCACCCAGCCCATATCTCTCTAAACCCTTCCTATTCATATACGCATCCAAATGCCTTTAAATGCTGCAATCATACAAGCCTCCATCACTTCCTCTGGCAACTTGTTCCATACATGTACCACTCTCTGCGTGAAAACGTTGCCCCTTAGGTCTCTTTTATATCTTTCCCCTCTCACCCTAAACCTATGCCCTCCAGTTCTGGACTCCCCCACCCCAGGGGAAGAGACTTTGGGTCCTATCCAAGCCCCTCATGATCTATAACGTCACCCCTCAGCCTCCGACGCTCCAGGGAAAACAGCCCCAGCCTATCCAACCTCCCCCTACAGCTCATATTCTCCAACTCTGGCAAAATCCTTGTAAAACTTTTCTGAACTCTCTCAAGTTTCACAACATCTTTCTGATAGGAAGGAGACCAGAACTGCATGCAATATTCCAAAAGTGGCCAAACCAATGTCTTGTATAGCTGCAACATGACCTCCCAATCCCTGTACTCAATACAGGAAAGCATACAAAATGCCTTCTTCACTATCCCATCCACCTGCGACTCCACTTTCAAGGAGCTATGAACCTGCACCCCAAAGTCTCTGTATTCAGCAACACTCCCTAGGACCTTACCATTAAGTGTATAAATCCTCCTAAGATTTGCTTTCCCAAAATGCAGCACCCCACATTTATCTAAATTAAACTCCATCTGCAACTTCAGCTCATTGGCCCATCTAATCAGGATCCTGTTGTAATCTGAGGTAACCTTCTTCGCTGTCCACTACACCTCCAATTTTGGTGTCATCCACAAACTTACTAACTATGCCTCTTATGCTTAGATCAAAATCATTTATATAAATGACAAAAAGCAGTGGACCCAGTACTGATCATTGTGGTATTCCACTGGTCACAGGCCTCTAGTCTGAAAATCAACCCTCCACCATCACCCTCTGTCTTCTACATTTGAGCCAGTTCTGTATCCAGATGGCTAGTTCTCCACATATACCATGAGATCGAACCTTGCTAACCAGTCTCTCATAGAGAACCTTGTCAAACGCTTGACTGAAGTCCACATAGATCATGTCTACCGCTCTGCCCTCATTAATCCTCTTTGCTACTTAGAGGTATTGAGATGTACAGCATAGAAACAGACCCTTCGGTTCAACCCGTCCATTCCGACCAGATATCCCAACCTAATCTAGTCCCACCTGCCAGCACTTAGCCCATATCCCTCCAAACCCTTCCTATTCATATACCCATCCAAATGCCTCTTAAATGCTGAAATTGTACCAGCCTCCACCACTTCCTCTGGCAGCTCATTCCATACACGTACCACCCTCTGCGCGAAAACGTTGCCCCTTAGGTCTCTTTTATATCTTTCCCATCTCACCCTAAACCTATGCCCTCTAGTTCTGGAGCCCCCCGACCCCAGGAAAAGACTTTGCCTATTTACCCTATCCATGCTCCTCATAATTTTGTAAACCTCTATAAGGTCACCCCTCAGCCTCCGATGCTCCAGGGAAACCAGCCCCAGCCTGTTCAGCCTCTCCCTATAGCTCAAATCCTCCAACCCTGGCAACATCCTTGTAAATCTTTTCTGAACCCTTTCAAGTTTCACAACATCTTTCCGATAGGAAGG